>NC_051412.1:25303522-25304638 GCF_015228065.2 Penaeus monodon
ACAGTTCCGCTTCAGATTTTTTTCTGTCTTTGCTTAGGTGTACTTTTCACCTCGGGGTATCTTTATTAGAATAACCAAAGAGTTTAGAAAGCTTTGTTGTTTGAATTTTTCTCCTCTTTCCAGTCTTGTGGACCTAAACTAGGGTGAAATTCAATGAAAATAAAATCAATACCAAGTAAAAATATATACATGCAGTATAGTATTTTAACTCCCTTAGAACTCCTACACTATACGAGCCATCTATCTTTACCTTTGTTGTGCTTGAAAGTCCTTTTGCTGTAATTGAAAGTCCCTTTCTTGTGATTAAAAGTCTCTGAGGAAATATGCTCTGAAATGTTTAGATTTTTTTGGATTTGTTTGGATCACGAAGTCACAGAGACTTCCATCGTGACCCTCTGACTCAGAGGAAGAAATTAATATGCATTTGTATAATTATGTGTATTTTTACCTTAGTTAAAATCAGTGAAAAGAATTATGGATATTGACAAGGATGATGATCACAACTAATTAATGATTAATGTTAAAAAATGATAATTATGTGAGTATATCCACGAAAAGTGTGAAAATTTGTGAAAATTATTAAGGATACTGATGATTGTAACAACAAAATAATGGAGATAAATGGGAATTATAAAGGAAATTCATAACTTGTACGAAAGGGGCAATAGATTGTTTTCTTAATATCACAATTACGGGATTATATGTATGACATTTGCTTAAAATCTAGTACCATTGCCTTCGGTTGCAAATCAGAAAAATAAAAGCGAGAATAGAAAAAGAAAGATGAAGGAGGAAGATAGAAATAGAAGAAAAAAAGAAGAAAAGAAGTTGTAGAGGAAATAATAATAAGGGGAGGAGGACGAGAGGAGGACGAAAAGGAAGAAGTGAAAGAAATTAAAAGGGTAGAAGAATGAATGTAAAAAAAAGAAACGAGGAAGAAGGAGAAAACAGGAAGGAAGAAAAGAAATAACGGAAAGTAGAAAGAAATATAATAGGGAAAAAAAGACGATAGGGAGAAGAAACATAACAACAAAACACGAAAACTACAAGATATAAAACTAGAATACAAGAACAAACATGAAAATTGAAAGATAAAAAGATGAAAAAAATACACAC
>NC_051412.1:25304672-25304992 GCF_015228065.2 Penaeus monodon
TATCTACGAATTACAAAACTTCACAGGCATTTATTACTAACGCAGAAAAAAGCGAATGCATGTATAAAACACAGTCTCTCTCTTCCCTATCTTTTAACCGAGAATTTCTTGAGAAACTGGGACACCAGAATCTAGGTCGGCTATGAGAGTGAATGATCAAGTCTGTTCATGCTTCTGTTTTATGCATTGGACGTCCTTGGCTCAAATTCCGAAGTTGTGAAGGCTTTTAGGAGTGAGAGCAAGTGTGTGGGGGAGAGGGGGGAGGCGGTTGTGTGTTTGTGTGGCGAGGAAAGGGGGGACTGTGTGTGGGTGGGGAGGGT
>NC_051412.1:25306138-25306456 GCF_015228065.2 Penaeus monodon
TGGGATTTTTTCGTTCACTGACCATCAGCAACGTAGAAAAATATATCCCGCCGAATACAGACAAGTCAAAAAGCAATATATATTGGTACGAGGTAGTCGCCAATCACAGGATGACTGGAGGTAATCTGTGAGCCTTTTCTGTTTGCTATAAAGATGCGGTGATATCTGGTATTTGCTACTGATCAGCTGTAAGATGGGAAAAAAATTAAGGTCGGTTAGTTTCTGTGGGTTACTTCAGAATTACGGTCATAAAATGTTGATATCCGACAAAGGATGATGTTACAGATTCGGGAAACGTATGAAAACACTAAACAGCAC
>NC_051412.1:25306616-25307366 GCF_015228065.2 Penaeus monodon
ACATGTATATATCACATATATAGCATGATTTTTGCGTATAAGCAATATTTCTTTAGTTCTTTCTTTTCTATTCAAGATGTGTGTAAAATCGTGTGTAGGCGAGTTTATGTATGCGTACGTGTATTCATGTGTGCATATACTCGATTGTGTGAAAAAATATGATCCTTAAGCAAAACGCTTCACAAATTAACCGCAAATCTCATCAAAATGCCATCAAGTGCGATTATTGCGTCCCCTTGATAAACGCTGGTACGCATCAAGGAAATAGTACAGTTATGCCTAACTTGGACCAACGTTTTCTTTGAAGAATCACGCTTTATTTCATCTGCAAACGCAAAAAAGAAAAATCGTGGAACTCCGTCTGTTGTATCGTACTGATAAAACTCATGAAATGATTCGTTAGAGAAGAAGATTCAGGATACAGGATATGAATCAAAATGCTCTGGAATGAGAAAAGAAATCAGTTAGGAGATGAAGCTGGGTTTTCCATCTTTGGAATATGATAAGGAAAATCGAGTTGTATTCTCTCGCAGCTGTGGCAAACCAAGGCCAAGTTAGCTAATAAAAACGACATGCCATCAATAACACAGGAGAAGTTTGCGTTCGTGCATGCCATCAATAAATAACACATGAGGTGAAGTTTGCGTTCGTGTTAGCTCACCTAAATAACTTTAAGTGTTTCGTTGATTCATCGTGAGAGTATATTACAGTTTTCAACCCTTACATTAATTTACTTAGACGCACAGCACA
>NC_051412.1:25307617-25307983 GCF_015228065.2 Penaeus monodon
CATTGAGAACGCTCCAGACCTGATGCCATTCATAATAATCAGATTACAGGCATCTGCATGAGGACTGTGCCACGGTCCGAACACACGGTTCAGCCTCGTCTACCACACAGCCGCGTTGTTCAAAATTTCGATTTCCCGAGTTATGCCGTGATCTTGCGGAGGAAAAAAATAATCCTATCTTTTCTTCTTGGGACGATTTCGAAAGCGCTTGAAGAGAGGGAAAGACGGAGATACGAAGATTAAAGAAATGAACGGTCCATAGTGGGAAAGGAAGGTATCTGTTACAGCCATTAAGAACAGGTTTGCTGGAATGGTGTATCACAGGTAAGTTATCGTACGGAACTTGTCTGAAGCAATTACGCAAGT
>NC_051412.1:25308459-25308660 GCF_015228065.2 Penaeus monodon
ATTTGATAATCAATCTTTCAAAACTTCCAAAAAAACACAGTCAAGAGATTCCGTGTGCAATCTTGCGGTTCCCATGCAATATATTATGACACTGGCAAAACCTGGATGACCGGTGGTTTGTGGGTAACCGTTCCTTCCCAGATTTCGTTGCAATGTACTCCTGGTGGATACGCTCGCTTCCGTATGTATGTTATTTTCTGT
>NC_051412.1:25309272-25309354 GCF_015228065.2 Penaeus monodon
ACTAAAATTATATGAGGAAGAGCGAAAGGCAAAGGGAGGGGATGTTAGGAGTCTATGGGTGACTCCTATACGGGACTGGAGG
>NC_051412.1:25309413-25309648 GCF_015228065.2 Penaeus monodon
AACAAATGAACACGCGATACGCGGTCACTGGGAACGGTGCTAGCGCGGTGGGAGATCGGCCGGCCCCGGGGGGTCAAGCGCGGGGGCGGGGGGTCTGAAGGTCACCCCAGGTCAGTCAGAACTGTCATCTTGGTTCCCCCCAGGGCGCTGCTTTTGGTGCCCGCGTGAAGCCTGGCTTGGCTTGGGTTTGTATGGCTGTCGTATTAGAAGCTTATATGCCTATTGGCCCGCCATA
>NC_051412.1:25309747-25309917 GCF_015228065.2 Penaeus monodon
GAGAGAAAAAATAGGGAGAGAAAGAGAAAAAAGAGGGAGGGAAAAATGGTAAGAAAAAAAGAAATAAAAGGAAAACAACGGAACAGAAAGAAACACAGAAAAGGATATAAAGAAAGACAAAACATGAGAAATCAAAATACAGACCTAACCATCAAATAACGTGGAAAATT
>NC_051412.1:25310115-25310222 GCF_015228065.2 Penaeus monodon
CGTCAACGGAAGTAAAAATCACCTACGGGCCAATCAGCTACTTTTATTGATTCCCTTAATCAACGTAAGAAATTAAGCGAAGGCAACTAAGGTAGCCGTTTCCACAT
>NC_051412.1:25312198-25312455 GCF_015228065.2 Penaeus monodon
TGGGTTGCTTAACATTTTTATTTGTGTTGCTTTTGTTATGTTTATATTCTGAATTTCCTAATGTTTATCAATGAAGGAGTAATCGTCAGAATGTCAGAAGTTCGCTTTCTACAGGAAAATGTTGTGCTAATATTATGTGATAAGAGATAAGTGATAGCATTCGAGGTCAAAGGTCATCTAAGTCAGCGGTAGATGAGTTTTGCTCGAGGCGGGAAGGACCGAGAATCAGCCAGGCATATTTCGTAGAATAATCGATA
>NC_051412.1:25312737-25312878 GCF_015228065.2 Penaeus monodon
CTGTCCCAGCTCTCTCTGTTTCCGTACAGGTCTTTAGCACAGCCGCTTCGCACTCTGCCCGGGGCGTCAGCAGAGTCAGACCTCATCAAATAACGTGTCAGCGGCAGGCGTCGCTGCAGCCCCAGGCAGTACCCGATGACG
>NC_051412.1:25313557-25313760 GCF_015228065.2 Penaeus monodon
GCTTCTATTTATCAGCTTCATTAAAAGGTTATCCACCTTTTCTCTTTTTTTTCTCTTTATTCACCTGTTTATCTGCGGCTCCTGATGAAGTCAAAATGTGTTAATTGTAAGACTTGCTTTGTTATCATTAATTTATTCTCTTATATATTTTTTTACGATTATTTATCAACTTCATATTTAACTGTGTTCATGTCTTATCCACG
>NC_051412.1:25314490-25315928 GCF_015228065.2 Penaeus monodon
CGTGGACGCTGACAAAAGAAAAACGCACGAAAGAAAGAGAAAATATGCGCTCTACAAGGTTTTCAACGCTGTATGTAGGATTTGTTCATGTACTTTTTGCTTCAGTTCGTCTACTGCATCAGCGGTTTCATGACTCTGCATACAACTGCCGCCACCGTTTATTTTACTTATGGTTATGTGCATTTTCATCGCGTCCTATAGAATTCATATGTTTAATGGTTAAATTATATTTATCATAGCAGATTATATCCTATGATTATGTGACACGCCCAGCGAATATACAATTTAAAATGAGACATTTTATATATTTATTCGCTTTAGCCAAAATTCAGTCAGTGCTTTAAAATTCCGTCCATTAGTTGCGCACTACACGCGGCTCTGAACGATAACTATTGAAACTGAGCGGAAAAGTAAACTGCGGGATGGATGAACGTACTCGGAGTAAGATAGAAGCTTCAAAGTCGACGTTAGGGAGCTAGTGTATGTGGTAATAAAGCAGAGACTAATTTCGTTAACATAGATTTATCCTCATGTGCTGCTTATTTATCATATTTATCATCTCGCACACATTTTGGTTCTTCTACTATAGACTGTCATCGCACTTTATCTAGCAGTCAACAAGCAGTTTGTGGACATAGATCTTCGACGACTTCTTGCTGCGACCTCAAAAACTCCAAGAAAGAACAATTTGCATGACTTTATCAGTTCACAGACCTGTGATTAAGACCACGTCCACATATCAAGGGAAGTAAACAAAAGGTGAAAAGGCACTTGGAAAAATATGCTTTTTGTAGCAATTCAACGAGCTGCGTGATATTAAATGATCTATGGGTCCCTCTCCCGTTGTAGATAAGAACAATGGTTTCCTGTACCAAGTCAGCAGGAGAGTTTATGACAGTCATTCCCCTGACAGAGCCGAGTTCCCGAGTTGTCTTCTTTTAAAGTACTCTTTAGGCCCTTGAAGTAGAGCTTGTACCTTGAACAAACAATACTTCAATCAGTATTTCAGCATAGTGCCAAGGGGCATAAACCTAACCAATAAATGCTAACTCTATACCATTACATACGGGCATTCCAAAATGATGGCCATGCTGCCCGACAAGCGAAGGCCACATGCAATAAGGCACTTAACGGGCATCGATCTGGGAATGACTCTCATAAAGACAGGAAGCAGTACAAGCACTGCGATCAGTTTGCATGTAAAGCATCCTTTTATGGTTCTTGTAAGACGCGAACTCGACAATAAGCCTTGGGTGCGGACGTACTCGTATTATATCCCAAGTCTGCAGTACAGTAACCCTGCAGCTGGGTAACACAAGGCGGTAAATAGCGAGCAAGACTATCAGCCACTCAGAAGGTACTGCTAGCTTGGAAACGTAATAAGACAAGACGAACAGAACGTCTATTCTCTCTATCTCATGAACAGCTTAGGTTATAT
>NC_051412.1:25316617-25316786 GCF_015228065.2 Penaeus monodon
GTATGTGCACCCACACACTCACATGTAAGCCCTCGTGTAGGCTACAGCATAGCTAGAAACCAGATGGTAGAAGCTTCTGAGTGCATTAGGCTTTTCTTTGATCCAAGGAGAGAAAAGAGCATATGGGGAATAATTAATAGATTGCGCGGAGGGAACAGAATTAGATAAG
>NC_051412.1:25317129-25317250 GCF_015228065.2 Penaeus monodon
GGATTATCATGACAATTAACATCATTATAGTTATTTTTTTCTAATCACTGTGTTTAAGCATGCTACGGACAGTATGTGTACACACACACACATGCATCTATATGTTTTTCGCATGTGTGTT
>NC_051412.1:25317551-25317813 GCF_015228065.2 Penaeus monodon
TTCTCACATTTACTGTTACTTATCTTAACAGACAAAATATTGCCCAAACTTATCAGTAATTGCCACTAAATTGGTTTGAAATTGGTTTGCGATTTTCTGAAGATGTCACGTAACCTTGAACACACGTGCAGCTTAAGTGGGTCAGTCAGATGCATATTTATCGCCCAAAGCCATTTTGTCAAAGAAAAATTTGGCCATTGCTGAAGATTATAGGTTCGTTGTTTGTAGGAAAGTGTTTGTGTGTGTGGGGGGGGGGGTGCAG
>NC_051412.1:25318115-25318267 GCF_015228065.2 Penaeus monodon
TGTAATTATCGAAACGACTCTTTCTATTACTGTCCTCTTGGGTCGTGGTACGTGGTCGTAGCGAGTCGCTAATCTCAAGCCATTGTTGAATAAATTGTAGTCTTGCCAATGTGGACATCGAAATAAATGGGATACTACGGTGGAAATTGACG
>NC_051412.1:25318784-25318992 GCF_015228065.2 Penaeus monodon
AGAAGACAAAGGAAGAAAAGGGAACTTATAAAAAAAAATTGTAAATGACAGAAAGTACAGGCGACAGAGAGAGAGGGAAAAAAACGAATAATTTATGTACAAAAAAAAAAACGCGCAAAATTATAGTAATCTAAGCACCATCTTTTATTATCCACTAACTCACTGAGGTATGTCTCTTTCCAAAAAATGAATGAGGATATTTTTTTTT
>NC_051412.1:25319117-25319246 GCF_015228065.2 Penaeus monodon
GCGTGTGTAATGACAAATGGCCCGTCGAGATAGGCAGTTGCCATGTGCCGTGAGGGTTATGTTCTTTTCATGAGCATTTCATTCTTATTTTCGACTTTCTGCTTCCTGGTTTGGTTCTAAAAAAAATTT
>NC_051412.1:25319659-25320389 GCF_015228065.2 Penaeus monodon
GAGCATACACTCCGTTCAGTGAAGATTAATAGGCCCCGCACGTGGCCGTACAGAAAACATCAACCTTGTTATTAATATGAGATCAGGTAGTGACCCGTCGACCCAGGAGACAACAGCCCTCCCCTCTCCCTTCCCCCTGACCTCCTTCCCCTCCCTTCCCCCTCCCTTTTTCCCTTCCCTGGCCCTCTGTCCCCGTCCTTTCCCCTCCCCCCCATGTCTCCCTTCTCCCTGCTGTCACCTGCCCTTCTCACCCCCTTCCCTCCCTACCCCTACCCCTCCTCTCTTCCCTCATATTCCCCAACTCCTCCCTCCCTTCCCTAAGCCTCCCCCTCCTCTCTCCCCTCACTTTCCCCCACCTCTTCCCTCCCTTCCCTCCTCACCTCCTATTCCGTCTCCCCTCTTTCTCCCTCCCTCCCTACCTCGTTTCCCCCATCCCCCACCTCCCCTCCCTCCTTCCCTCCCCCCCTACCTCCTTCCCTTCACCTCCCTACCTACCCCTTTCCCTCCATCCCCCACCTTCCCTATATCCCCCACCTCCCTCCATTCTTCCTCCTTCCTCCCTCCCTTTCGTTCTCCCCTTTCTCCCCTCTCTGGTCCCCTCTTAACCGAGGCACACCAGCTGCGACCACCACCCTAAGCACACTCCGACCTTCCAAGGACGATCGCGAGAACGGCGCTAGAAAGGTTGGAGAACTGGCCGCTTGAGGCTCACCTTTAAAAGCCCAGTTTA
>NC_051412.1:25320848-25321251 GCF_015228065.2 Penaeus monodon
TCTTCTCGTGCTCTTCTCTGTGTCTGTTGTGTGTTTCTTTTCCATCTCTCTCTCTCTCTTCCTATTCCTCTTTCTCTATCTTATTTTATTATCCCTTTTATACTATATTCTACTCTTATCTCTATATCTCTTGCGTTCATGTCCTTTCTCTGACCTCTCTCAACCTCTCACGTCCCTCTTCAATTCCTCGTCCTCTCTATTGCTTCGCTCTGCTCTTTCGCTCGAGCTCTCTCTCTCGTCCAATCGTCTCTCTTCCGCTCTGCTGTCCCTGCAGCGTGCCTGGTGTCGTCCCGTGGCTGTGTTCCCCCTCGGTTGCATCTTCTTCCATCGCGGTTATCTCTATCCTCTCTGTATGCTCTTTTCTCCTCAGTTACTCTTTGTTTATCTCTCTATTCTCTGTTTT
>NC_051412.1:25322278-25322584 GCF_015228065.2 Penaeus monodon
GTTTTCCACAGCTTAGTGACAAGATTTTTGGTTGACAACATTTGCTACCACAGACACAGTAAATATCGTCTTATGTCCATTTTCACCTCATCTATTACAAAATGCGAATTTTCTCCCCATCTCTGTTACATCAAAACACTACGGTAGCAACTGTAAATATTCCCTTATTTTGCGCGGGTGGGAATCCCTTGGGAAATTCATGCGCATCGTATACTATTGTTTTTATCCCTGTGGCAAGGCGACATTTACCCTCGAAACAAAACAGTCGAGAAACATGAATAAATAAGGGGCCCTTCACTGAAGTTC
>NC_051412.1:25323733-25324223 GCF_015228065.2 Penaeus monodon
CCAAGGTTCAAGGCAGCCAAATGTGACTAGGCGAAACCAAGCCACCAAGCGCCCGCAGTTCCTTTGTTGGTTGTATGGAAACAGCACAGTGGAGGGAAGGTGATCTAGCCCAGGTTTTCGCAACCTATTTGGTACTGTGCAGCCACTGTTAAGAGCAAAGGATGTTGTATATTTCATGCCATATGGATTCCCTTTCCTTCTTGTTGTCACCCTTGGTCCGAGATTTTTAAAAATTAAATTGAATTATTTTATTACTCTTATCGTTTCCTTAATGAGATATAACACATTTTCTTGGGTATAATTCACTTATCTAACAGTATCACTTTAGTAAGATTTAGTAAGCGTTAATTTCCTGGGATTTTTTTTTTGTACGTGAGATTAAATCAGCTTGCGTATTCAACCAGTTCATATCAAACATGTAACACGAACGTTGAGTGGTACAATACTTCATGGCGAATGACTTGGTTTCTGTTGACAGTTGGGCATAGGA
>NC_051412.1:25324625-25324899 GCF_015228065.2 Penaeus monodon
GCTCGCTCGCTTTTGAATTAAAGATTCTATAGTTGACCTAATCATCGATTCACTTACCAAGAGAACAAGTAAGTCTTCCCTTCTGGATACGATCCAAGAGGCTCAGACCTGCTCTGTCGAAGGATACCGCCATCCCGACAGCAAAGCAATTAACCATACATAACTGTTTGTGTAACGAAAATAAGTTCATCTTGCATTATTGTTTATGTAACAAAAGTAAGAAAAGGTGGTAAAAGAAATTTTAAAAAATAACTTACAGATTGGCTGAGAGTAG
>NC_051412.1:25324968-25325226 GCF_015228065.2 Penaeus monodon
GAGGAATAACGATTATCTATGTAGGCCTAATCGGTAAGACATATGTACCCCCTGAACAATGATAGTACCACAGAGGGACTACTAATCGCGTAGAACACCCACTGTGGATCCGTTACTAATCAACGGTGTTTTGTCATGTACACACCCGCCCCTGTTTGGCATGTGCCAGTAGTCGAATTCAGGCGTCGCTTCGTTTTGCTATGTACTTTTTTTTCAAGACCTCGCCAGTTTTGCTTTGCAGATCATCTTTGGAATGGT
>NC_051412.1:25326232-25326410 GCF_015228065.2 Penaeus monodon
TGCAGGCGATGGGGCAGCTGACTCCCTTTCTGACGTCATCCATCGCGGTGACGTTGGCTTTTAGTATGACGTCTGAAGCAGCGACTGGCGTCAACTACGCTTACGTCACCATGCAGGCTTTCCCAGACACGGTCCTGCCCATTCTCGACCGTGTGTATGTGACAGAAACCGCATGTAA
>NC_051412.1:25327351-25327600 GCF_015228065.2 Penaeus monodon
CGTTCAATAACCTTCAACTATGCTTAGTTACAACCCATAGCCATAACTTCAATAACCCTTTCTGTAACTTTCTCTCACAGGTCAGTGCAAGTCCCACTGTATCTCCAACTTGAGATGCGTTGGCGTGAGTGTGACCTTGCAAGAACGCAATGTGACCTGCAGCATGACCTTTGACCCCGCCGGCGCCCTCTCGCTCTACGCAAGCCAAGATCATGTCACTTTTTTTAAGGATGTTACGTGTAAGTCTGA
>NC_051412.1:25328527-25329000 GCF_015228065.2 Penaeus monodon
TCAACTTTTCCCATTCAACTACAGACGGCAGTTACAGCCCTTTGCCTTTAGATTGCAACTTTAACTCGAAAAGAACTCTCAAATACCTTTTCACATTATCCATCCAAGAAATTACAATGGATGTCTCGCAAACTCACCTGGAGCTCATCTAGGGCGTCGAGTGTAACAGAGGACGCAGAGCCGAGTGCAGTAGTGAGTGTAGCATCAAGTATAGCAGCCAGCATTAGCATTAAGTGTAGCACCAAGCGTAGCAGTGAATGAACCAGTTAGCAGTGAGTATAAATCGAAATTAACAGCGGCTGTAGCACCAGGTGTAGCAGCAAGTGTAGTGTCAATTATAGCAGCGAGTGTCAGCCATTTGGAGGCCCGTTAAGAACAGCGTAACGCAGGATTCTCTCGCAACTAATGGCCGTCAGCAAGGACTTAGTGCACTCGAGTGACGAGAGGGAGAGAGCCGGGAGGAGCTTGGAGAC
>NC_051412.1:25330268-25330408 GCF_015228065.2 Penaeus monodon
ATGCACCCCAGTGGGGGATCAGGCGCCAGTGGTCAGCGGCACCGCCCCCGCGACTCCAAATATCTTCGACACGTCCACCGCCGCCGTTCCCGTGGCCTCGACTACCCCGGGTGCAACGCCTGACAGTGTCGCTACGGCTG
>NC_051412.1:25330498-25330612 GCF_015228065.2 Penaeus monodon
GATCCGAGCGAAGGTAAGTTAGTCATGATCACTGCAATTCTATTTTTTTTCATTTTGTTTACAATTCAGTGACTCCAAAGTGCTTCGTCACCAACTACTATAATTTTCGTAATA
>NC_051412.1:25330686-25330901 GCF_015228065.2 Penaeus monodon
GTATTGCCATTAGTGATTCTGTTACATTATACTAAGCTTAATGCCTATGAAGACAACAGTATTGATATTAACAACATTAAGAAGCAAATCTTAATGAGGAAATTAGGTGAGATCGCGAAGGTGCTATTAATTACTTTCTTAGGGGCTGAGCACTTGACCCGACGGCGTGGAATGTAAAGGCATGCAAACTAGCATACTTACATACAACCAGTCTG
>NC_051412.1:25331035-25331967 GCF_015228065.2 Penaeus monodon
TGTTATAACCAACAGTTTTGCATATAATTAAAATACAGCCACGCACAAATACACAGTGCAGCATCTGCCTTTTTCCACGTTTTTATGCTGTCTTAAAGGGCGCTCCCTAAATTACGTTCTTTCTTGTAGTTGTTTTTGTTGCTGTTATAATAAAAATAATTTTGGAATTGTTTCTAGATTACTTAGAATAAATTCAGAGCAGATAGAAGTAAATCTTCCTGAATTACTCCGAAGCACCTTTGGAAACTTAAAATACGTGTGTATACTGCTTATATACAGTTGCATTTATTTTATAGATTACTATACGCTGACGGAGGAAGGGACAAGGGAAGAATGTACAAGGGCATGTTTAAAACAGGGGCGACACCTGGCTACGATCACGACCCAAGAGGACCTGGATAAATTCATGGCGTTCTGGCCGTCTGCAGGTAATAAAAATGTCTTTGGCCATTTACAGTTTATAAGACGAGTTGTTAAAATGTATATATCTCTACATTTTGTTGTCTATAATTGTTAAAGAGTTTGCCTTAGGGTATAATGATATCTCCCTCAGAGTCTTTGCCGTTGATCTAAACATATACGCGCTTCAGGTGCCTCGTCTTTTCTCGTAATTCATCCTCGCCCCCATCATTCCAGGTGGCGGCGAGATCCATCTATCGCTAATACATTCGTTTGCAATGGCAAGATGGAAACTATACAACGTCCCGTTTTCGTCTTCAGAGCTCGGCCAACTTTTCCTCCCTTTCAGCTTGAACGGATCCACCGCTCTGTATGCAGCTTTTGACACCACGACGAAGGCCATCACTCACTTTCTTCGCTGGTCAGCTGGCGAAGCGCTGGCCGGCACGGGCGTCCACTGCATGAACGAAGAGTGTAAGTCGATCAGTACGCCAAGGCAGGGGCATGGAACGGAAAAGAGTTAGGAAATGACC
>NC_051412.1:25332157-25333350 GCF_015228065.2 Penaeus monodon
GCAGATAATACAGTTAGATATAGATTTTAACAGTTGAAAAGTTGTCAGTTAGTGACAGAGCAAAGGAATAGTATAGGCATTACAGAGCATGCCGCGGTCCATGACCCTGAGAGACTGATTCGTCTCAGTGAATCGACATATCTCTCTATCTTCCTGCAGATTCCACACGCAATTACCAACACTTCGAGCTGACCTACAGTCCGGGTTTCGCCAAGGCCGCTAAGGAGTGCAGAGACCGCGGTCAGAGAACTGCACTATACGCGTCTCTGGCAGAGTACACGAAGCTCGTTGCTCAGGCGCCTCCCTCGGTGCCGTACAACGCCCTCTCTCTCAGGTACACTGGTATGCGGAAGCGACTCGAGTGGATCAGCCCTACGTACAAGGTGCAGTATACGCCCCTCAACCACCTCACCCCCTCTACCGATGGCTTGGGAGGATGCTATTTTCCTGAGAAGGTCACCACCACTACCCCGCACACCGTTAGGTTCAACCGAGGGAGGTGCGAAACCGAAGGAAAGGGCGTCTGTATGCCTATACCGAAAATAGGTGAGTGTGAGGATGTGGAATGTTTGTTTGGAGAACTGATTATCTTATCAATCTATCGTTTGGTTTTACGTCGAACAGACATTATGAAGATTTCTTTAAAAAAAAAGTTTTTACGTAAGAAAAGAAAAAAAAAAATCACTCAGTACAGTAAAGTATAGGTACTTATACAGACTCATTAACTGCGATTTTAATGGGCAAATTTAAATAGCTAATAGGCAGTAAAACAATTACATCTGAATTCATGAACTGTCCGTCTGCTTTGCTCTCCCTTTCGTCTCATTCTCTCTTCGCTTCAATTGTCACTCCGTTTTCCTTTCCCTTTCGTCTCATTCTCCCGTCGCTCCTTTCTTCTCCCAAGAACCCGGGATGTACACGTTCAGCGTCCACAGTTTCGCGGCGGGAAGGGACCCCTGGTTTGAAGCACGCCGTTCCGGGCTGCAGCTGGCCGTGCTCAAGACCCCTTCCCACGTGGTCGCCGTTTTCGCCCAGATTGACGCAGCCGAGTGTTAGTCGCCTGGGGTTGCATTCTTTTTAAATATTCATCTGGATACAAATACCAGTTACAAAGGATTCCATGGTTACAAAGGATACCATAACTACACGATTTTAAATTCCCTACCACATCCAAGAGTAAGGATACCATAACG
>NC_051412.1:25333551-25334795 GCF_015228065.2 Penaeus monodon
ACTATAATGGATATCGCTATAGTAACATTGCTACCTTTGACAACCCATTAAAATCCTCCTCAGGGACGCAGGAATACTACCACGTCGCCCTACACTGGAATGATGACCTGTCCCTCCTCATGTGGGAGGACGACACGCCCTACAATCTCACGCCCTTGGCCAGTGACCCTATGACCCAAGAGCAGCCCGCAGATGACTCCGATTGCTACTATCTTCATCAGCAGGGCGGGCAGTTCCGTGGCTTTTTCGGAGGGAACTGCGATCACAGCAGTCTGCTTGCCATGAGGAAGGCCTAGCTAGAACGCGGAAGGTGAAGACGAAGGATTACACTCCGGCCAATCTCAGGAAATTAAAAGCTGGCAACTCACCGCCCCCCGGATTCTGGAGCACTCAAATTCACCAAAACTCTTTTGGGAAAAATTAATGATGTGGTGTTGAAGGCAGCTTTAGAAGAAAATAAAAAAAATGCATTAATGTAGAAAAAATGTAAACATATGTATTAAGTTCCAGCTGATTAGAGTAAAAAGAAATTTCGTGAATCAGAGTGTGCCAGAGGCCAGTGTCAGTTGCCAGCTTTTCCTTTCGTGAGACTATACATAATGCAGCAACAACTTTCATAGTTTCACGATACTGAGTCAATTAATGATTGATCAGGTTCGGATATTGGCATCAGTAGTATCGTTATTCTAATCATTTATTAGTGCAGAAATTATTGCCATTACTGTTACCAAAATGTATGTTACTACTGCTGTAATCTTGAATACAGCAACTATATTAACTAATGACATTATTTTATTGAAGTAAAGCAGTAATAGTAAGGTCACTGTTTATGGTGTAGCGGATTATAAAGCTGATGATAAATTGATAATGATGATTTGACTATAAAGTTATGTAAATATGGGTAACTTGAGTAACAGCGCCGGCAGAGATAACAAATACAGTAGTGATAATAATGTTAAGTGATAATAGTGTAGTAAAAAAGAAATTTAGGTAGTGTATTTTAGGATGATTTACATTACTGATTTATATTACACTAATGTAACCAAAAAGCAATTACAGTATCTCAGTATCTATAGATACAACACTAATGATAACAATAACAAGACATAGAGTATCTTTGGTAGATAAAAAAAAGTACCAAGCAGAGGATTTTTTCCAACGTTCTGGGAGAGTCGCTCAGGCTTTCGGCAACGAGTTTTAAACTCCGCCCCTTTTAGCCTGAAAACAAGCCTGAAATTTCGTTA
>NC_051412.1:25334886-25334997 GCF_015228065.2 Penaeus monodon
TCTAGGCTATTGTGTATTCAGAAATCAAAGAAATAAACTATGAATATAGAGATTATTTTCGTTATTGATGGAGTTATTGGAAATACCTGGAAACTTTTCTTCTCAAAAACA
>NC_051412.1:25335078-25335333 GCF_015228065.2 Penaeus monodon
AAAAGAATTGGAAAGTGAATAAAGTTAAATACATAATCGTATAAAGCCCCCCCACCCCAAAAAAAAAAGGATGTCGTTACTGTAATCGGCCCATGCATAAATGTCATATAGGAAGGGTAAGGACCTCTCTCCTCATAGCGAGCAAGTAAGGACCTCTCTCCTCATAGCGAGTATGAAAACTGATACAATTTTACGAAAACACGAAACTCCAACAACGGCAGCTCAAAAAAAAAATGTACTTTATGTTTCTTGTGT
>NC_051412.1:25335562-25336181 GCF_015228065.2 Penaeus monodon
TCTCTGGACAAGTCGAGTTGCCATTATTGATAATGGAGTGTACTGTATGGAATGAGGTGTTCCATGGTTTTTTCCTAACTCGCCCTATGCCTGGGAGTGCATTCACTAGCCACTCAATATCTTATGAGGATTAATGACACCCTTAGCCAAAGTCCCAACGCTCTGGGAGTTTGTACTCTACCAAAGACGCCTATAATGTATTATGTTACTATAACAAGAGTAATGCTAAAACAAAATAGTATCACAAAGTCGTCTTTAATTTCCCATAAATCTTTCTGTACTGATCTCATTCACGTCTTTTCTAACATGATTATAGATAACATGGAGGACCAAAGCCCTCCTTTAAAGTAAATGTACCAATAAAGCAATGAAAGCTAATCTTACTGACATGACTTTCTACTCACGATCCCTGTTCTTTCCCAGGAATCTGTGGGTATTGTTCTCACTGCAGCGTTGAAATGCAAACCAAGAAGCAATTTTAGTAAACTCGGATTCTCATAGTTAGTAAGTCCATTCGAAGGTGAACCACTTGTTCTACTGCTGCTATACTATATGGCAACACACCTTAAACTCTAAAGGATTCTTATTCACCAAAACTCTTTCGAAAAGAAAAAAAAAA
>NC_051412.1:25336271-25337021 GCF_015228065.2 Penaeus monodon
GATGGGGATGGGTGTGTGTGTGTACGATGGTGAAATAATTATGTTGTATCTGGATTTTTAAAATGCCAAACAAATATAAACACGAGTATTATGAAACATGGCGAACTAGAGCATCCAAGATTTCGGAATTACTAGTTATTTCATGAAATTAGGCGCACGGGAATGACATCACAATCTGTGCTACTCTCACCACACGGGGTAAAACTATTAATTTTACCATTGCCATTTCCCGAGGTGTCGAGCTCACTCTTAGAAGAGTGAGACTATACACAGTCCAAAATCAAGGGACTAAACTGCCAACAGGTCCCAGACTTTGATTAGACAAAATATACAATGACAAGACGTCGGGGGAGAGAGAAAATAAACAAACAAGTGAAGAAATTTACATAAAAGTATTACACACTCAATCTCTTCAACTAGCAATCAAAAAAGTGATCCGTGGCGCACCTGCAAAGATTATTCTAATGAAGTCATCACTACTGACGTTCCTGACTCGCCATATAATTCACCTTGAAGAGCTTTCTGCCAGCCAACTAATGTGAAATAAGTCATTACAGACCTCTTTTCATGAAACATTGTCACTGACATGATATTTTATTTGAAATGGTATTATGTACATGAAAGATATTCTTACTAACACACATTTCACTGACAAATTATCTTTTTAGAAAACAAAATTTATTATCAGTTTTGAAAATCAAATAACAAAAGGCCAAAAAGCACTTCAGTTACAAATGCAATTATGTCTTT
>NC_051412.1:25337166-25337674 GCF_015228065.2 Penaeus monodon
GGGGCATGCAGGTCTTGATCACCAGTTCTCATACATTCCCCTATCTTTCACAACCAATAGAATGATAAATAAAAGTCTAAGACTGTTTTTTACTGCGTACCTGGAGTGTGACGCCATGATTAAAACCATTTCGCTAGTAGTATAATAAATTTGATCCATATTTACAGCAACAACTTCTCCAGAAGGACGACGAAAATTCCCTTTAAGATAATGAAATATATTACGTATCCAACGACTCCTCTGCACGATGTAATCACCTGCGCGAACTGAAGAGGGTGAATAGCCATGTCTTCTCTTAACCTGCGTGTGTAGTATAAATAGATATAATAGAATAATTGCTCCCTACGCTGGTTTACTTGCCTTCAGCAGGTCAGCCGTATGAAGAATGAAGATTTACGTGTGAGCAAAGTATTTACTGCTTGTAGGAATTATTTACTCATTAGGAATACTTGTGTACATGATTACAGTGATAACTGATATACTGAGATGTCTACTTATTTTGATGAAA
>NC_051412.1:25338247-25338486 GCF_015228065.2 Penaeus monodon
GATAAAGGAATCTATAAACTGGATATTAATAAGATAATTTGACTTAATGGGCACTTGCCTCGTGGTGCCACCCATTTCATGGAATAGGATATAAGAAAGAGTTATTAATAAGTGCCACAGACTGGCACCCCCTTTTCAGTTCCCCCTCCCTCTGCGCACCCATCCCCCCTTCCCCGTACCCGCTAGGTCACGCGATAAACATAAATAAGTAATATAATCCTCAATTTTACGCTATATAC
>NC_051412.1:25340772-25340858 GCF_015228065.2 Penaeus monodon
ATTAATATCACCATCGTGAGCTTGCTACAATTCAGCCGATGTCCCCCTCCCCAATACTTTACAGTGAAAGAAAACAAGAAAGGAAA
>NC_051412.1:25340974-25341199 GCF_015228065.2 Penaeus monodon
TGGAAAAAGAATAAGCAAATAATCAATGAAATGGAAAGAAGGAAGATCAAGTTAAAGACAAAAGAATGTTAATAAGCACATGTCTGGAAGGTCAGCTCACAGCGTAACAATCCGGAAGACTACATAACAGAACTGTGGTGTTATTATGAGAGAATTATGCATATTTCATTCGTACATATGTCAAATATCGTTTACATGAGTGAGAAGATTTTTTTTTGACAATTC
>NC_051412.1:25341529-25341653 GCF_015228065.2 Penaeus monodon
TCACATTGTTAAAGGTATTAAGAAGAAGGGAAAGTTAATGATAACTAACGTTGGGAATAACCATTAGAATAACAGTGAATCAATAATTTATGAAGTGACTGATAAAGAAATGAAATGGAAAAGC
>NC_051412.1:25342086-25342189 GCF_015228065.2 Penaeus monodon
GTTTTAAAAAAAAAACTCTTACCTCGTCATGGCACAGCTGGTTTTCGTCGTCGAGAATCCCACCTTCACAAACATCTGTGGGAGAGAAAGGGTTAATATATAT
>NC_051412.1:25344394-25344770 GCF_015228065.2 Penaeus monodon
GAACAATGTTTTATGTAACAACTCACAATACTATAGAAGTTGCAACGTTAGCAGTGCAATTTTACTGAGGCTACACTTCACCATATGCATTACCATGCAACAGAATAACGAACCCAACAAACTTCCTTTCCCTCTGCTTTCCTGGAAAGTTTGTGAACAATTTCTTAACCGCCTTTTACTGTTTTTGTTCCCTATTTCTCTCCTCTTCGGCCACTTTCCTGATTGCGTTAGAGGAGAGTTTAGTGGAGAGTTAGAGGAGAGTTTGATGTGTCTGGCCAGGGCTGGCTACCACTTCATTAGCAACTTTCACCAACAAAGCTTACTAATGAATCACTTGATCCTCATCGCCGTTTTTGCATCTAGTTGTATTTGTCTT
>NC_051412.1:25344970-25345239 GCF_015228065.2 Penaeus monodon
TTATCGACAAAAAGTCAATCATTGCAGAATAATTATCAATCCCTCGATTTTTTTTCTTTTTTTGCCAAGCAGCTGACAGATCTGGCCTTTTGGAGGAGTAATAGCAGTTACTGTTAATCATGCACTGTATTGTGTATATTTTTTTTAGCTGGAGAGTTATTCGTAAATCATATACCAAGGCATGGTGAGGAATGAGATTACGAAATCGATGAAACATTCAATTATCTTCTGACAATCATTGTTCTTGTATCCCTTCAGTTAGGCAAATG
>NC_051412.1:25345286-25345752 GCF_015228065.2 Penaeus monodon
AACATTTTCGATGGATGCAGCGACCTTGGCATTCAGCAGCCATTACACAGTGTGGCGAATGTTAGAGCTTCCTTCACTGGTTTGTATCTGGGTCTTCCCATAATTTGCATCTTCCCTTTTCCATTGTTGCCCTTTTCACTAGTTACTGAGTTCCCTATCTACTGTTATTACTTATCTTTTTTCACTATTACTAGTATTTTTTTTCAGATTACTAGTCACCTTTTTTTACTAGTTACTTGAGTTATCCTTTCCACTAGGCCTTTTCACTATTACTAGTTATCTTTTTTCACTAGTTTCTGAGTTACTTTTTCACTATTACTAGTTACCGCTTCCACTAGCTACTAACTTTTTTTTTTTTGTTCTTTCCCGTCATCGAGATGTTGGAGGAAACCCATTCAGGGAAAATACATCCCTTTTCACTACGTCACTATACCGTGCTTTAATATGTATCCTGATCACCAGTGCT
>NC_051412.1:25345934-25346424 GCF_015228065.2 Penaeus monodon
CTCTGCTTTGTATGACTTTACAAGTCTCTATTTTGTGACAGAACTACTTAGTATATTTGATTGGAAGAAGTTTTCACACAACGTATCTCACTCGCAACAATAAGAAAGTAAATTACGTTGCAATAATATCACGTTATGTAGATTTAAACACAAAAAACATTTCCCAATCTGTGCCGCGTTCCTTCAGTTCTAACCATTTTCGAACTTTGTCAATTAAGATAACTAGTCTACAATAAAATGTTAGAGTTATAAGGTGACACTGAACTTGGGATCAAATGCTACGCATAAATTATCGTGGTTGTGTTATAATTTCACAAGAGTCAGATTTGGCTGTCTAATTCGCTGACCATTGCTGTCAGTCCTTCAGACACAGCTATTTCAGTAGGTGTAGAATTTCTTATCATGCAATGCACTAACGCTTACATTAAGGTTTTCTATCGCCGTCTGTTTAATTTAGAGGTTTCTAGTCTTTGCAAAGACACTCTGTCAT
>NC_051412.1:25346567-25346860 GCF_015228065.2 Penaeus monodon
GATAATTTAATCAACATACAGTAATTAGAAAGGCAATGCACAACCTCGTGATTATAATTAAGTTCCAATTTCTTTTTATAGGAACCAAACTTCAAATTAATTCTGAATACAGAAATAGTAGCACGCTCACATTGCGTACACGTCAGGAAATATACGCTGAAAGTCCGCGGTTTTGTAGTTCAGGTGTCAGGTACTTTTTCCTCTCTGATTTTCGTTGACAGGGGATTTTAATCGATTTGTGAGACATTTTGCCTTGGGATGTATGTAGCTGATTGTAAGTTATTGCTTTCCTT
>NC_051412.1:25347402-25347713 GCF_015228065.2 Penaeus monodon
ACAGGGAGAACCAGAGAAAGAAGCTTAGGATAAATATGAGGAAGTAAATAAGGAAAACAAACAGAAGGGAACGAGGAGAGTGTCCGAGTGAGAATAATAACACAGCGGAACTTTGAAGATAATCCTTTATAATTTCCTTGAGGGAATCTGAGAGCAAATGCTAGTGTAGAGGAGGCATGATTCCTCTTTCGTTGGGTGAAATCGGATTAATATTTTTTATGACTTTGGTGACATGCAATACATTAGAATAGAAGTAAACTAGGTGAAAAAAACGAACCCGCACTGCATATAGCGAGCATATATGTTCGTGT
>NC_051412.1:25347971-25348154 GCF_015228065.2 Penaeus monodon
TGTCCAGAATAGATGCGGGGAAGGTAGGGCAGTACAAAGATACAAACAACATGTACACACACATAGAATGAAACACTGCCGTAAAAGAAACGTGATGATTCGAACTCGTCAAGAAATGGGTAGACGATGTAAATTTTGACAAGGATATATATTCCATAAATTCCGACACGAATATTGTTGCGG
>NC_051412.1:25348661-25349234 GCF_015228065.2 Penaeus monodon
TCACTGCACTGCGCAGTTTGAAAAAAAGTACCTATGACGTTACAGATGCCGATAATGAAGAATCAAAGTACAATATAAATTGAATAATAGTCATTTCCATTAAAATAATTATCTTTCTCTTTTCTTCTCCTTTTCCACATTTCCCAGAACAAAAATCTCATCTAAGATGAGAAAGATCTTCGAACTTTGCTGCTCAGAAAGTAAAAAAAGGGGTTTAGTTATGGAGTTAACGGAAGGATAGAAAATGAGGTGCCACATCCTCTGGGCGGCCATGGGTGTCATGAAAATCACAAATGTCTCGACTTAGTGCATGGCTGGTTTATCATGCACAGTAATTAGGATAAGAGTGACGTGATTTTGCATGACATTCGAAGCCGGAATGAAAGAAACGCACCAATTACTCATTACCAGCATGATAAACTTTCCAAAGACTAATAACACTAATCACTGCCATTTCGGGTGAGTAAATAACAGAACAGACTTTCATGATCACTTACCATTGAGTGGAAACGCCATTCTCTTGGCGACTGCATGAAATGGAAGTGGGAAAATCGACATTAAAGAGAGGAAACG
>NC_051412.1:25349732-25350034 GCF_015228065.2 Penaeus monodon
CATAGCACTGACCTAGGATAATCTTAGCCTTTCTCATCTCAAGTTAGACATCTTACAACATATTAATCTCTAGGTCATCCTCAAGTGTCGTTACTCTTCTGTTCTTCTGCTTTTGACCTATGAAAAGACCCATTTTCACGCTGCCCTCAGCCAGTCAGGAGATAAGGAACAACGGCCGCCCACACACAGTGACCTAGCATCCTCTTAATCTTTAACTGGCAACTGGCCGGTAACTTCAGAGATGCTCATATTCTAAATATATTTCGACTTGAAAAACATTTTCAAGTGATAGGCTGACCCCT
>NC_051412.1:25350406-25350590 GCF_015228065.2 Penaeus monodon
CATAACTGAACAATCATTTAAGCATCCAGTAAACCAAAAGCAGTTTTAATAATGCACAAATATCGATAACTCTCACGAGAGAATCGTTATCTTGCTAGGGAATAAACGCAAAATATCGAAACCCACCTGTTTTTGACAGAAGATCCGGCCGAAACACAAATAAAAAAAGGAAGAGAAAAATGCA
>NC_051412.1:25350638-25351401 GCF_015228065.2 Penaeus monodon
ATTTCCGCGCGCGCCCGCCTCGAGACAGCGACGCAAGATGAAGTGTCCTTTTTTTTTGCACTTTCTTGCACCGTCAGGTTGTTCTCCCGATTGCAAGCAACACTGGCACTGCCTCAGGTGTAATGTAGCGGCGTTTCTTCCCTTCCTTCGCCTTTGGCACCGCGACCTCACCAGTTGTTCCTCGCGTGGTCAGATTCTTTTGCCGAGGTCGGAGGCTTTCGTGCGTTTTTCGTTGGGCTTCGTCCGCTCTTGTTGAAGATTTTTGGATTCCTTTTTTTGCGGATATGAGGGTTACTTGAGATGAGGTAAGGAAAAGAAAGATTTTTGAATGGTAATATAATTGTTACTCCATGGACTTTCACTATAACAGACATTTGCCAAATACTGACCGTTATCTATATGAATGAGTGAGCGATAAACCAGTAGTTACTAACGTAACCTCTTATGTAATTTTAGTTATCTAATGTAGGACCCAAGACAGGGGAGGGGGATGCATGTTATTTAGGAAATAGTGCATAATGTGAGTTAAATTCCGAATACCAACATTATCATATATCAACCGCCTATGTAAATAACCACTACATGTAAAAGATAAAAGGTTAGTTCTCTTACGATACATAATGATGATGCAACAACCCGTATAGGCTTCCTCAGACATTGTAGGGGGAGGTGAACGAAGAAGTTCATAAGGTCGGCGCCGGATCCCCTCTCCATAGTACTTTCAACCGTGAGTACATGAGTAACTGACATGGCTTCGTTCGCT
>NC_051412.1:25352412-25353086 GCF_015228065.2 Penaeus monodon
TTGGGGTGGGAGGGGGCAACAAAGTAAGTTTGGGGTTGTTGGGGTAAAAAAAAAAGAGTTTGAGGTACGGTGTAAGGTAAGAGAAAGGAAGTTTGGGATGACTTAAGGGTAAAAGAGAGGAAGTTTGGCGTAGGATATTGGGTAAGAGAAAGGATGTTTGGGGAAGGATATTGGGTAAAAGAGGAAGTTTGGGATGACATGAGGGTATGAGAAAGGAAGTTTGGGGAAGGATATTGGGTAAAAGAGAGGAAGTTTGGGATGACTTGAGGGTAAGAGAAAGGAAGTTTGAAGTGGGGGGATAAAAACGAAGTTTAGTGGGCGGGGGTGAGGAAAAGATGTTTCGCGTAGGTTGCACGACAAGAAAAGAGAAGTTTGGGATGGGAAGGAATGAGGACAAGAAAAAGACATAAGGAAGGAGAGAAACCGACGTAGATATATCCGAAGAAATTAGAAAACCTTCACTGAACCAATGCACGTGCTAATAAGCCATAAAAGGGAGCGAGTGAGCAAAGCCAAGCGAAGCCAGATTTTTTTTCCACACAATAATTGTAATCCTTAATCCCAATGGCTTTCGATCTGTCGTTGTACGTATTCAGGATAAGGCGAAAAACACGAACAGAGGGGGATATATAATAGGGTGTGACGCGTCCAAAAGGTTTTCCGAGAAACAATTT
>NC_051412.1:25353837-25353944 GCF_015228065.2 Penaeus monodon
CTGAAGATGGCGCTCATGTCGCCAAGCTCCCGTCTCAAGTTACAGCCTCTCGGGAAACCACTTGCCGTGTCCCATCTGTCCCTTTTGCAATAACATGTTTGCTGTGA
>NC_051412.1:25354154-25354490 GCF_015228065.2 Penaeus monodon
AAGCAACGGTCAGCATACAGCATATCAGCATACTAAGAACCAAGAGCGAAAGGGTAGAGTGAAACCCCAGAAGTGTGTCTTGGGGTATTACGTATCCGTAAACCCTATGACACTGATGTTCCTAGGGTGAAGAGGGGAAGCTATTGTGACAAAAATGTGATTGTAATAAGTCATTTGCTTAAGAAAGTGGAGTAGTTTGATGAAAAGTTGGGCAGGAAAGCGACATCGCGCGGGTGAAAAACAAGTTGATACAGTGATAGAAAGTGTGATGTCATTGATGTCGTTAAGGGTGAGAAGTGTGATCGGGGGATGGGAAAAGAAGCTGACAGGATTTAG
>NC_051412.1:25354516-25354911 GCF_015228065.2 Penaeus monodon
AGTTGAAGGAAAACATTTATTAGGATGATTAAGAATAAGCCATGCGATAATTATAGAAATAATTGTACGATTCCACTTATTTAATGAAGAGAAAAGTCCGCTAAATAGGATGTTTATTTACGTCACTGAGATAGAATTCATGATATCATAATAGGATGAATATAACGATGATATTAGGATGAGAACAGGGGTTAGTGTGATCAAAGGGTGACTAGAAACTGTGGTATAGAGGATGAAGGTCTGACTGAGATGTGGGCTGAAATGTTACGAATTATTGTGCTGTATGGGTGATGTCATGGGAAGTCACACTTGTCATTATTCCACGTTAGGATGAGTTAGTGTTGATAATTCTAAGTATGATATTAATAAGCCCCATCGTTATCCTCATCCTTTTT
>NC_051412.1:25355127-25356558 GCF_015228065.2 Penaeus monodon
TGATATTGACTTTTTAGATAAAACAGGGTCATGTGGATTTTCAATCGTCTTATGATATTATTAATGTTCTAATTATCTAATACTGTATTAGGTAGTCGCAATTAAAAGGTAATCTACCATCGCTAACTCTTAAAGGTGTTAGGTGTAGTCTCTCATACTTTAGATGGTGAATATTATGCGGAAAAGTGAGAAAAAAAAAAATAACCAGAGATTATATGTGTACTCACTTATATAGTCAATTATATGTGTACTATGTGTACTATTATATGTGTACTCAATTATATGTGTACTACTATGTGTACTATGTGCCTCCCTCTGTACTTATACTCACTTATGTACTCAATTATATGTGTACTAGGTATTTTCTCACTGTTCAAGGGCACCAGTGTATAACTGATGGTCTTCATGGTCTATATTTTTTCTTGGGAAAGAATATTTCCTAAGGAAAAAAAATGCGTTCCATAAAGAGACAAGCTGAGGAGTTGGGTCTGAATTGTGGAGGTAGCGAAAGCAGTGGTCCGGGAACGGTGCCTTGCGGGACACCAGGAGGTACGTGAAAAGGGCTTAGGTGTCTTGGAAGATACGTGAAAGGGCTTAGGTGTCTGAGAAGATACGTGAAAGGGCTTAGGTGTCTTGGAAGATACGTGAAAGGGCTTAGGTGTCTCAGAAGATACGTGAAAGGGCTTAGGTGTCTTGGAAGGTACATGAAAGGGCTTAGATGCCTTAAAAGATACGCGAAAGGGCTTAGATGCCTTAAAAGATACGCGAAAGGGCTTAGATGCCTCAGAAGATAAGTGAAAGTTCTTAGATGCCTCAGAAGATCGTGAAAATTCTCAGTTACCTTAGAAGATACGTGAAAGGGCTTAAGTGTCTTAGAAGAATCACCGTCGAGGAGGACACGCTGGATCCTACACGCCGGATAAACATCGGCCCAGTGAGGAGTAGGTCCTGTGATTTCGCAGTATTGTAACATGTGTGCATGAGTCTCCTGTGATGGACTCTGATAAGGCCAATCAGCACGGCGCCAACTTCATGAACGTCAAGTCCGTTTGGTTGTCAGGCAGAGTCATGATAGATTATAGGAGTCTCACATGATTTGGGCTGTAGAAATTACATAGTCAATTCATTAATGTTGTGGGTGTGTCTGTATGACTCATAATGTGTCCAGAATTTTGGTAAATGATTAATAGGAGAAAAAATATGGCGGTGGTTGGTTTGTTCGGTTTATGTGATGCCGGAAATTTTCGTGGGAATTATATAGAGGATATAAGGAAGGCTTAAGGTGATTAGGATTTCGAGATTAGGGCTGGTGCTGTTGTTTACATCTGAGATTAGTAAGAGATGCTGTATACCGTTTGTCGATATGTAGGTTGGGGTTAATGTTTGCAGGATAAATGTTCTACTGTACTCTTAAGTTTTTAAAAAAGTGGC
>NC_051412.1:25356787-25357720 GCF_015228065.2 Penaeus monodon
CAACGATTTATCTATATTTTTATTCCAATGCGTTTATTCATCTGGTTATTGCGATCCTTTGTCTGTTTTGTATCATCAAATCATTTTTATGATAATTTTAGTGCTGATGATAAGAACGATATGATACTGATGTATTGTTACGGTCATTCATTGATGTATAAGATAAAAAAAAAATAATAATAATCTACTCGGTCAATTTAGATTCGGAAATTCCAAGAATTACAGAAATTAGTGTTTCTTTAACAATTCGAATTGTTTCCGGCATTGCCATGCTAATTATAGATTAGACCGGAAGACTGGCTATTTTTTTGTTGAACAGCTCATAAAATCTTCAAGAAACGAGTAATGTCAACAGATTTCGTTACATATCAATTTGCTAGTTTACTTTAGCGGCGTTGATTTAGAGGAACTATTTCCATTATATTTATTAATAGAGCCAGCATGAAACCAAGCTATTTTGAGAAGAGCGAGAGTGAAAGAGGTAACAAGTGTAGAATCGTGTAGTCCATTGATCCTCTTAATAGTCTTAGATAATAAGATCTACTAATTTTGATCCCTGTGGCGATGCTCTTTTGTCTATACTTTTCTAGGACAATTGTTTTTCTCATCGAAACCTAGATGTCTATAGTTTCCTGACTTACCACAGATCGCTCCGAGAGAGAGGAACGCCCTGCCATGGACTGGAAAGAAGGACAAGGACCAGTTCAGGTTCCAGGCCATAATGTGGCCCAGGATGTGGCAGGGGCGGCAGGTGAGGCGTCTGGGCCCATCCCTGCCGGCCTGGAGGCACTGTATGCCGCCTGCCGGAGAATATACCCAGACCAGCCCAATCCTCTGCAGGTCACTGCTCTCGTTAAATACTGGTAGGTATTATCGCAAACATTATATTATGTATTATTACAAGAAGTCTAGATTGTTGAGATATGAAATTAT
>NC_051412.1:25358067-25359056 GCF_015228065.2 Penaeus monodon
ACTGATGAGCTTGATATTAGTATTAAAAGATTGCCTATCAAGTGTATCATCCATTTATAATAGTTTTCATAAGCTCACACCAATTGTAGTGATGATTTTAGCTGTGGTATATGGCAAAGTCATGAAGTCTATCAGAAAAATTGTGGGGTAAACATTGAAAATATACTATGTAGAGTGATAACTTACATTACTATCACTCACAGATTAATCACTAAATATCAGTCACTGATAGTGGTTTTACTCAGAACTGACAACTGGACTAACAATATTGGCAATAATTTTAGTGTCATGGCACTGAGCCATACCCACAATAAAAGCTAACAAACCTTCCCTAATTGTTCATACTTAAGGAAATATAGACTTTAGATTAGTTCCTTATTTGATGATAAATCATCATGCACTCTATGTTACAGTGATCATTTCACATTGTATCACTCATTATCACCAGTATTGACAGTCTAGTTTGTCATTGACCATGGAATCACATGGAGTCTGTGACAAAGTACTATTAGTAAGTATGACATGAATTGTTAATGCAGGTTGATCAAGAAGGGAAGAAATTATAAAGAAAATTTCAGTTTTATAGGTAATACCTTAAAATTGTGATAAAAAAAAAATATATAGAGATTATCTGCCTCTTATTTTACATAACTTACATAAACAAGTTTTTTGAAACAAAATACTTTGCTTATTGTTCCATCATTAGCTACTCAAAACAAGTTGAGAACCTCTGTCTATGATTCTTTATTTGCAGGCTTGGTGGTCCTGATCCTCTTGACTATATTAGTATGTATGCCAACCCAGGGGATGCTAAACTGAACATTCCTCCTCATTGGCACTACATTAGGTGAGACAACATATATTCATGAATAAATGAATAGACATGTAACTGACACAGTATGATTATTTGATATTTAACAATGTGTCCTCCTCATATATATTTCAATGTACATGAAAAATGCTTTAGATTTAATATTTCTGTTTGGATT
>NC_051412.1:25359229-25359463 GCF_015228065.2 Penaeus monodon
ATATATCTTTGCTAGCTTTGGCTGTTCAGACCTCCATGGAGATGGCAGAGTCCATGAGCAGACAGGACCAGAAAATCCTAGTGGATTTGGCTTTGAACTGACAATGAGACTGAAAAGAGAAGAAGGAGAGAAAAATCCACCCACATGGCCGGCAGCAATCATGCAGGGCCTTGCAAAGTATGTTTTTCAGTCAGGTAAGTCAGGTGTGCAAGAATTGCTTGTTGTGGATAATAG
>NC_051412.1:25361064-25361543 GCF_015228065.2 Penaeus monodon
GGAATACTGCAGGTTTCATGACAACTTTTAATTTAATTAGGTTCCTGCATTGATAATGGCATTGCCTCCAAAGAGATTTTTACAGATGACTATAGGAAAGCCTTAATCATATTTTACTCAGAGTAAGGTTTATCAAGAGTATCCCTATCCCCCAGAGTCTATGTTGTGTGTGGGTGACCATGTGTCATGGCACTGCCCCTTAGACAACAGTGAGTCCAGAGTGCAACACATGTTGATGGGTGAAGACCCTCAACTTGGAACTGTATCACACCAAATGGGTCTGTGCAGTTTGTCCAAATTGTTGGCATCACCACAGAAGAGCTCAGAGCAACACAACACTGGAATGGAGTCGGGGTTATAGATATTATTAAACGCTTGCCAGGGTAAGCTTTATGGAATGTCTTCATACATCTCTCTTTACATATGCATTAAATCAGAATGAATTTTATAGTCACTGGTATTAATAGTAGGTGATTGTT
>NC_051412.1:25361676-25361877 GCF_015228065.2 Penaeus monodon
ATGCACTTCTCTGTATTACTTAGTGCTGGTGGTCCCTGGATGCTGACGGATATGAGGAGAGGTGAAAGCATCTATGAACTTGACCCATCTGTTGCTGAAGAAGTGGAGAATGGCATTGAGAATGAAGGCTCAAATTTGTCAGGAGTATCTGCTAGATTAGCCTGGACAGAAGATGAAGCCTCGAGCCTGGTTAGTACCCTA
>NC_051412.1:25362097-25363565 GCF_015228065.2 Penaeus monodon
TCTTGGACTGTATTCTTCCTCTTCTATTACAGCCCCCACTTACCTCTCAGCCACCAAGATCAGAGACAGATGCTGACTCTGAGCCTTCCCCGCGCATTTCTCACGTGGAGAGTGAGCAGATACGCAACACCCTGCAGAAGGGACTCATGCAAGGGGCAAACAAGACAGGCATTGGTCATAATTTACAGGAAGATAAGGGAGTTAGGTCAGTGGATCTGAAAGGTTTCACTTGTAAGATAATTTTTTATTAGGGTTTATTAATATACTTATGATATATGCTTATATAAATTATTTTTCAATTTGCACACATGCACAGAAAACTTTAAGATTGATGCTTCCACAATCATATTTGATTAACCTTGTTTTGCCAGCAGTACTGGAGATGTGGAAGGCAATGTTCCCACGACAGATTCAGCTGAACTATTTGTCACACAAAGACTGGAGTCCCTACACCTCACCATAAACCTAGAATCTGGTTGTCTCCTTCCTTTGGCATTGAGGTTTGACATGATTATATATATTTTGCTTTCATATATAAAATAAACTGATGACAAGAAGTGGTCACCCAGAGAAATGACTTAACGTTTGCATTTCATTTTAATTATATACTCTTACAAGAGTTAAAATCCTGTGAATTGAGTTTTTGAAACCTCATACTTGCAGAGGTCGTCTAAAGCATGGACGGCATTTCACCTTCAAGTCTGTCGTTGATGTTAGTGCAGTGACGCTGGTGCCTCCCTCTGTAGCCGGTGCCTTTGTGGATGCCAGCTGTCCCTATGCTAGTCGTGGCCCATGGCTGCAGGTCTTCATACCAGATGATTTGCTGCCTACCATGGTGGACGACCTTTCTGACCTTGCTGATCCCGACGAGGTAAGTTGTTTGCTGCAACGAGTGCTCGAGTTGCACGTGGTTCTTTTCGCAATTTGAATGATACGTCTATTTTTGTGTCAAGCCCCAAAGCAAGTAGCACATATGAATTGGCTATTGTTTGAGTATGAAAGTACGAGTACAAAGATATTTTTCCAGAAAAGGTGTTTATAGTCTTGTTTAACTTTACAGTATAATTTTGGTCATTTTTCTGTTTGTAGGTAAGTAAACTAAGATATGTTTAGAAGTGTAATCCTTGAATTTCAGTTTTCCATCAGATTTTTATTAATTGAGATTTTTATTGCACCTTCACCACTAGGAAATTATCAGGTTCACATCCTTTGTTGGAAATAAAATCATAAGGGTGAAAAGTATGGTTTTCAGAACCCAAGAGCACATATAATATTTTTTCAAGAGCATGAGGCTGATGGGTATTGACTGTACCTCAGTCTGTCTAATTTGTGCGGATGTTTTGTCTTCGGCCTGGATATACTAAAGCAGCCACTAGAACCTCTTCTTTTTGTTTTGGTGCTAAATCACCCAGTGCTCTCCTGACTTGGAATAAATTGATTCTGAAATGTTTATAAGATCATGATCCTC
>NC_051412.1:25363586-25363994 GCF_015228065.2 Penaeus monodon
ATGAGGAATTGCAACATATCTAGACCCATTCTTTAAAAAAATAAGTTTTTTCCTACTACTTTTTTCTCTCTCTCTCTCGCTCAAAAAATATAACATTTAAAAAACATTTAATCTCATACAATGTATTATGACCTTTCTTAATGCACGTACATATCTGAACCTGCATAAAACAGTCAGTGAATATGACTTCACACCAAAAAGAATGTAAAGATTCTTTATATGATATATCTAACAGGTTTAGTGATACTATTGTGGGTTTTACATGCATTTGTTGAGATGTTAAGTGCAGAAAGTAACAATGTAAAAATAAAATTGAGTATAGTTGGAGTTATAGATGACAAGGTAAAGTTATTGACTGATGCCTACCACATATGGTGTATGTAATTGCTATTATGTATTTTGACACAA
>NC_051412.1:25364045-25364329 GCF_015228065.2 Penaeus monodon
CATTACAAATATATTTTGATGATTTTTTGGTTTGTCTCATAACCACATCCTTTAGTAATGCTAGTAAATGTATTACTTACCATTGTAACATGGTAGTGTCATTTACAGAGCTTTGGCTTGTAACTGGAAATACTAATCATGTATTAAGCTTTACTTCCCTGCATGCATGTGTGTTCTTAGATATCTGGATATTTGTTGGATATAAGAGTATCGGTGACATCACTAGATGCTTCTTCTGAATTTGTCAGATGCAGGACAAGTAACAACGCATTGCAGACACCCAC
>NC_051412.1:25364388-25365349 GCF_015228065.2 Penaeus monodon
GCAAGGGGGGGCTCAACCCAGTGGTGACAGATTTTAGTTTGCCAAACAAGCCATGTCAAATGCATTGTGGCTGTCATAGTTCCCACAAAAGCAGCTGCCTGAGCAAAAAAATTAGAAGTGTAGAAAACATACATCTTCGAAGCAGTCTGCAATTTTGACTATGTCATTTATGATTTTTAGAGAAAAAAAAAACTCTAAAACCTACTTTAGAAAACTTTATCTCTTCACTGATCACAGACAGGGCCAAACAGGTGGATGACTGTCTAGCACTATATAGAGAATTCTCAGCTGCCATGACATGGATACTAGTGACCCAGCATATGGGTTGTTGCTTTATAGCAAGAATGGATAGTATCTGGCATTGCGTTAAACAATTATTTGATGAATACGCATTATGTTCCTACATTTTAAGGATGTATTAGAAATGTGTTTTGGATAGAGCACTTCCAAATTTTTCCGGCTTTTCACTTGCGCTTCATGTAGCTGAATGCTTATCTCCCTGACAGGCATGTGTGTTTGCTGGTTAGTCTTAGTTGGCTTGGTTTCTCTTAGTCATTTAGCTTTCCTCTAGTAGCACCTGCTGTTATGGCTGTTGTTGCTTTGTGTTCACTTTCTCAGAAGACTCTTAGGTAATTAGGTTTCCTTTCCTCTAGCTTTCCTTTGGGTCTGAGGGCTTGTCGTCCTTTCAAGGACTGCCTGGTAGGGCATCAGGGAGATCAGCCCAGCCTTCATCTGAGCTCCAGGAGGCTCCTCGTAGGCACCAGGTGAGGAAAACACAGTCAGTGTTTATAGAGCATGTGGATTAGCAGAGCAAGTGAATGGCTGGACTATTTTATTAGGCACAGTCTTTGAAAGAAGATACAACAGACTTTGAGGTAATCAGCTAAAGATAAGCTTAATAGTGTTAGTATTTGGGATTTCCATATCTAGAACTTTTAGAATTGTATCTGATAATGAATAG
>NC_051412.1:25365390-25365620 GCF_015228065.2 Penaeus monodon
CAGATAGCAGCAACTTTTATGTAACCTTTCAGAAAATGGTTTTCATTGAGAACTAGTGTTCTTACAGGTTTTTTGCATGTCTTCTTTATGAAATCGAAGTGTCTAATGTTTGAATGATTATTTATGTGTTTTGTTTAGATAAGTAGATGCTCTGAAGGGCAGTTTTATTTCTATATCAATTTTTCTAGTTCACTTACTGAATTGTAGGGATGTGTAAACATTTCAAATTA
>NC_051412.1:25366149-25366414 GCF_015228065.2 Penaeus monodon
ATTGTAATCATATTATGTGCTAAGTTATATACATTGAAGTTAGGAAATTTAAAAATATTCAGATGGGAATCATGTGCTATTGGTAAGTAGCAGTTTACATCAACAGAAGAACTCATGACCCATTTCTTGTTGAGACAAATGTGCATTTTGGATGAGAAATTTGTTTTAACAAATTATAAAATTTAGCAGTGTGACATACATATGTGCCTCCAGTTAACCCTAGATAAATGATATAGATGCATATGTGTAGACAGTATTCAATGTG
>NC_051412.1:25366648-25367557 GCF_015228065.2 Penaeus monodon
GCAAAAAAAGTACGGAAGAATATGTTAGCTAGATATATCCTCTAATATTTTTTTTGGTCTTTTTGTAAGTAGATGATTACTTGAATGCACTTTTCTTTCAGGTCACTCTACCAGCAACCTTCAGGTGGCCCAACAGGAAGCTTGCAATCACCGTTGTTGCTGAAGAAATGTGAACACTATGATATGGAAACGTCTGTGTAGCATTTATTCTACTCCGTGCATTTTTTGTGCATCTTTGTAATCTTTAGCAGTCTAATGGATGGTATTTGTCAGAATCACTTTTGCTCTTCTGTTGTAATGGTAGCTCATTTTGAATACTCAGTTCACAACTCTTGAGACACACTTGTACTTTTTTCCCCTCAATAAAACACTTTTATTCAGAAGTGTTGTGAAAGTATACTAAGTTAGATATTGCATTCTTTGGAATCTCATATATCATAGACCAAGGTTAAGTAACATTAGCTTTTGCAGAGAAAGTCCTGTAAATATAGCTGAACTTGTGCCAAGACCATCCACTTGTGGTATATGTAATGTGCCTTCATAAATCTTTATGTTAGCCGGCAATAATATTCTTGTAAACTTATTTTGAGAAGTGATGGTATGAGTCTCTTATTTTGTTATATATGAAGTTGTATCTTCTTTACTGCTAAATTTTGATAATCCCAATAAATGTTTTCAGAATAACTACCTTTATATCCAGGAATATATTGGTGTTGTATTGTGAAAGACTATTTTTGTGTGTGTATTATTATAAGGTCTTCATATATATTTCCATGACATTGTAGGTTAGAAATATAGAGGGAACAACAAGAGGAGATCCTTGTCTAATTGGGATAACAATAGATTATTCTTGCAGTAATTTCCATAGCTGATGCATTAAGGATGAGATATGCTGATGAAAAATTTCAT
>NC_051412.1:25367598-25368256 GCF_015228065.2 Penaeus monodon
TCCATCTGTTTAACATTTATGCACTACCCTACTGTTGTGTGGATTTTGAGGCATGTTATTATTTATACCCCTTGTTATACCTTGTCTCCCAATGCATGGTGTGTATTGATTTCTCTTATAGTCTGGAAAATATATTAAGAACTGGTGACCCAGTGGAGATATTTAACATTACACTAGGCCTGAGTACACATTAGTAGTCCAGTGTATGTAATATCTTATCAGTGGAAGGAAAGCAAAGAAATATTTAATTTTGTATACCAGGGTGTTTGTTTGTAGTTTGACTATTTATGATATTGTGCCTGGTATTGTTTGGAAGACTGTGAGAATGAGATTGTTTACTGGAATAAATATATGAGGAAGGCTAGAATACAGCAGATTTGACTTAAAATGTACATTGTAATTTTACACAAAACTAAGTCCTTATGTATAGATGCCTTGGCACAAGTATTTGTTGATAGAGTATGCAAACATTTTTTAGGGACGAGAATGAATCAGACTTGAACCTTATCTCAAGTTCAATAACTCAAGTTCAAATTTGTGTATTAGACAGTGGGCATGCAAGGCCAGGCTGAATGAAGTACCACATTATGAGGGAGTATCAGTGTGGCCACAATGCATTTTTGAGACTTAGTACTTATGGTAAATTTATTTTGTGACT
>NC_051412.1:25368291-25368759 GCF_015228065.2 Penaeus monodon
AGGAATTAAATTTGATTATTCAGGTATTTAGTTGAATCACCGTTAGCCAACTCATAACATAAATTGGCTCCTCATACATTTTAACTTTCTATGAAGTCTTGTGTCAATTCATATGTCCAAAGAAACAGAAATTTATCTGCAAATTAAAGGTAACATTTTACAGAAACTGGAACTGAGTCTCTGAAGATTTTGTGTAAATACATTATTGTGAGATTATGAATGTGAGATTAATTATATACAGAATATCTATTGTATGTATTGTAACAGCTTTTAAGAATGCACATCTTTCAAAGCTGGTCATTTTACTGTGGCAGCTAATATACAAGTTGATATATTTATGTTTTCTTACAGTATAAGCAAGAATATGAAAATAATTTTAGCTCTGTACTCTTATTGTAGCCATCAGTGTGTCTGTCTGCATCAGTGTTAACTTTAGTAGCTTTGTTTTTAATCTGAGTGTTTAGTGTT
>NC_051412.1:25369074-25369887 GCF_015228065.2 Penaeus monodon
AGTGTGTATCTAAGTCAGGAGCTTCACAGGGAAAGAAGGATCTGTTTTGCAGCCTCCATAAGCTGTGTTCATTATGTGTATTCATAAGTAGTGTGTGGTTCTAAGGTGTGCTTCCATAAAGGTGGTTGGTTTGCAGTCACATCTGAAATCTTGCCTTCTTTCCCTCATCGCAAATGAATATAATTGTCATAAGAAAGAGGTAACATGGTATTTATACAAAAAAAAACTAACAAAAAGTACAGTTTTGTAAGAGTTAGGAGAAGTATTAGTTCAGGAAACAAAGCATAACCAGTTTTATAAGCAGTTACTGAAATACAAAACTATATAAATTGTTTGTACATACATTTTGAGTCACAAAACATGATATTATAGGTCTTCCAAGTGGTGCCTTAACTGCTTTGAAAGTGCTTTATAAGTGCCTTCATATAATGATCCTCTTACTGTAAATAAAATGCTCAAACTATGTTCTAATAACTTTTAATATTCTCCAACAAATATGTGCTAGGAATGACAGATATTTTGCAGAAATTTTAGTCATTAGCTCTCCATTAGGTATAATTTCTTCAAATTTAGATCTTGTGTTAAACCAATTAATGTCAAATCTAAGTTTTATGTCTTGTAGATAATGTAGATATTGTACAAATCCTTATGTTCATTCTGTATCACTGTCATTTTCTTAAATGGCAGGGAATTCCTAGGAATTTTATCAATAAATCCTTGTTAAAGAATCATTATGTTAATTACATATACCTATTTAGACTTTAACTTACTGATGTCAGGATGGCACATACATCCATTTTATTTTATTTTATA
>NC_051412.1:25370204-25370674 GCF_015228065.2 Penaeus monodon
TACCAGTAATGTTGCTGTGACTCCACTTTCCTATGTTGACTTCCATAATATAGTACAAGCTTCAGCTCATCATTTTAAGGATTTTTTTACCTCAGATACGGTATGAATTTATCTCAATAACATAACCATTTTTTTCACATTACACATCAATGTATCTAATTTGTGAATTTGTTTATGTAAGAGCTACACAGCTGAAATACACAAGGCAGAGTCACATATTGAAGTAAAAAGATAATGAAAAAGAAGGATAGATAAATAAATAATGAAAAAGAAGGAATGTCCAACTTTGAACAAACCATAGTAAGGATCCAAGTGCCTCCTGACCAGTATATTTCTGAGTGTCACAACTCGTCAAGCCCTCTTAACACTTATTCAGAATGCTTTCTGGCTATAAACATATGCTATCCCAGGTTTTGGCCATTAACCATTGGTGCTGCTATGATCAGTATATCTGCACTATTTCTTTTTTC
>NC_051412.1:25371598-25371750 GCF_015228065.2 Penaeus monodon
CTGTCTGGGAAACGGTTCCAGCTGAATGTAACACGTACGGCACAGGGTCGTTCGTGTGAGCGTCTGGGTGATCACATTTCTATAGCCAATTTTCCAGTGAACCCTGAACCCTGTTAATCAATTTATGCACAGTGTTAGCACACGCGCGCGCG
>NC_051412.1:25371877-25371991 GCF_015228065.2 Penaeus monodon
AATGAGAATTACTTGAATGTTATAATCATGTGTGTCATCTTGAGCTAAAAGAAATCTGCCATTATGGTTAAATGGATGGCCAAACATTTCTTTTTATCTTGAAGTGAAGTGGAT
>NC_051412.1:25373175-25373867 GCF_015228065.2 Penaeus monodon
TCATCACCAAAATTCAATGACTGCATCTATTCTGCAACTGTTCTCTGATAAATTTCCTTGATACGATGACTGATACAGAAATTACTGTAGGAAAAAGCGCTACACAATAGCAGAAACATATAACCTCGTTACCGTATAAAAAAAAAAAAAACGCTCAAAAAGATGTGGAATAACATTGCCATCAAAATATCTTCACATTCTCCGCACAATTTTCACCACAGATAAATTACATATATATTTTTTTTTCCACATTTTTACAGTAGCGTTTTTCTCGCTCAAAAGAAGCGCCTAAAAGTAGCGAAAACCCCATTGTTATTGGCGCTATGATACGAGAGTCGAAATAGAGGGAGAATTCGTCAATTTTACGAAAATTTCAACCCTTTTCCGTCTATAACTCGAGGTATTCGTTATAGGGTGGTTAGATTGTAAAGTGATAAAGCTTAATTAAGTGTGAAGGCGGTAAATTAAGGTACGAAAGGTAGATTTTTAAGGTTATTTGATCCAAGGTTTTCAATCCTCGACAGCAGAGGAAAGTTTAAATAACTCGTCTTTTCTCTTAATTTCTTGTATATAACTGTGACTATGATGTTAAAATATTACAGGTGTTTACATAACGGAGCGAAAAGTTGTTCTGGAGATATGGAGAGATTTTTATAAAAAATATTTGTTCTCTATAATAGTTATGAAAGTTC
>NC_051412.1:25373921-25374598 GCF_015228065.2 Penaeus monodon
CTTCTTTCAAAGGCTGTAGAGAGTCTGTTGTTTATATTGTGAACATGGTTTCTCATGCAAAAAAAAAAAAAATATAAAAGAGGTAAAGAGCAATGATGAGGAATAGGATTGAGCAGAAAGGCAGAAGAAACGAGATGATATTGGGGTGAGAGAGAGGGGAGATTACAAGCCAGAAGAATATGTAAACAATAATAAATTTAAATTCAACTTGCAAAGTATGCTCAAAGAGTGTTAGTCTTATCTTGCTGATTAAGTTTACTTATTTATTATAAAACAAAAAAAGCATTCCAAACTTAATCAGGCTAAGTATAATCGGAGAGGTTTATTGACCAGTGCCAGAATGTGTAATCCGTAGAGTTACAAAATCAGACAACTAAGTATGAGTATTTCAAATAGTTAAACCATAGTATATGATTGAAATATAGTTTAAATATTAGCATGTAATTTGGGGTACACTCAAATCTGCATTTTCACGAAAGATCATCATTTCAGCATGAGCGGCAAGGGCAGATCGCCTCACAAGAAGAAATACCGACGGACAAAGAGGACTTACAAGCATCCCAACCCTCTCTTCGAAAAGTGGCTGAAGGAGTGGCAGGATGAGGCCGAACGAAGACACTCCAACATGAAGTACAATTTCCAAAGAGTAAAGAGATGTCCAATTTGTACCTGTCGAA
>NC_051412.1:25374648-25374937 GCF_015228065.2 Penaeus monodon
AAAAAAAAATTATTTAACGCTGATGACCTGACATTCCTGGTTGGATCAGAATCAGTAGTTATGTTAGTTTCCGTTGTCTTTTTCCTTTTCCCTTTTAATGCATTTGTTTTAAAATGAGCAAGTGATTGACTTGTTATGGTTTAGTTGTTAATTTGATGAACAAGGACAGTTATAGGTGCTCCATTTACTCTATTTCTTGTTGTAGATCTTTATGCTAAAGTATAGGATCTACACACTAAAGTATAGGGTACTGTCCAGGATGGTTTAAACATGAACTCATATATGCACA
>NC_051412.1:25375037-25375172 GCF_015228065.2 Penaeus monodon
AAGTATGATAACAGAATCTGTATATATAACTGTAGTATGCAATTATAGTATAGAAAATGAGTATAATAGGCTTATATGAGAAGAAATGTAGGGAGGTACATTTAGCATGCGCAGTAGGATGAAATAGAGTATTAT
>NC_051412.1:25375680-25376049 GCF_015228065.2 Penaeus monodon
TTTTTTTCTTTTATCAACAGGCAAGGAAGTCCTTAAAACTATTCCCACTTCCTCTCTACAGTGGGAAAGATTGCAAGGTTCTAGCTCACTTTGGTGATAAGATCTGCCAGTTGATTGACCAGCGTCTGGAAGAATACCAACAAGAGAATGGACCCGTTAATTGGGACGAAGTTCACCAGGTATGTTTTATGATCACAGTTTTACTATTGGCAAATATCTCCTTCCTAGAAAGAGGAAGGGAAGTTTAGTATGGAACATATAAACAGAAATAAACAATATATTTTAGTAATCAAGTTTATATCCATGAAATGTTATGATTCAGCCACAAAGAAAAGGAAGTGCAGTGCTCTGCAAATTTACCCAAAAAAG
>NC_051412.1:25376074-25376293 GCF_015228065.2 Penaeus monodon
TGCCAACAGGTGCAAGAAGAACCTCAGGTTAAGAAAAGAGGTAGACCTAGAAAGAACTCAACCAATAGTAATCTGAACCATAGTACTGAAACAGAATACAGATCATCAGGAACCTCTGCCAGTGTTGATGTTCAGCAGAAAAAGGTATGGAAATGTTTTGTCAGTGTTCTGCTTTTACAGATTTAGAATCTTTTTACAAGGCAAATTTTTTTTTTCTTT
>NC_051412.1:25376359-25377540 GCF_015228065.2 Penaeus monodon
ATAAATTTGAGTTGTTTGTCTCTTCTTGAACAGAACTTTTGATAAGATGAGAAGTTCATAATTTTTTAAAATTTTACCACATATAATCATATGCTTTGATTGGTTAGACACTTCATATTTTTCAGTTTTGTTGAATATAAGATAAACTTTCAGGAATCAGTATGGATACAAAAAGTAATATAATTCTTACCTTTTTGTGGTCGTCAGGGGAAAAGTCCCGGTGGAAAAAGAGGACGAGCATATGTACCTGCACCAAGATCTGGGGCTTATGGTCTCCTTATGGCTCTCTATAACACCTCAATGGAAGATGATTATCCAGGTGAATGTCTTTTACTGGCATGAGCCATATCACCCACCATAGAGATGTATTTTTTTATATGGTTCCATTCAATTTCTTTTGAATTGGTTGAAATTTTAGGTTTAGACATAAGAAGGAAGTCTACATATGTATTTTTTTATATTTCCCTCTTTGCCCCTTTTTTCATTAGGTTATATGGGAAGGAAGGCATTGATAGAAGCTGCCACACCTCTGTGCGATGTCTCCTTCACCCACTCAGCTGAAGGGTCACATTACACTGCCTGGTCCTCCATGAGTACCTTGGTCAAGAAAGAGCTAGTGCGTAAAGAAGGTAATCCAGGAAGGTAGGTGATGACTGAACCACAATTTACAATTAATATATTGTGTATCTAAGGTGATAGATCAATTTTCTTTGATTAACTATATTTAGTGTACTACATTAATAGTAATATATAGTATATACTTTTATTATTTCTTTCACTGTGCATTTACAGATACTTCCTAACATCAGAAGGAAAAGCATTAGGAGCCAAGATCTCACAAGTTGGAGATGTTTGTGTCATTAGCTCTCCAGGGAAAAGTCTCCAGACCACACAGTCAACTGAAGAAGTCATAGTCTTATCATCTAGGAGCTGCAGTCCTGTCATCCAAGAAGAGGACTTCACCAGCCATACTTTTCAGAGTTTCAGAGGAGTATGTGATAGTGAGAACATAGAATATAGTGGGAAGGTTAGTAAAGATCCTGATGCAGAATTGACAGTTCCTGTTAAGAGGAAAGGGCCTGAGATTGAAAGCAAGAGAGCCAAAAAGATCAGTAAGGGTGCGGCTTCACCTGTGAAGAACACATTAATTGAAGATGGTCATTTAAGTTCTCCAGGTATGT
>NC_051412.1:25377623-25378098 GCF_015228065.2 Penaeus monodon
AGGAGAAACTTGAATATACAGCAGAACTGAGTTTATGGTTTTCACTTGAATTTGTAAATGATCTCAAATAATGTTTTTTTATAGTAATGAAGTATGTAATAGATAAATCATTCAAGTATTTTTAAGCTAAAAAAATTACCATTATTTTCAGAAAACTTTGTATTTAGCTACATTACAAGTTTGGAAGTGGAAACACCAATGCGTGACCGTGCGGTTGTCAGTGTTGAGGAGGATGGCTTTCTTGGTTATTTGGTAAAATGTCGTCAATCTGCACTCTCAGCCTCTGGGTTGGTTTATCGGCTAGATGATTACAGGTATGATATATAGGGTATATTCATACTTGTGTTACAGTGGAAATATATATATTTTACAGATCTCAGAAAATTCTGGCCTTTAAAATACAAATGGTATTGGTATGAGAATATGAGAGGTTTTGTATCATTTACTATATTTAACAGCAAATTAACTCATTGCC
>NC_051412.1:25378384-25380228 GCF_015228065.2 Penaeus monodon
CACTGCAGTTCACATTTATTATTTTAATTTCTTCCAGGACAGCTCCTCCTGGATATGTTTATGCTTATTTGTCCAACGAGTGTGCTCCCACCATGTGCCCAGGCCTTCTCTCCCCAACACGTCCCAAGTCTGCAACAAATATTCCTCAACCCTCAGTGCCAGTTGCTAAAGTGCCTTTTGGCACCCATTTCTCTGGAAACACAGGTATTGTAAAGTAGAAATTTAAATCTTGGTTGTTACAAAATAGGTACATAATTTGTAGGAAATGTCATTATCCTGTGAACTCAGTTCTGGTACTCCCTGCCACACTCAGGTCTGTGGAATGGGGGGTCACTGTTGAGATATCATTTGCTTGGCATTATATACTATTCAGTTGTTCCAAGAAATCATTGCAGACTAAAATTTGGATATGGTGCTATAAAGATGAAGGCACACTTCACCCTCTCTTGCCAATTTTGCTGGTTTGCACTTGCTATTACTGTTTCTTCTTTTCTCTCTCTTTCATTTTGTTTTCATGCATCACTTTCTGTATGGGTTAGATCTGAGACAGACACCTATGAAGTAACAATAACCCACAGATCTAATGGCTGTTTTTTTCTCTTTCACCTGGTTAATGTGTGACTTGCCTCTCCTCCTTTGGAGTTTTAATTCCAGGTAAATAATCAGTTATCACCAAACTTCAGCCAGTTTTTGCAGATCCTTCTGCATGGTACTTGCCTCCCTTCAGCAAGGAACACTACAATAAAGTGGTCATAATTCTTAAAGTAGAAAATTTTAGTTGTAAGAGCAGTTTCCAAACCTTAAGTAGTAACCTTTTAATTATCCTTAAAAATATCTACAGAAAAGAAATCTTCAGTGGTAAAGAAGCAAACTGTTAATACAACAGCAACAACCTTTAGTAAGGATCTGAATCAAGTGCCTACAGTACCTCTGTCAGAGAGACAGAGTTCAATAGATTCATATATGACCAAGACTAAGACAACGCAGGTGGCTAGAGACCCTCTGTATTCTCTCTGTCCTGGCCAGTTTGACATTGTATTGTGTGTTGACAATTGTGAAATAACGGGCGGGTAAGTTTTATGGGGAATTGTGTATGTTCTTCATTTATATATTGGTGAATTTTATATGAAAATATTTTATTGAATAGATTGTTGATTTGTAATTTTCATAAACTGTTCTTGTTCATGCATTCATATTATTATTATTTGGGGGGATTTTTCATTATGATACAGTATTTGATTAGTAGCTTCTTTTATATGTAGATTCATAATGTGAATATTCCCTTCCCAACTTTTTTTCTTTTTAAAAACTTAATTCAGGTTCACAGGTGGTAAAAGCAGCACCAGAGAAATAATAATCACAGAGCTAGACAAACATGGTATCAAGTATGATGTGCGGAAGCTTCATGTAGGAGATTTCTTGTGGGTGTGCCAGGAGCTTGTGCCGTCAAGTGGAGAGGTGATGACTGTTCATTAAATGTCTTTGTATTTTGTTATAATGTGATGAACTTTTGCTAATATTCATTAAAGTTAGATAGTACTATACTCTTACTGAATTTTGATAAGCAATATAAGCTACATTTATTTGAAAGAAGCCTATCATTCTGTTAATAAGTTCTCATGTTTTAATAGCAGCGAAGAGAACTTGTCCTGCCATACATTGTTGAACGGAAGAGGATGGACGACCTTGCTTCAAGTATCAGAGATGGTAGATTCCGGGAACAAAAATTTCGCCTTAAGCAAAGTGGTCTCTCCAAACCTATTTATCTGGTAGAAGAATATGGCAGCAAGCACATGAGGTATTTCAAGATAATGTGAGATTATATATTGCTAAAATAGAAATCT
>NC_051412.1:25380252-25380577 GCF_015228065.2 Penaeus monodon
TGAAATAAGTTTATATTATGGATAGCATTAAATATTACCTAATATTTTATCATTATTTTGGCAGCTTACCTGAAACCACATGCTTGCAGGCTGTGGTCAACACACATGTAGTTGATGAGTTTACAGTGAAGATCACAAAGGATCAACGCGAATCGGCTGCGTATCTAACAATCATGACCCGGTGCCTCCAGAGCATGTATCAGGTTTGTCCAAAAGAGATAATGTTCTCTCTTTTTTCTTTTTAAGTATGTTATGTTAAAAGGTTGTTACAAAGGATTTTCATTTTTTTGAAAATCTCATCAAAGTTTAAACTTGGATAATAAAC
>NC_051412.1:25381056-25382296 GCF_015228065.2 Penaeus monodon
TAATTGTAGTAAATTGTAACCAAATGTAAGATCATATGCCATTTGCAGGGTAAGCTCTTAAAAGCAATGAGTAGAGAGCATTTGAAAGAAGATTTAGAAAATCCCTTGACCCAGGGGGAAATTGAAACCTCATTGATGACCTTCAGTGAATTCAATTCCTCGTCCATCAAGAATCGGCAACTTGAAGTGAGGGAAATGTTTGCCAAACATCTCCTGCAGATTCATGGTGTCAGTGTTGATAAAGCTCGAGCAGTTGTGGACAAGGTAGGATTTGGCAGTTTTGTTTAGTGATTTTGTGATGTCTGTACACATTTATTGGTGGGGTGTAGCATGTACAAGGAGTAAAAGGGTGTGGAGGCCAAGCCAAAAAAACGTTGACTTTCCAGTAACATGGTGTAATCGTTTTTTCTTGTTCATACCTTTCTCTTCTCTTTTTACTTATGCAGAACAATATTCTCCATTTATAGAAAACTTCAACAGATTAGGGGGTTTGATGTAATATCCAAAGACACATTGTTGGTCTGTTGACAGGTACCTCAATAATTTTTTTCACTTGGCTTTATTAAGAAACATAGGTTATGGAAGATAATGAAGTATACTTTGTAATGATGAGACATTGTTTTGTTTCAGTTTGGTACACCAAGACAGCTGATGGAGGCATATAAGAACGTTACAAGCTCAGAGGTTGGGGAAAATTTGTTGGCAAACCTAAAATGTGGAAAAGCAGGTCGTAACCTTGGAACTGTGTTAAGTGCAACCATTTACAGGATGTACAGTAACAAAACTTTATGCTGAAGTTGCAGGCAGTTTTGTTTTTCTTTTTCTAGGCATTGAATGCTTTTATCTGTGATATACCAAATGTATGTTGAAGATTGTACATTGTGCATTGAAAAATAGTTTAAAGTTGCAATATTTAGAGGGGAAAATATTTTTATGTAATATAACTGATAGGAAATATACATTTTATGTGATGGTTTGTCTAGATCCAACATGAAAATTTATGGCCACCTCTTATGCCTGTTAAGAAAAAGTTTATCCCAAAACTTTATATTTAGTGGTGTAAAGTTGATCTGATAAGTAGTTTTGACTGCATCCACTGCCCCACCACATAAGATTGAATTTTGAAAGATGTTTGGGAAGCTTTCATAATGTTAGAAAAGAGAGTTCATCTTCTTAAGATCGTTCCTAGTTTCTTTTCTATGTAACCTCTCTGTTTCTTATTAATTTACTCTTTCATGCC
>NC_051412.1:25382474-25383583 GCF_015228065.2 Penaeus monodon
TCACTTCACTTCACTTCAATATATAAAGAAATGGTTTGCCATCCCCTTTACCATAATGACGGATCTCTTTTAGCTTAAGATGACACATGTGATTATAACATTAAATTATCATTGTGTAATTGTTATTTTATTTATTAACATAAGTGTGAAGTATTTACTAAGTGTAAGTGTATGGAAAAGGGAAAATTAAGAATAAACCAAAATCTCATGTATATCTTTCAGTAGTACCTATAAATAAAGAAATATAAAAGAAAGTAGTGATGTAGTCAGTGCTATGCTGGTTACTTCTGTGAGATGCCAATCTATGTACTTTGAAATAAGAGACTTTCCATCTGGCTGTTGACGGGATGAATAAGTGCCAGAGTTTACCTTTGACCTGATGCCCCATAAGAACACTCCGTGGATCTGCAGCCCTGACTACATCATAGATAAATAAGGTGACATAAACAGAAGAATAAGATTGGTGGGAGTCCAGCCCAATTCACAAAGGCTTTGAGCTTACTGCAAGAGCATAAGATCAAAGTTCTCGACCAAGCAGCTAAACTGGGCTTAGTACCGAGCTCACCTTTAGCCACGATTGGAAGTGGTGGAGCTACTTCCCCTGAGGAGCATAAGTGCAACTGAAGGGAAAGAAAGGAAGGAAAGTACCCAGGAGAAAGTGACAAATATCTGGAGAATGCAAACTCCCTCATAACTCCCGATATGACAGGATGCCAAGTGGAGGTATGATATAAAGAGAATGCTTAGGAGGGAGAATTGATGACGAGATTCTAATAAGGTAAGGAGGCTGATGCCATCATTTTTATCAGTTTTGACCTAATCAGAATATGATTCCTGCATCACTCTGTTTCCCAAAGGGGACAAAAGAACATATTTATAAACATCTTTCCTGGTTTTCTGGTTTCCTGGCTTGCACATCCATTGATTGCCCTGTCACTGTTGGGGTGGGAATAGATTTTCCACAATTTATTGAGTAATGCGTAGGAAGCTACAGTGCGTAAATTATAAGTTACTTGATAAGGATACTTAAGAGGAAAATAAGGGAATAATACCAAAGTGAGTCATAGTAATTAAAGTACAGAAAGGGCAGGATTGGCATGTTATATGGA
>NC_051412.1:25386381-25386519 GCF_015228065.2 Penaeus monodon
CAATTTGAATTTGAATTATATAGACCTTGACTTCGGCGACATCAGTGGTGGATGCAAATGATTTCTACTTTCGCGTTACTTTGAAAGAAGGCTTGTTTTTTGGCTAATCGGGACCTCGAACTTCCTCGGGGGCGTTAG
>NC_051412.1:25386803-25387538 GCF_015228065.2 Penaeus monodon
GCGATTAGTGTACCGCCCTCGTACTTCTCTCTCTACCGTGCTGGGGGAAAAGGAGGTTGAATAAATGAGACACTTGTATCAAAGCCCTGTGAAGCACTGTTACAGCCCCGATGTTCCAGAGAGCCGATGTGACTGAAAGGCCGCTTATCTATTTTGACCAGCCTGGTGGGTGCAATAAAAGACTTGGCCATTAAAGCATGATCTAGGTGTGGTTTGGTCTTGGACTTGTACAGCGTTGGAAATCCCTGATTATTCAAGAGTGCTTTCACCTCCAGAGAAGCTGTTTAACAGATTCTGCTGACGTGTCGGTTAAATTTTCATCCATTATCTATGTCTACACCGACGACTGAGATAAAATCCTCAAGTGGAGGGGCGATCTTATTCATTAACATCTAGTCTTTCATGACGCCTGATGAGGCTGGAGAGCGTGATATGACCATTGCTTGGGTCTTGTTAGCGGCAAATCTTCTTGCTATTGCGATCTCCATTCGTAAAGTGCTTACAGCGTTGGTATGAAATAGAGAGGATACAGTCATCAGCATACGCTGAAATATCAGGACTTCCCTAAACAGCATCAGTATAGATGTTCCATAATGTTGAGGCAAGTACAAATACTTGTGGTACTGATACCTTTACTGGATACTTCTGGGGTGACTAGCCATCGATGACTACTTGCAGTGTTCTTTCAGCGAGGTAATTATCAAATAGCAGCAAGAAATTCCTGCTTCTGCCTCT
>NC_051412.1:25387656-25387754 GCF_015228065.2 Penaeus monodon
TACGGTCAGCAGTCGATTTGGAGGATCAAAATTCGAAGGCCAAACTGATGGAAATAAGATTGTATTTTTCCAGGTACTTCATGAGCTGTTCACTTGTA
>NC_051412.1:25388196-25388604 GCF_015228065.2 Penaeus monodon
TTAATATTTCAAGCTATCCGCAATGATATGCCTATGCACGTGCGGCCACCGAGTGGTGCTTGTGCATAAACGTAACAAAACGTTATGAGCACTTTTCTCGATAGCTGACAACGCAGGTTATCTGTCCATGGATATTACGCAAGAATTTTTGTTTGGGTTAATGTTCGTGGGAATCACAGGGTAACGATTTTGGTAGAAAGTGTTTCATTGACAAGCACAGTAATTTTTATGACATTAGACAGTGGTGGTGGTGAATAAAATCTATATAAAAGTACCTGCAGTAGACTACAATTCGAAAACACCGGTCTCATTATTGCAAGAACAATAAAAAGGTTTAATGCAGTGGTTTCCAATCTTTCTTATTCTGTGGCCCCCGACCAATACATAATAGTCTTCATAGTCCCATTC
>NC_051412.1:25388667-25389876 GCF_015228065.2 Penaeus monodon
GTGTCTGATCCTAATTGAATTAACTATAGTATAAGAACACTGTGGGTAATGTTAACTGAATATTCGAATTCAACCCCCCCCCCCACATCAAAATACCCCTGTGGACAGGTTTTCGTTTCGACTCTGTACTCGACAGGTATCGTACAGGTCCCCCAGACGGTTTCCACAGCGTCGGTCTGGAGAAGCTGCTTGCCTACAGTCACCTCTGCCACACTGCAGAGGTAGGACAGAGAGTCGACTCCAAGCTATTTTTGAGAAAATATTTTGAGAGAAAGGTTCGGACCAGTAGTATTAATTTGTAGAACTTCGATCCTGTAGAATTACATTTTCGTTTGCTTCTTTGAAAGGTTAGTACGTGAAGACTGGGATTTTAATTAGTATTAGAAACAGTAATTTAAAAGTAGGCATATTTTTGTGTGTGTGTATTTTATATAAAGCTGCCATTTCCTGTTTTTTTAGCAATGCGAACTTTATTATAAAATTTCCATTAATTAGTAAATACATAGTTAACATGGTATAAAGTAGATTATGTTGTTTTTTTTAATTACTAGGAATGGCTGACCGCGGGCCTTGTCATTTGCTTCGTGACTCCGAGGTTAAAGAAAATTCCATGGGATAATTCCTCTGTATATTATGAATTGGGTGCTGTTGCGTCATTAAAAGGGCTGCCAACCTATTTCCCTCACCAATACTTGTTACAAAACGTTTTCGACGTCGATTGGAACCCCTTTAACACATACAGTTATGCACAAAACACGATTGAAGAACTATGTATGTTAGTAAAATAAAGTAGTTCTTTAACTTTTCATACCAAGTAAAGTAAACAACATATAAAGGAATTTGTGCAGTTGGCAAGTTTGCGAAGTAGGAAACGTGTTGATAAGAAACACCTACAGCACAGAAACCGTAAAATATCCTTTTATTGGAATGCAACAGTAGACTGTATTTGTGTTGCATGTTTTGATAGGCTACAGTACCTTTCTGGCAAGCATTCTGTGGTGTAGGATAACATAGAACTTGAAAAACGTGAAAATTATAATCACTGCTATTTTGCTGTCACAATATTTTCAGTTTAAGCATATTTTTAGCACAATTTAAGCTTAGTTTTAGCACAAATCTTCACGTAATTAAAATCTTCGTAAAAAAAAAGAACAATTCTATAAAAATGAATTTGTTCCCACAGAAAATATAGTTAAATTACTATTACAA
>NC_051412.1:25390693-25391534 GCF_015228065.2 Penaeus monodon
GTTGCAAGTATTTTTGCATTGAACTGTTTTGCTTAATGTAGCTGAACTTGTGAATGACATATGATCTGTAGATAGATATGCAATTTATCTCTGTTCAGTACCATTAATTATTAATAGTTGCATGTTATTTCTTTGTAACTAAGTATGCTGATATAAGGAAGTTGTCTATTCTTGCAACCTTTTGCATTATTTTTTTACTGTATATGTTCTATATCCATGGTTGCCATACATCTTGAAATTGTGCATGATTTGTTGTGCAATTATTTTTGCAGTAAAGTTTTTGCTAAATGTAGCTGGACAAGTGAATGGCATATGATCTGTAAATAAATATCCAATTTATCTCCGTTCAATACCATTAATTATTATAAGTTGCATGTTATTTCTTATTGAGTATACTGATATAAGAAAGTTTCCTATTGCAGTCTTTTGCATTTTTTTACCGTATATGTTCTATAACCATGGTAGACATACATCTTGAAATTGTGCATGATTTGTTGTGCTAGTTGCAATTATTTTTGCAGTCAAGTGCTTTGCTAAATGTAGCTGGCCTTGTGAAGGACATATGATCTGTAGATAGATATACAATTTATCTCTGTTCAGTACCATTAATTATCATTCATGTTATTACTTTATTAATATGTATGCTGATATTAAAAATGTTTTATATTCTTGCAGCCTTGTGCATTTGGTACTATATATATATGCTCTATATCAATGGTCTTGTGTTATTATTATTGTTATCTATTTTGTTTGAGACAACATGCCACTTAGTGCACTTACTTTACCTGACCTATCTACTCCGTTCCTTGAATTTTTTTGGAAAGAAAAATTTGCATATCGT
>NC_051412.1:25391625-25391838 GCF_015228065.2 Penaeus monodon
TCCTCTCAAGAAATGGGGCAAAGATGAGGTCATGTAGAACTACTGTTTGGTTGCAGAGCCATTTGTGTAGAGAACATTAATAAACAATTAATAATGGACACTACGTGTTCACCACCATCAGTGGGTTAAAGGAAACGCATGTTTTTCTTATCTCCTTATTGGTGTCAAGCTCCGTAAGAAAGCAATTGGCAGGCTGTTGAACATTGTCATATA
>NC_051412.1:25392041-25392170 GCF_015228065.2 Penaeus monodon
CTACAATTTTGTGTGCTGGCTGTAATTTTTTCAGCACTATATAGTATATGAAAATTGCATAGTGACAATAGTAGTTTAAGTAAAATGTATTTTATTATTTATGTGTAACATATTAGTAGCATTTAGTAT
>NC_051412.1:25392359-25392556 GCF_015228065.2 Penaeus monodon
TTTTTTCCCCCAATTTTTACTGATGCATATTAATGCAGTCCTTACCCTTGCCCTTCTTTCCTTTGGCCGAAGTTGAAGTTTCGGCAGAATAACTGGACACCTTGAGCTTCACACAACCCTCGGAGTGATCCGTTGTAAGCTTGCTGCGATTCGGGTTGAGGCTGTACTTCATGTGTGAAAACGCCTGTTCATTGTGT
>NC_051412.1:25393019-25393230 GCF_015228065.2 Penaeus monodon
GGGGGGGGGAGTGTGTGAATAGTTGTCAGTTTTCATAGTAATGTCAAAGAAATCCTTGTCCCCCAGACGACCGCATGAAGGCGAAGCACCGACTAATCTTCCAGTAAACCATCAGCTTCTGAACTACATTGTCAGTCGATCTCAGGTTTGTTCTTGATATTGTTCCAATTATTCATTTATTTTTTGTCACCTGCTGTTGCGCACGAGCGCT
>NC_051412.1:25393633-25393865 GCF_015228065.2 Penaeus monodon
GAACATGCTCATGGCTAGCCAGGCATGGAAGAGAAGAGGTTGAGGCTGTTGGGGATTAAAGAGTGGATTTCATTTGTTTCCAGCGTCTTGGTGTCAGACTTGTAGCTTCACCTGCACTATCAGTTGGATGCATAAGTTCTTTGCATGAAACAGACAAAAGGTTTTCCACATGTGAAGCTGTCTGTTTCCCCTTCCCTCTGTACCTCTCTTTCTCTGCCTTAATTTTTTAATT
>NC_051412.1:25393911-25394365 GCF_015228065.2 Penaeus monodon
ATATATATATATATATTTTTTTTTTTCTCATCACTTTTTCTTATATTTGTTTACATATATTGAATACTGACAATATTAGTAGTATTTCTTACAGCAGTCTGTTGTAAAGTAAACCATTTTGTGATGATGAAAATTAGGATAAGCATTCTAGGGACTAAGGAGTAGCCATCTTAACTAGAGAATTGGAAGTCATTCTCTTAAAAAACACTTTAATCATTGTCATGAACTGGACTTGTTATACTTAATAATACTTTTCAATTTCAGGGAGACAATAAGTGTGTTAAGACAGATGGTTCATGCAGCACACAAGGGAGTGGTGCAAGAAGAAAACATTTTCCCAAGAAAATCGGGAAGGGTAGAAAAGGGGACAATGATAAGAGTAACTCCCATGCATCCCAGAAAGAAGATGGTGATGAGAGTGATCAAGGAAAAAGTAGCTGTAAGAAAAGCCTTA
>NC_051412.1:25394398-25394569 GCF_015228065.2 Penaeus monodon
GCAAGGGCAGTGGCTCGGAAAAAGAAAGTGATGATGAAGATTTTAGAAAGAGAATGGATGATGAGGACCTCAGTTCTGGCAAGGAAGACAGTGATGACAGTGCCAGCCCACAAAGGAAAAAGAGGGACACTAGTGCCAAAAGGAGAGAGCATGATGGTGAAAAGGAATGCT
>NC_051412.1:25394640-25395354 GCF_015228065.2 Penaeus monodon
TCTCCAACTGATGGCAGCAGAACTATGAGGAATGATAACACAAATTCTCCTCTTTTGCCAAATAATCTGGTGAACATTGACTTTGAAATAAGGCAGCCCCAAGTAATACAGCCCCAGCGTCTGTGTCAGTACTGGACGAAAAAGAAGTTACAGATTAAATTTTGTCTTTTTGCAGTTTTAATAGTGTTGATCTGCATGGGGATAATCCATCTTACATCATATGAGATACTAGATGGTACGTATAACCATATCATAAGTCAATGTTATGCAGAAATTGAGAATACACAGATCCTATCTCTTTACTGTTTTTTATACAACAATTATTCACATTTTCTCAGGCATTGGCTTCACTTCAGAGGGTGTACGCGGGAATTCGCATGCATCATCATGGCAGTCGCAGATCCAAAAAAGTAATTCCGGAAAACTTAAGAAGAATAGCCTTGTAAGTTTTTGTTTGGTGAATATATGAATTATGTATGACCTTTTCTTTGCTGTGACCTTCCATTTGAAATATTTTGAAATGCCTTGTAAAGCTTGAGCATAACTACATATTGGCATAACTTTCTCTGAGTATATAATATATGAGCTGAAAATGATATAAAATATATTAACTTGGGAACACTGAAATAAAAAAGCATCATGCTAAATACTAAAAGAAACTGGTATTAGATTTGCTTTAACTTACAAAAATCAGAACATGAAAGTTTGTTAAGT
>NC_051412.1:25395383-25395534 GCF_015228065.2 Penaeus monodon
TCCAAATTTTAAAACCTATGATTTTACAGATTTGATAGCTATTGTAGTTTGCTTGATAAAATAATGTTAAAGCAAAAGCAGTATAGCTTGGAATCAATGTAATCATAACCACCACCCCTTTCATTAAATCACAGTATAATAAGTAACCAGT
>NC_051412.1:25395556-25395731 GCF_015228065.2 Penaeus monodon
CTATTTAGGCAAGTATTACACATAAAGCAACAAAAACACTGTGTCATGTAACTAGCAAGACTAACATAATACTAGTATAACCAAACAAGAATTGGGTTTTTATTAACCCAATGGCACTGTGAAAACATTTCCTACTATACTACTACTATGTGAAATGTTTCTACGCATAAAATGT
>NC_051412.1:25395979-25396078 GCF_015228065.2 Penaeus monodon
CTTACAGCCATTCCAGCTGTAGATATATGTAGAAAAGTTTATCTTGACAGTAACAATCAGAGTAAGCCCTGAATTTTCAACAATTTTAATAATCTTTCT
>NC_051412.1:25397269-25397988 GCF_015228065.2 Penaeus monodon
TACAGTTTCACTTCTTTCATGTTCCAACAATACCTAATAGTATTCCAATTTTCCTCCCACAGTTTTCAACTCTTCAAAGGGCTGCTATAAAAGGCTTCAATGCAGAATGGAAAAGTTATATCACACTTGGGGGATTAGTTGTAGGCATCTCGTTATGGCCCTTTGTGTTCTGCTGTTACAAGAGAGTATCAAAGAAAAATTCAGTAAATGAGGACCATATACAGTTGGCTACAGAAGAGAACACTATAGTCTAAGTATGTGGTATGGTGAACAAAAGATATAGTGAAGGGTCTACTGACTTCAAAAGGTGTTTCCTCAAACTACCTTGAAATACCGCCATATTTGTGGTCTTCAGTTAGTAAATTACCTGCTAATTTGAATAATTTTATGTAGACTGAGGTAAAATTGGATTTCTTCTTGAGAAATTCATACATTAGGCCTTTTGCAGCGAGGTCTGGGATACTGATTATTATAGTCATCATTAATACAGCAGTAGCAATTGAGCCACTGTCAACCATAGACTTTCAGCAACTTCGCTGGCATTAGTGTATTACAGATTCATTAGGCTTTGAGAACAGCAGCACTGCCAACTTTTCCACTAAAATAAATATGTATTGAAAGTATACAAATAGCTTAGTGTTGTCCATGTTTGGTTGTGATGATACGTGCTTAATAAGGTACCCTGATAAATTGAAAATGTTATTGAACACTTTCCAGTG
>NC_051412.1:25398162-25398251 GCF_015228065.2 Penaeus monodon
GAGCAAAGTAAAGCAAAAAAAAAAAAAAAATCAAATACATAGGAAATCTCTGTGAACATTCAGATTTTGAAAGTATATTTATTTACATC
>NC_051412.1:25398310-25398427 GCF_015228065.2 Penaeus monodon
ATCAGGATTATAGCCTTTCTATCTTTCATCAGGATTATAGCATTACACATTTTTATTTGGCTGAATGAAAAGATTTTGTTCCTGTATGTATAGCTGTGGTTTGATTGTTAACTGTTA
>NC_051412.1:25398459-25398870 GCF_015228065.2 Penaeus monodon
AAAACTGTTTATGGCTTTCATAATTAAGAGATAGGTGCCTGAATGAAAATAATTGTGGTTATGTTTCTTGGCCTGTGACAAGACGTTCTTAGTATTGTGAAATTTTCATTTATCGTATCCAAAGAATAAATCTTAACTTCTCAAAGAATATTTTTGACAATTATTTAAGATAATTTGTCCAATTTCAATTTTCTATTTCAAACTGAAGTGTAAATATGCATTTTGTTATCAAACCCATTATTTCCAACATCCTAAGTTTTCAAGGGTTATGAACCTCAAACCTACATTCATTATTAATATTTTTTCTGCTTAAGTCAACTGCTATTTAATAATAAAGTAAAGCAAGTTTTACTGATTTATTTTCAATTTGTATGGTAGAATTTAAATGAAATTTACAGAAGTTCACTTGTG
>NC_051412.1:25398929-25399750 GCF_015228065.2 Penaeus monodon
TTCTTGAATCTTTGTAGAACTAACTACTTTGTATGTACTGTTAATATTCAGATCGTGATACTAGAAGCTGGACATAATTATTTGCATTGGTCTCCCTGCTTTTTTTGGCTGTCTTGTCATTTGTTCTTATGTCTTATGGGTTGTTCCATGACACTGTGATCTTTAGTTTCTAGCTTTCCCATTGGATTTATGGCCTTTTCTTCTGCATTAAGCGAGGTGCCCCCTCATCCACTGGTAGTTGTATAGATGAAGTATGTTGGCATACTTGAGAGAAATAGCAAGAATTTATGAGGTGGGAAACACATTTTTTCTTTCTTTCATTTTAATTAATCAGTACATATCGGGTAGTACTGTGCAAGTGGAAATAATTGGTATTTACTCCTTTTTATCTTGATTAACTTGAAGGTAATTTCACATCTTTTTCCCTCGTAAGCATGATGTAATGAGAAGATTTACAGCACATAACAGCTCATAATGTAATTCATAATTCTTATGATGCCTTACAACTGATACATTAGGTATGTACTCTATTTTTTATGTAAGCTTTTGTTCCCTGATGCAATAGCTAATAAAAGTTATTTTTGATATTTAGTGCTAATTTAGAAATAAAAAGTATTTGACCTGTAATTTGATAATTATGTTGGACTGCTTTTCTCCACAATTAAGTGACGTTAAATTCTCCAGAGTTACGTAATGTTAAAAATATTAATCTGGTTTCATGATACAAAGGCATAGTACAGGGGATGGTATCATGCTGTTATTTGGAGATTGTTAAATACCAATATAAAGGAATTTTACTTTGTCAAGACATTTAAACCTTC
>NC_051412.1:25400657-25401003 GCF_015228065.2 Penaeus monodon
CTTTTCTTCCCTGTATTTAGATCTAAATGCCAAGGTACTTTAAATATCATTTCAAGACATTTTGTGATATGTGATTATTATTGTGCTTAATAAATCGATGATGTAAAATGAATCGTTCATATCCTGCTAGTATAGTTTAATAACTTGGTTAAGATGATGCGTGATTATATTGTGATAAAACAAGCCTTCAAGAATTACACAACAAATTGCGTCTTTGAAGTCTATAAAATACTAAAGTAAGCCTCTGAATAGACTGAAAAGTGACTGTACTTGGACTTGGACTTGCACAGTCACCTGTACATGGAACCAACCCTGAGATCACTCGTGTTTTAACATTTGTAATATT
>NC_051412.1:25401367-25401728 GCF_015228065.2 Penaeus monodon
AATATTACAAATGTTAAAACACGAGTGATCTCAGTGTTGGTTCCATGTACAGGTGACTGTACAAGTCCAAGTCCAAGTACAGTCACTTTTCTATGTACTTACGTCCAAGTACCACTCCTTGTACTTTCGTCAAGCACGAAAGTTAGTAGCTTTCGTATATACATACACATTAACGAGTAGGCCTACACTGTTAAAAATTGGGATTCGATATAGAAAACTATATGGAAATTCTGCCATTATTTTAGCACATAATTTCTTTTATCACAGAACTGCAAAACAAGAACATATACTTTATGAATAGCTTGAATAATATTCCCCATCCTGCAAATGCAAAAGTTTATCCACATGTTTCTCATATCAG
>NC_051412.1:25402012-25402320 GCF_015228065.2 Penaeus monodon
GTTTCTCATATCAGTAATGAAACTAAATTTGATGCAGAAAATAAAGGTAGCACATTATTAAAATTTGCCCCTTGTTCTATATCAAAAATGTAATTTTATAGCTAAAAATATCAGATAATTGGAGGCGATTTGAGCACAAATTTATTTTTCATGCGACTCGTGCAACATTCTTGATTAATTTTCCTTTTGGACTTTTCGTGTAGTACAAAAGTAATCTCAGAATTACTTCATACAATAGTAATTGATTTTTTTTATAGCATATGGAATTCAAAATAAGATTTGATAAATTTGAATTCTATTTTTGCTCC
>NC_051412.1:25402356-25402980 GCF_015228065.2 Penaeus monodon
TTACTTGAGATATGAAATACACAAAAGTGAGCTTAAGGTATGCATCATCATTGCACTTAGTGGACATTACATTTTCAAAGTTAATTGTCAGTAAGACGACATCTGTCAGATTAAACACTTTCCCAGCAATGCTGAAAAGCCTTTCAACGGGAGCTGACGATGCAGGTACAGCGAAATACTTCTGAGCCATATGGCAGGTAAAGTATATCTGTGGTCTTTCCAAAATACCAACTCATCATTGTCATCTGCCTTATACGACTGGCTCAGATAATAGATGATCTGAGTGTTGATAGACTGCACCTGTTCATTTGTGGGTGTTAACTCTTGTGTATGAATATGTATGAAACTGAATAGTCTCTTCCTCTTCAAAGGAAAAAAATCTGAACTTCCTGCAGAAGCTTCTTCTATTCTTTACATGCATAACTTAAAATATCATCATAATCCATATTATTAAGAATACTATTGTATATTGTTATTAGCATCACTTATGATTATGATAATCAGTATCAATATGGTTTCGGTATTATAAAATATTCCATCCATAATCGTCACGTATATATTTACAGTACTTTCGGTCTGAACGCAACTTGCTAACAGCCGAAAACAGGCAATGACTTTTAAAGT
>NC_051412.1:25404196-25404324 GCF_015228065.2 Penaeus monodon
CGGTGAGAGATAGTGGGGGGGGCGGTGAGACAGCCTCTTGCATTCCGGATGTTCATTTCCTCGGTAGACACGAGGGTATTAGTGATCCTGAAACTTTCTGGCAACTCCATTTTACAACAATACATCTC
>NC_051412.1:25404344-25404660 GCF_015228065.2 Penaeus monodon
TGACTTTTGTCATCCCACTGAGAACAGTTTAAGTTATATAATCACTTTGCTCGAGACTGTATATAATATTCTCTCACCTGTAACAGAGAAGACATGTTTTTTACGCTCGCTGTGCATTTGCGTTGCGAAAAGAAATGAATAATGACAGTCATCGCTTCGCCATGAACGAGGGAGCAAGTTTGTCAAAATATGATTTAGTAATTCTGATTTACTGAAGACTGATTGTGCAGTTTGGCTTTGGTTTTAGGATATACAAATATACAAATACATTTTTGAATCAGAGACAAATTCAAGAATAGGAATTACCATTTGTGTT
>NC_051412.1:25405237-25405357 GCF_015228065.2 Penaeus monodon
GGCTCAGATAAGAAGTCATTCAGCCATTTCAAAACATCGTATCCAACCAAACACAAGAGAATTAACCCTCAAGTGAACAAAAGAAGCGGATGCTGACCTTTTAGAGACGCCATGTTGCAT
>NC_051412.1:25405540-25405741 GCF_015228065.2 Penaeus monodon
TATGCTAGGAAAGAGCGAATGATATAAGGGTGGATAAAACAGAGCAGAGAGGGCGTGATAAAGCAAGTGCGAGAGGAGGTTGAAGGAATGGAAAGAGAGGAAGGGATGTCCAATTAACGAAGGAGAAGAGGAAGATTAAGAATTAGACAATCAAGAGAATACATGGATGAGGAACCAGACAGGGATCGTGACTAGAAAGAC
>NC_051412.1:25406261-25406384 GCF_015228065.2 Penaeus monodon
GAATCTACAGCATATCCTGTACTTCCGAGAACAGCCACAGTGTACGGAGTCTCGTAGTCTTCATGGAGAGTTAGTTGCAGCTACAGTGTCCAGTCCCGCCCTAGTTTCCTCAGCTGACGTTTG
>NC_051412.1:25406519-25407223 GCF_015228065.2 Penaeus monodon
TCGGTGCGGTGAGTGAGACAGAACTCGGTGGAAATGGAAGTGGACGCGATAACGGTGGGATGGAAATGTCGGAATGTAGAAAGGACGAGTGGTGTTCGGGCGAGGAAAAATCCCACCATCAGAAGGGACACGAAGAACAAGTTGGCAGCGGAGACCCGGTTAAGGATATCTGTACGAAAGAAGAACAGAGCACGTTCGCTGAACCAGTAACCACAACAGAACAGGGAACAGACGCCGAGCCGACCGTTGCAAAAGAAGAGAGGGCAGACGGAGAACCAGAAGTCACAGCAAAAAGCATAGACGAAAAATCAGCTGCCACAGAAAAACAAAATACCCATGAAGAACCAGTTTCGTCAACAGAAAGCACAGTCGAAAAAACAGTTATGACAACAGAAAGCACAGTTGAAGAACTGGTTACGTCAACAGGAAGCACAGTCGAAGAACCAGTTGCGTTAATGGAAAGCACAGTTGAAAAACCAATTACGTCAACAGAAAGCACAGTTGAAGAACCAGTTACGTCAATTGAAAGCACAGTTGAAGAACCAGTTACGTCAACAGGAAGCACAGTTGAAGAACCAGTTACGTCAATGAAAGCACAGTTGAAGAACCAGTTACGTCAACAGGAAGCACGGTCGAAGAACAAGTTACAGTCGAAGAGCCAGTTACTTCAACAGGAAGCACAGTCAAAGAACAAGTTGGCCCAG
>NC_051412.1:25407264-25408302 GCF_015228065.2 Penaeus monodon
CAACGCACAGGCTTGGAACCTGACGTTGCAGCAGAACAAAGCACACTCGAAGAGCCATTGACCACAGCAACTCGAACCACAACAAAGGAACCGCGGAATGAACACACGAGCGTCGCAGGAAACACTGACGTCGCCGAGAGGGAGGAAACGGCACCAAAGGACGCAAGGAGGACACGAGGACAAACTGCACCGGAAGCAGCGGTTAAGGGCCAACGGAACGAAGAAAAGGGGATCCTGAAGCCCCCTCCGCCAATAAGGGTCCCTCCACCGAAGCCCCCGAGACTCAACCCGAAGCTCCTCAAGACGTCTCGGAAGGAGGGTGCGGAGTCGAGCCTCGTGGAGCTTTCGGAGCCTCGAGGACAAGCGCTTCAGGAAGTGGAAGTGCAAGATCGGAGAGAAAATGAGAGGGAAGGAAAAACTGGAGATCGGAATAGTGGCGGAAAGGCAAAGACTGAGGACGTGAATAGGAGAGACGATCAGAGGAAAGGAAATACGGAAGAACAGAAAGAAGAGGAGTTGGAGGAAAGCAAAGAGGAGAAAGGGGAGAAGAAAAAAGAAGACGAGGGGGAGAAGAATCAGGAGGCAGAGAGAGCAGAAAGAGAAAAGGAAATGGAGGGCAGTAATAGAATGTATGTAGAAAAGAATGGAGGGAAGCAAAAGAGAAACTGCAAACGGAGACGACAGAGGAAATCAAAGAATCGGAGAGAGAAGATACAGAAGAGGAAGTCGAAGAAGCCGGAGGAAGAGAAGCCGCGCGAGGGACAGAAGGCGGTCTCGACAGCGACGAGGAGGACGCGCCGAGGGGAGGGGCGGCGCGCGAGGCCACGGAGGGCGGCAGGGCGATGCCTCCCAAGGCGCCGAGTCCTTCGCGGGGCTTCCTGGCTCCGCTGGCGAGGCTGCCGAGGCGTCGAGCCAAGAAGAAGGCGCTCGTCGTCCCCTTCGTGGGCGCCAGGGAGAGCACGCGAGAGGCCTTTGCGGCTGCCCAGGAAGAGGAAGGTGAGACGAGGGATTTTTTTTAGATGATATGGCCTCGTGATT
>NC_051412.1:25409520-25409719 GCF_015228065.2 Penaeus monodon
CCTTCGTAGCCACATTTCGGAAAGTTACAAAGTGTCGTTTTAGTGTCAAAAATGCCATCTCTCATCCGGCAACGCAGGAGTAAACTGAGGAGATTGTGACGAGAGAACTTCCGTTGCGTTTCATAATCACAATCTTCAAAATACTCGTAAATTTGGGATAACCGCTAACAACATGTGTGATGTTCTTTGTTCGTTGCGA
>NC_051412.1:25410067-25410184 GCF_015228065.2 Penaeus monodon
GGAAGGAAAACAGAAACAGAGATAAACACAATAATACTATAACTTCTAATATTAATCAGTATAATGTTGACATAAAAATATGCTCACTATGAGCTATACAATCATATATAAAGTATC
>NC_051412.1:25410223-25410313 GCF_015228065.2 Penaeus monodon
CTGAGATTCTAGGCCTGTGACACTGTATCAAATATGAACAGAGGATGAGGGACTATCAATTATCAAGAAATTTACTTCTATCTTACGTCT
>NC_051412.1:25410354-25410578 GCF_015228065.2 Penaeus monodon
GGTTTTGGTAGAGAAGGATATTTTTAATTTTTCTCCTTTATCACCCTTCTACAGCTGTTCCGCAGTCTAAGGTCTGGAAGCCGAAGAAACCTCCTCGGCCCAGCCTGTGCGAGGCTTCCCAACGAGACTTGGAAAAGGACCAGACCCTGTGTGGTGAGTTGATTTCCCTCTGATTTCAATGCTCGGTCTCTGGCTGTTTCGGTCTCCCTGTCTCTACATTTCCT
>NC_051412.1:25410719-25411690 GCF_015228065.2 Penaeus monodon
GAGAGTAATGTGGATATATAATGCACATTATCCTTCACTTGTGGTAAAAATATATATTATTATAATTTTCTTTGTATTGTTATTTACTGTACACATCCTCTTATCAGCATCGTTGTTGTTATTTATGCTGTATTATCAACCTGGTAGAGTGACTTTCCCTCCCATACTACAGGCAAGCACCAACTGCCGCTGAGCTTCTACTGCGCCACCTGCATGGAAGTCATCTGCCGGGACTGCACGGTCGTAACACACCCGCAGGACCACAAGATCCTGGATACTGCCGACGCCCTTGCTAAGCTCCGCACCAGCGCCGTCACCCTCCTGCGGCACTACACACTCGTGCGGTCCTTCCACACGTCCCTCTCCGCCGCCCTCGAGATGTACATCGCCAACAACCCAACTATGGTAAAAATGTTGAGATGTACATCGCCAACAACCCAACTATGGTAAAAATGTTGAGATGTATATCGCCAACAACCCAACTATGGTAAAAATGTTGAGATGTACATCGCCAACAACCCAACTATGGTAAAAATGTTGAGATGTACATCGCCAACAACCCAACTATGGTAAAAATGTTGAGATGTACATCGCCAACAACCCAACTATGGTAAAAAGGGGCTGTCCGGTCTCCGTGTCGTTTGCAGCTGTTATTCTACTGGGCTCCCGTGTGGCTCGTCTCTTTCTTGCCCCGGCCTAATGGGGGAGTTAAGGTTGTTTTTAGCCTGGTTTACTGGGAGAAAAAATGAATTATAGATTATGAGGGAAATTTAGGGAATGAGTTGGCTGTGATTTAGGGTGGCCAATAGGTTAGATAAAGGATTCATTGTTCTTGACTACTGTTTTACTTTAAAATTTGTAGGGACTTACATACTCAGTCTGGATTTTTGGATGTTAACACAGGTTTGTGTTTTTTAAATTTATTTATGCATTTAAGTGTCTGTTTATCTAGTTACTAGATTTGCTGTTTT
>NC_051412.1:25412023-25412128 GCF_015228065.2 Penaeus monodon
GCATTTCCTGTTCGTTAAGGTGGGTAGAAAGTTTTTTTTCCAGTTATTTATTGCATTTTTTCCGCTCTAATAAAATCTGTTGGAAAGGATATGACGTGAATCGAG
>NC_051412.1:25412168-25412234 GCF_015228065.2 Penaeus monodon
CTAAATAAACCTCTTTCACCGAAACGAATCTCTGTCTTTTCCAACTGCGCCCCCCCCCCCCCGCCC
>NC_051412.1:25412568-25412851 GCF_015228065.2 Penaeus monodon
TCACGCCTCTCCCCCCTCTACCTCCCCCCTACAGACCCCCACCGGCATGGAAATCGCCGACCGCCTGAAGATCGAGAACAGAGATTACCTGCAGCAGGCGGTGAAGGAGGCGGAGGTCCTGGTGGAGAGCGAGGGCAACCTGCGCCGCCTCAGCACGAAGGTCCGGGAGTGGGAGGCCCGTCAGGAGGACTGGAGCGGCGTGGTGTTCCTGGCGCTGCGGTGCCACCTCCTGGCCGGCTATACATCGGCCAGTGATAAAGTCTTTTTGAGGTTGGCTGGCTCG
>NC_051412.1:25413135-25413985 GCF_015228065.2 Penaeus monodon
CGTGTTGTGGTCCAGATGCAATCATTTTGATCCTGCTCTTAATATGTATCCATCGATCTGATATCCATTTGTATATCTATTAATTCAGACATCCCGAATCCTTTCGAATTTCAGCCCTTCACGTCACACACAGAAAGACCTACATAAAGACCTTAAATATAAGTGAACAGATAGGTACTACCTTCAGTCATCGCTCTACTTACGATCTGATTCTTTTTCTGCAATCCTAAGAATGGGGGATTGGGTGATAGCTACCCCTTGGATCTATCTACGACACCTTCTAGAACCTTATCTTCCCGGAAACGATACCACAGATGCATCTAATCCTAATCTGCATTCTAAACAGACTTCAAAGGTAACGCAAGAATTCGAGCTACGGAAAGAGTTGTATATATTTTGTTATATATGTTTTTTTTTCCCCTTCTTGTCTGTCTCTATCTTCTAGAACATTTATTTTTTTTTAATTGTCTCTGGTATCTTACTCTTCTGAAATAAATAAAAATCTCCGTAATGGTTTTCACATCACAGTTTTGCGTTAGAAACAAAACTGATCATTTCTCTTCCTGTCTTAAATTCTCACGGGAAAAAAAAATCATCTAAAAAAAATTATATATATATTTTAAAAAAAAATCGTTCACCACTTACATTCAAACAATTGATCATATCCACCTCACGCTACGACCCCGTTCAGAGTTCGCCAAGTGTTCGCAAGCCGGCCAGCCCCCCAAGTCCGAGTCCCAGAGGCCGCGAAAAGACATTCCCCCACAATGCCCGCCAGATGGTGCTGAACAATCTCCTGCCTTACGTCATCTTCAACCCGGAGATAAGGTGCGGAATGTCTACGTTTTAC
>NC_051412.1:25414798-25416075 GCF_015228065.2 Penaeus monodon
GGTTTTGTTTTCCTTGTTTAGTCCACTGGATATCCTGATGAACTCCCCTTCTCCCCCGCGGCCGCAGGTACTTCCTCCAGATCAGCGACCTGCGCGACACGGAGGTGACGCTGGTGGTGGAGCCCTCCGGCGAGCACATCCGCGAGTACCTGACGCGGCGCCACCACGCGGCCACGCTCTCGCCCCGGACGCTGCGCAGGAACAGGGCCGCCCTCGCCGACGACGCGCTCAACATCGTCGAGAAGCAGTTCATGATGGGGGGGCGTCACAGGTCCCGGCTGGTGGGGTCGTACATGGTCGTGGAGGGAGGACACGGCCCCGGGGGGAGGGAGGCAGGGACAGCCGTGCAGCGCATCGTCAAGGTCAGCCTCCCCGACGTGACGGTCGTGGACGGCGGGCGGGGCCTCCCTTCCGTCGGCTACAGGAAGATAAATCAAGGGGACATCATGCTCGACAACGACGTTACGGGCAGACCCGTCTTGAGCGTAGCCTTGAGGGACATCTTCGACGTCTCCGCCTTCCGCCTCGGCCACGTCACGCGGGGGCTCGACGGCCTCACCTACCTCATCGAGGCCGAAGAGCACCGCAAAGCCGAGGCGTCGGGCCTCCGGGCGAAGATCCTGGCGACGGTGCGGCGGGAGGAGGAGGCCGTCTACCAGGTCACCCTCGGCATGGACATCTGAACGGCAGTGCTCGGAGAATACAAAGATAAACACGAGAGAGACGAAAACGGACGAGGAAAGTCCGTCAGATTAGAGGTGGAAATGAGAGATAAAGAGAGGAAATATATAACCAAAATAAGCGGAATTCCTCTTTCTGAGAACGGGCGATCTGTCTCGTGAAAAAATGATCTAATCAATCTTATCTTGTACGAAGTGTAAACATGTAAATATTTGTATTTCGTAATGTCACCGAAAGCCAATCAATCTCCAAATAAACGAATATATAAAACTGTAAATAAATGTATAGAAAAAATAATCAAATAATAGCATAATAATTTTGCGTTCACTTAAAGCAGTGCTTCCTGTATAATCAGCTGATTGGCTGATATGAAATATTCGGAGAAGTATTTTTTCTTTGTTTTTACAATCATACAAGATATATCCGTTGTACAATTACCTTTTCCTCATAAAGCATAATCACCTTTGTCATAAGAACCTCATTCCAAATTATGTTATCGTCTATTTTGTCTAAGAATGAAAACTTGTTTAAATGTAATTTGTATTGCGTTAGTTGTTGTTTATTTATTAAAGTTTGCGAAAAATTACCTGAAATAC
>NC_051412.1:25417891-25417996 GCF_015228065.2 Penaeus monodon
CGAAATTAACGTTCTGTTGCACTAAACATAACACTAAAGGTCAACACTGATGTAACCTTTTACCACTCTTTAGCTTCCTCTTATCCGTTTTCTATGAGATTTGCC
>NC_051412.1:25418436-25418527 GCF_015228065.2 Penaeus monodon
CGAATATCAATGCATAATAGTTTACTCAATAGGTTTACTTGATAGGTTGATATAATGGAATTTTTTACTATTGCAAAGTGGGCGGTGAACC
>NC_051412.1:25418734-25418909 GCF_015228065.2 Penaeus monodon
CACTTCAGACATTGTAATATTAATAGATAACAGGTTGAATATTTTAATGCGACTTAAAATAATAGAAGTAGAAAAAGAAAACTGATATATCTTGAACCATCATCTCTGTATGGATAATAAAAACCGATGTTTTTAAGGTGTTTATTAAAATAATTCAAAATGGGAGAAAGGTGAT
>NC_051412.1:25419412-25420008 GCF_015228065.2 Penaeus monodon
GCTGAAAGGCGAAGTCACAGCTGGTGTTCCTGATGTTGGAAATGAAAAAGTTTCAATATGTAAGGCTATTTTCAGATTTGTCCCTTCTTGCATGGGCAAGGTATATGTGAGAACAAGACTGCACGACATAAGAATTATGGTCCACCCAGTATCTTCTGGGTGGACCAGAAGATACTCTCCTGGTCCACCCCTGGCTGTTACAGATGGACTTTTCACAATATGCTTTAATGTCAACTGTCCAAAACTTTATATCATAGTATAAAAGATTGTAAAACTACAGTGAATTTAATTGAAACCAAACTTAGTTATAGCCTCTCAGGAGAAGACTAAGGCACTGTGAACAGGAAGCAATAGCGAAAGTCACATTGCCTACTTTGCAACAATATCGCATTTGTTTCACAATTCTTACATTAAAGTGGCTATTAAGTTTGAAACTGTCACTTCCAATACTTAGAGCATATTACACATTTTTCCCCCCCTGTATATCCCAAGAAAAAAAAACTACATTACCTAGTACATTTGCAAGATTCATATCTTAAGTGAAGATATCAAAACCGGAGCATCAGACCTATCCAAAGTATACATCTTGTATAAAC
>NC_051412.1:25420443-25421978 GCF_015228065.2 Penaeus monodon
TGGGGGGAACACATTGAATATATTCCAACATAACGCTGTATCCTTAAATGAGACTTCTCATTTGTCTTGTATGCCAATTTCCTCTGTACAGTTTTCAGTAATTAATTCCCCATGAAATCAAGGTTTATTTTCTCATGCAATTCACTTTTTACAATCAAACTAATGATATGCATACTTTTACCACATGAAACAGCACCCCTATAAACACTACTTCATCAAAGTCAAAAGTAGTTCCTTCATTTGAGTCCTTAAAATTCTTTGCTATGTCAACATTTGCCAGAGCAATAGACAGAAGGCTTGGCATAGCCTAATACATTGGAATGGCAAGTTATAAAATGGGTTTATAAGTTTGTCTTACAATGTCAATCTTTTTTTTATTAATCAATTACCATGGGGTCTTTCCTATAATGGGTTAATTAGATAATTTTACCTAAAAAAGTAATATCACAATATTCAACATTTCCTTAAATTCTTATTACCTAGATCTTTTGACAATATTAATGGGATCCATTAAGTATACACATTTTCTATGTTTAAAACACCAATATGTAAATAAAACAATTAGAATGTATAATATACTTTTATGAATAAATGCATTAACCTTTAGTATAAAAGTGTGTATAAATCATGGTGATTTGGAGACACTGTATAGTCTTGACTAGACTGACATTCAGACATGTACTCAGATATCTCTAAAGTACTAAACACTAACAACCATTCTTTATATATGTTAAAGTACAAGAAATTGTTTAATAATCTTTATATTTCACAAATAACAATGAATCTGCTTTCACACTCACTTGACTCAATATGCCACAAATGTAGTTAAGTCATATCACTTACATAACAAATATCACATGTGCTAAACACTCATTGGTTACATATGATGTACAAAACACTTGAGAAAAAGCCTCTTTCATCCCATTTGCATGTAACAATTCAAATTTGTGACCGAACATTGCAAACGTTTCCTTTTTTCACCCCTTTCTTTTAACTAGGTTTTTATTTGCTCTAGTAATATACATAACATTTGCATTAAAAATACAATTCTAAAGATTCCTTACTAAGTTTCTCCATCCAAAGACAGAGCCTTACAAAAATTGGTAAATGTTAATTTATAAAAAAAATACTGGTTTGAAAATTGTCACAGCATAAATAGGCAAAATTCCTTCATATCAAAGAGACTTTCTGCTCTTACATCAAGTCATTTATAAGGATTCTCACTCTTTGTTACATTAAAGGATCAAGGAGTGGATCGTATGCCCGATGTCGTCGCCAGTGGTCCAGCAGAATGCCAATCACCACTATGACACCAATAGCCACTAACAGAGACCAGACAATGGTTAATGTTGGAGTGTTTAAGAGGAAGAGAAGAGTTTTGATTGAAGGAGCCATGTCTGGGGGCATTTCAGCCTTCTCCTCGAACCACAGCATGGGCAGGTAAGCATTTGGCAGGTCCTTCAGGATGCTGTATGAAAATATTATATATGAAATAAAACATTACTTGGCAAAATATTAACATATTGCATTCTCTG
>NC_051412.1:25422049-25422790 GCF_015228065.2 Penaeus monodon
GCACATCTTGAAGGCTACTCACTCAATGCGATGGAAATGGAACTTTCCTGTTCCTTCATATGGCTGGATGCGGATGTTGATCTGTACTCTTGCTGCCACATTCATTGGTGTTCCCAGTTCCTGTAGTATACAAATCATTACAAGAGGAAAGAAGGTGCAGTGTGCAGATCAGACGAGATATAGGTGTAATATTTTTGAGTTGTAGAAATAATACAAGTTCGTAAAAGAGGAAAAACAATTACCGGAATAATATCCATGTAGAAAGCATGTTTCTCTTCCTCTGGCTTTAGACCATTGACCATGTTTAGGAGGTATGGATCGGCATTAAAGAAGTGCGGGAAGGAGATGAAGGCAGGAGCACCCATCCTACAGGACTCTGCATTTAGCAACCCTAGAACAGAAATTTGAACAAACTCAACAGATTGTGGAAAACATTTGTCCGTCTCTGAGCAATAATGGAAAAATCCAGTTTGTTCCATAGTTTTATCAACATATGTAGGAAAAATATATAAATGAAAATGAATGCCTTCAACATGAGCCAGAAGTTTCCCATTTCTGTTTAATCTTTATCAGAATTATATACATTAGCAAGATTACAAAAACACTGTATATTAGTAGGAAACTGAAGATTCACCCAACATCTGTAACATCTTGCTCATTATCAAAATAACATTGCAACAATGGATAATTTTAAGCTGCTATATGTAGTATTTGTTCTCCTTCATTGCAATACAAGTAACA
>NC_051412.1:25422818-25423241 GCF_015228065.2 Penaeus monodon
CATTGTCCACCATGAATTGCTTTTGCTTACAGATATCCAGTTTCATCTGTTTATCATCATGGGATTGGGATACCATCTCTTATTGACCAAATTCACAGTATTAAAAGCACGGTTTGACCAAAATATATGCTAGTCTCATCTGCTCCAGTATATCCTATATCATCTCATAATTCCTCTTTATCCCAAACATATTGGCCATTTAACATTATGAAAGACCTGCTGACTGCCTCAGTCACTGAGCTGTAGCACTATAGGGAACTCTGAAGGGGAGGTTGGTCCTTGCTTTCATTACAATGCCTTCTTCCTGAAGTTCTGGAGAAGACTCTAGAGGTATTAATGCTTTAGGGAGGATTTAATGATAGTTCACCTGGACTATAAATCTGTAGAAGAAACTTATATCAACTTCCTATCTAGATTCACTGT
>NC_051412.1:25423349-25423478 GCF_015228065.2 Penaeus monodon
AATTAAAAATTTAATAATTGTCATGAGCATCACTTGGCAATGTCATCTCCAGGGCATGCTATCATCATCTATTGGCCTAGCTATGTTAAAGGTAGATTTTGTTTCTGCAGTGGTCCTTCTCCAACCCAA
>NC_051412.1:25423540-25424067 GCF_015228065.2 Penaeus monodon
TAATGTTCATCTTAACAAGGTGATAGATAGAACATAAGACACAAACAATGTCCAAATTCGAAACTAAGAAATTCACATATTTAATCATATTTTCATTACTGACAGCAAAGGCCATTAAGCCCTTACCTGTTGGAGCACAAGTATCCTTGACACAGTAGCATTCATTGCCTGGAACAACTGAGCCATTTGCAAAGGTGGTATTACTACCCCAGAACCTGTAGCCTTTTATTCCATCATTGGTTACATTCTCCTTGTAATGTAACTTCACACTCCTGTTGGAAAAAGACAAAATATTAATCTCGCATATAGCAAAGCACAAAGACATCTGAAATTCTTTTTTGAAAACTCATTGTGTAGACACTTGAGCAGCATGAAGGTTTCCTATAAGCATTTCTTATTAGAAAAGTTCACTATAACTTTTTGGTATACAAGTTGCATGTGTGCTCATCTTGCCACCCATTCTAAAACACACTACTGTGCCTTCGATGACAAAATCTAAAACTACTTGCATGTAATCCATCCTAAAT
>NC_051412.1:25424113-25424509 GCF_015228065.2 Penaeus monodon
ACTTACATGCAAAGGTCAGAACTGTAGATGATAACATGGTCTCGTTTCTGGTTAGGAGGGAACATCTCACCAGCAGAGCCAGTGACACTGTTACATGGAGGAGAGAAGAATGGAGTTGATCGTGTCTTGTTCCACCAGTCAATCTTGCCTGTAAATTATTACTATGTACTATGGAATGTCAAAGTTGCATACATCAAATTTTTAATAAGATAAACAAACTACCTTGTGCTCTGATTTAGAGCATGAATATTACAGAGGAAAAAACATTTTCATATACCTGGGAATAATCCTCACCTAAGTTTTCAAGCGTGTCTACTCCAGTTTTCATGTTGAACAACCCATCATAGTATGTTGTCAAATTACGCTGATGGAATAAAAATATAGGTGAAAAAAGGG
>NC_051412.1:25424543-25425253 GCF_015228065.2 Penaeus monodon
CAAGAGAGCAAGAGATGGGAGAGAGCGAAACTACAAGTTATAGATAAATAAATATACCAAAATATATTTCAAGGTAAGCAAAAAACCCTCATTTTAATACATACACCATAAAACCAAGCAAATTTATCGTAGCTGGTAAACTCTGAAAATGGTGGGTGTTCTTTCAGCCAATCCAGCACAGGATCCTGTCAAGGATCAGGTGAGGTTAATCAATGACAAATGCAATAATGACTGATACCAATGATAAAAATTTAAGAAAGCGATAATGGTGGTATTGATAATGAAGAAGTGATAACAGACAAAAATAGTTTTACTGAGGATGATAATTATATCAATGGTTACCACTACTACTTGCAACAATAATAACATACAGATATACAAGAACCATGAACCATAAGTAAAATAGTGATATAAAAAAGTGTTAAAGTTCCACAACAATACCTCATAACCAGTAAAAAGGATTTGCTCAGCAGTGGTGGTGATAATGGCTTTTTCCTTGACAGCATTAAATATGCCATTCAGCATACCAAGGAGAAATCCACTAGCGTGTACATTCCATGCTGCTGCCTGGAACAAAAAAATTTGCGACTTTTAGCTTTAGGGACAAAGGATAGATGAAATACCCAACTTGATAAGTTACAAAACTTTGTAAAGACAACCAAAATAGGAAAGGTTCATAACATTGTGCTATAAAGCTAATGCCACCAGGG
>NC_051412.1:25425834-25425974 GCF_015228065.2 Penaeus monodon
AAATTATGAATACTACTTTTTTCTCAGAGGCATTGGGTAAAGTAGGGTTCAATCTTACTTTGCCCATAACCAATTCTCTGATGTTCTCTACAACTTGTTCATAAATTTATTTAATAAGTAGTTTTTAACCCAATGTCACC
>NC_051412.1:25426387-25427133 GCF_015228065.2 Penaeus monodon
TGGAAATCACCCATGAATCTGGGTCAAGGTCAAGGCTTCCTGCATCCAAATGGCTGGAACACTTCAAAGGAAAATGTCAAAACTACTTATCAGATTGAATTCATTTGCTGATCACGTTCATCACATGATACCTGAGCAAGTTTTGGCAAATAAATGTCAATTGATTCAGGCCATCACCTTGAAATTCTTGATATATACCTTTCACAAAAGTAAATCTTGAAATCAACTAAAACTAATAAAAACAGTTACAGGCATATTCTTTAATCTTTGGATGCTTTGAATGATACATAAATGCTCAATGGTTCTTCAATAACAAAGTACTTTACAGTAATGAAACCATTATAACAAAGAATATTGTCCCAATTAATCAAAACTAACCAGTTTTATCAAAAAGCTATCCTTGAATGATATGATATAGAAAAACAAAGTGAAATAAGTCATAGAACACACATCACAGAATTACAAATATACCCAACAATGGAAATAACTAACAATGATTACAGTAACCAAGATGAATAGCAAAAACACAGACCCCCCCAACTTACCACAGGTACTGTATTGAGAGTGACAATGACATCATCTCGTGAATTATTGGCCGACAGTTCCTCGTCCCAAATCCACCACCGCTGCTGGAAATAGGTGACGGTGTTGTTGGCGTTGAAGGTGATGTTCTTCTTTTCGTGGTATTCTCTGGTCATGTAAATGTCACATTTTCAGGGCCGATTGTTAGTGGTTTTGGCAAACAA
>NC_051412.1:25427742-25431101 GCF_015228065.2 Penaeus monodon
CATAAGGGTCCGCATTCCTGCAGGTCGGGCTTCGCTCCCTTCTCAAAAGCCTCGGCGTTGGTGATGTTGAACAGATAAACCTTCAGGATCAGAGGGAATGGCGTCTTCCTCCAGATTTCATACGATCTGGAGCCTTCCTTTATTTCTAGTTGCTGTTGGTGAGGAATTTTTTTGGTTTATAATGTGCTTTTACTTATTATGCCTGTGCGCCAAGTGATTCGGGTTTGAAGCGCCTTTTTTTTGGAAATTAAATGAAATACTGTTCAATTTTATGATACATGACATGTGATATCAGAAAACTTTAGCTGTGCCATAATGCTATGAATACAACTAATTACAAATAAAATGATTCATTATAACAAACGAAATTACATGCACAAATCATCTGTATTTAAAAATGAACTAAAATCAATATAGCGACTATATCTTGGCATCATCACCTTAGGAGAAGACGGAAGGGAATGGAAGAGTGAACGTAAGTGATAAAATGCAGCCTTCTGGAATCCCAACAAGCAACAGCTCATCTCCCATTTTCAGTTCAACCAAAGTAAAACGACAACCTGTTTATTTCCACAAGCAGAGAGCAGACAAGAGAACGCTAATGGAAGGAACGGTAACGGTTAAGTTTCAACCAGCCATCTTTTATGAGGCAAATAATATATGCAAACGACACAGCGAATTAAACTTAAGAAGCTTTTCTCGGCACTTTCGCATATTAAAGAGAAAAGTTATTTGACGCACAATGACTATATAATGTCACATGAAATACAAGAAAGCTGCGCCGGTCTTGCGTCTATTTCCCACCGGCGATAAAAACGGCATTTTCCTACAGGGATTATATTTTCACCTTCTCTAAAACACGTTAATCATTGGTTCTTGAAGTTATGGGATTGCGAGGAAGTCTATTAAATGTACTCGAATATTTAAAACCATCAGAGCAGATAAGAGCATTTATTATTTGGAAGCAACAAAGTAAAAATCAAGAGCTCTCAACGAAGATAAGGGCCTTTGATGATATTGAATGTTCACACCAAACACCTTAAATAAACCGAAAATTATACAAACCGCGCAATATGGGATCATGGGTATGCACACTATTTGATAAATTTGTATAATCATACTCAAACTGTGGAAAGTGTGGCTCTACCTTGAGGAGAGGGTAAAGCAGCTGGTATACATGAGGTACATTTATATTATTTCGGGCACTGTTTGTGTACCGAGTAAAAAATACCATTCGCTCCTCCACAACATTTTCTTGCAAGCGTCTCACAAGGGAAAGATCCTGCTGCCCCAATTCCTTTAGAGGAGGTAGTTTGACCGAGAGCGACTGAATTTATATTCATGGGGTGTTTAGTTTAACAGTACGAATGAAAAAGTATTTAAAAAAATTAAATCATTGTAAATATAATAAATGCTTCATGTATAAAAAAAAAAAAATGGACACCATGTATAAGAAAATTATTGGCAGTTAACGGATTATACTAAACAAACAACCGTAGCCAATGAAAACTCAATTCTAATCAATCACCTTTTCTCGGAAAAAAAAAAACAAAAATGTGTTCGCCCACTGTCTAGGTAGTGCACGTGTGAATAAAAATAAATTAAGTTTTACAAGTCGTAAAACACATCTATCGGTAAAAATACTAGCAAGATCAATCGCTTGACATGGAACTACTGTCAATTACTGAACTCTTTGTTTCCAAGGTCTATTGCAATTAATTGTAAATACAGTCATCCAATAAAACTTCGTTACTATTTGAACAGCAATTAACGAAGCTTTATGCATAATTTCGACCGAATTATCAGGGAACTTAATAAACGCATTTTAATATTTAAAAATTTTTGCCGAGTCAAGTTTTAATGCATTTGTCTTGTGCGTCAATCAGGCAAAAGGTAACCCTCATATTTAACCGCAGAGTTGAAGATCGTAATTATTAAGTTTAATTATCACCCTACTCAAGCGTGAGGAACTGGAAATTTACCGACATCGGTACCTCACTCAGCAGAAGGGAAGGGGAAACAAGACCAGGGTGGGAACTTACAGGTAGGGTAGGGGGGAGGGAGAGGGAACGTCAGTGATGAAAATGCAGCCTTCTGGAATCCTAACAAGCTAATCCCATATTTTCAGTTCAACCAAAGGAAAACCACCTCTTTATCCCCACAGGCAGAGTGCACGAAAAAAAAAAAAGCTGATGCAAGCAACTACACTTTTACGCTCTAATCGCTGAGTCATCTGCACTGAATATACAGACTTGACTTGCAATACCTTATGTGACATGCCGAGTGCAATTAACTATATTAGACAAGAAAAATAATACATTTAAAGTGATGTTATTGCGGTTTACTGGCACTTCTCGATCATAAATGCGCTCCATGTAATGTAAAAGGGTTAAAGACTACCGTGATCAACATGCAAGAATACGCTTAATGCTTCTTCCTCTTATCGTTCCTTTAGAAACCAGACTGCTTCACGTTTTCCACAAATCAGTTCGTATTTATATGTCAACTTAATCTATTTAATAAGCTTTTGCAAAGGGGAGTACTTTGTTTACAATAGAGACTGGTATGTAGTTCCCAACGCGTATCTGCAATACGGTAATAATTGCCACAAGAACATACAAGTAAAAATGGGACGATTCTTTCTGAACAAAATGCACTTCACAACCTTTTGTCCACATACAAAGAAGGGCCAAATAAAAAAGTCTCCAGCAACAAATCACTTTCCCTCATGCACAAGCGCCCTCACTCAGTAACCCTGCTAGAAAAGAATGCTTTGTAATCCACCTCCAACCATATCCTGCTACACTCACCACTGCCACCCACACCATCTCTCCCACGGGACACCAAACACTATATTCCCAGAAACAAGACAACAAACGCCCTCGTCCTCAAAAAATACTTCGGGACAAATAGGCCAACATCGAACCCAAACTCACCGACTTGAACGCAGCGTCGAAGAGGGCGTTGTAACCCCCCGCCAGCATCGCCACGCCAAGACACACCGCTAGGACCGCGGTCACGAGCGCAGCGACCCTGCATCCGGACATCCCTCCACATCGGCCCATCGCTGCGCGGTCTTCGCCTGCGCTTTCGTCCTGCGGGGAGTACTGGGGCCCTCTAGCTGCTGCTGCAACACCGTCTGCGGAGTGCGGGAGGGAAGGTAGTTGGAGCAAGGGAGGGGCGAGTGGAAACAGCCGTTGGGTCTTGTTTGGGTGTTTGGGTGATTGGGGCCGATGGGCGCTGGTTGCGAGGTCAGGGCAGGCCAACTGCTTTGACGCCATCGGTCGTTCAGAGACTAAACTTTTGGTTTAGTCCCTGAACAAATTTGGGCCACAAATTAATTCATCAAGCACACACGC
>NC_051412.1:25432793-25434077 GCF_015228065.2 Penaeus monodon
CTGTTCATTACGTCTCACTTTCTTTGTGAAGATATAAAAGACTGAAAATGGATTATATCTCGTGCTATCAAACGTAAAGTAAACGATACAGATTCATAGATGGCCATCCAAGTTCATAGATGGCCAAGTCTGATTGCAAAATTAATCCATGTCCTAAGTTAGCAACTGCATGAGCATCGTTTTCCTAACTTTGGTGAGCTGCAGAACGTCATACTAATGGTATAAAATTGTGTACAATTTTGTACAAATCGTAAGTTAATATTGCTTCATAAATATTATGATAATTATCATTATATTTGAGAACAACTAATCGTATGTTGTACACCTTAGTCGACTAAACTTTTCCTAAAATCTAGTGAAGATCTAAGCACATCCATCGAGTTTGCAGGATATACCAGGCCGTGTTTTGAAATGTATCGCTCTGAGCCCCACCCTCTGAGCAGACAAGTGTTGCTGTTCTAGGATGAAATTTAAAAGAATCAACCGAAACTTTGTGCTCATCGAATCTTGGGTCAGAAGGTTCAAAAGCAACAGCTTTCCTTTGTTTGCGTTTTGTAATACTGTATACTCGACAACTAAAATCAGCCAAGACAAAAGCCGCACGATTATGTTGTTATGATCCAGTATGACCTTGAATAGCATACGGTATCAAACATCAAATGCTGACGTATGATGAAAAACAGTGGTCGATGTCGCTAGAAGTATATACATTATTAATGAAAAGTACAGGGTGGGAACTGCTTAAAGCATTCTAAATTCTTTTCAAAGTTATAAAAGGTGAAAGTCTTATTTATGCGCAAGCAGAGTGGAAGCCTATTTATCACCGCAGTGCGACTTCCGCTCTTTGATGTTATGTTAATGTAATGTATCACTATTTTAATATGAATGTCGTACTAACGACTGCATTTTCCTTAGAACTGCCAAATACAGGATGATATTACGGTTTTCCCTTGTTGATTCTGCTATCATGTTTGCCATTAATGTCTATACATTTTTTAAAATAACATTATAGTTTATCTAATGTAATTGGCGTTTTAGTAAGAATTAACATGCTTATAGAACATGGCTATATTTTTCTTTTACTTGTGTTAATTGACTTTCTTTTCGTAATAAAGATTTACACGACTTTTTATGTCCATTACAGAGAATTTTCAGTTTGAGTTACCAGTTACTCCCTTTTCGAGAATTTGCATTGCGGTTTCAGTTCATAGCTTTTCTTATCATCGGAATATTATTGTTTAGGAATTAGATTTGGAATATTATCGTTTAGGAATTGTAGTCGGA
>NC_051412.1:25435352-25436424 GCF_015228065.2 Penaeus monodon
AGACTTGGTAGAATGACTGCAAACTCGTGTGCTGGACATAACATTACACACTGGCTTATTCGCATACTTGATCACACAGTAGGTATTCATTTCACTTACTCTCAGTCTCCAGTTCGGAGCCCGTGACCTCGTCTTCGGACATCTGGGAGGCGTTTGACAAAGAATCGGATACCGAAGGAGGTTGACAACTTCTGTTCAGTTCGTTTCCTGGCCACCAGGGGGATAATTACGTTGTCATGGCACTAAGGACACTGGTAACACAGTCCTGAATTCGATTTTCATATGGTAATATACGGTCGTAAGTTGCGTTCGTGGGATACAGGTGGGATCCGTGTTAGCTGGCTTTCAGTGGCTACAATAACACACTCGGAATTCGTAAATGTCACGGTAGTCCTACGTCTGGCAGGAAAGAAGTATGAATCAATCCCTGGGAAACGTAGTCATACCGTCAATGTTAAAGTTGATATTTGAAACCAAGACACTTTCTCCAAAGTTCATAACTTTCGGAATGAGATTCGCAACGTGACTGCATCGCAAATTAGATCAGTCACTCTTTAGAAACATACTTAACAAAGCTAATAACGAAACACCGGTAAAGTACGATCACACAGCGTGGGTACCAGCGAACCTCCACAGACAGATAACACCGTCTTTGATAAGACGATAATTCATGCAATAATAAATCGAGGTAATGGAAAAGAGAACCAGCTTTTCCGTCACAACTGTTCAACACAGCGGTGCAACTGAGTGTGTACTTGTAGCGCCATCCACCCACTGCCAGGCGTCAGTAGAACCGAGACGCACTGCCATTACTCGGTACATTCGCACGCCTAGTGACAGCACGGCATGTCTGTTGTGGATGCGATTAATGTTATATATCGTCTACCTGCGACTCACCGTGGGGGCTAGCCGTGCAGACGTAGTGGGTCGGTTGTAGTCTCTAAACACTGAATCGATCCCTGATCATTATAACTCGGTGAGGTCTTATAGGCTTCTTTGTAGCTCCTTTCTCCTCAAAATCACGCACCTCCGCCCACACGTGTGCGTCTTACTCACCCGTGAGTGCTCTCAT
>NC_051412.1:25436701-25436876 GCF_015228065.2 Penaeus monodon
AAACATCAAACACCCACACACTCTTAGCACGATAAAAAAAAAGAAAAAAAGGAGGTCTTAGTCACCCGTTAAGTCATGTGGTGGCTTGGTGTCTCCTGGTCACGAGTTCTGAAGGATGGAAGTGAGAAGACATGCAACGTCAAAACTTATGTATAAATAAAGAGGTTACCGTCTC
>NC_051412.1:25436917-25437270 GCF_015228065.2 Penaeus monodon
ACTTTAATTTCATGTATATATTTTTACGTCCCTTTTTTTCTACCTCACTTGCTTTGTCTTCGATATCTTTTGTCGAATACTCGCATTGCATTGTATGTTTTTGGTCGCCTGATATCATTTATACCCTTTTTCACTCTTCGCTTGTTTGTACGCACCCCATCCACGCTTTGTTTACATTTATACTCGACCTTTATCATCACTTTCTGTGCATGAACTTTTAATCTTTACAAGTGCAAAGGTGCTGTTCAGGCCATTGATCCACACTAAGGGTTTGTTTGTATACTGGAAAAGAACGGCCTAGCGTGCGATGGCAATTACTGTTATTGATTTTAATGCTAGTCTCCTTCGTATGT
>NC_051412.1:25437421-25437622 GCF_015228065.2 Penaeus monodon
ATTTATTTTGATTATTATACATAGTTTTGATTAAAAATTATACTGAATATAATGATATTTGGAATAATTACTACTAATAGTAAAACTGAGACATCATTATTGTGTTGACTAGATCAACAAGAGCAACAATACAACAGCTATGTAAGGATGAGATAGCAGTAAACGCTGATGGCAATTGTGATAAAAATGTCCATCTTCAAC
>NC_051412.1:25437837-25438158 GCF_015228065.2 Penaeus monodon
CCAGATATATAAACAGAGACGTACATAGACCGAGAGAGAATCGCCAGCGAAGGAAATACCATAGGGATTGCTTTCTCTGGTTACGTTATTTCTCGTGTTCCAAAGGAATCTGAGAGTTTGGTATCACATAGCCAGGCACAAGCCATACAAGAGAAACAAAAGCAGTACTGGCGATGCTGCAGGGAATCCTATATAGTTTAAGCTCTGTGTTGTTTTTGAAGTCTGACTGTAGTTTGTATAACGTGGTCCTTAATATAGGGAGTTCGCCATATTAAGAGAAAAGTTTTGAGAAGAGAATGATATATTGAAGATTATGGTAAG
>NC_051412.1:25438317-25438436 GCF_015228065.2 Penaeus monodon
GGAGTAAAGATCAGTAGGAAAGAGGAAAATGAACAAAACAAATTCTAAAAGATTTTAAAGCGTACAATTCAGATAATAAAAACATATCTGAGATATTGTGACTGCGAAGCCTCCATTAC
>NC_051412.1:25438683-25438794 GCF_015228065.2 Penaeus monodon
AAATTTCCTGACGTCGATGACATCGTGAGCTGTCAATAGCGTGATGTCACTTCATCTAATTTATTGAGACTCACGGAAAGGCTCTGTACAGAATGTGATCGTTGCAGATGA
>NC_051412.1:25439123-25439246 GCF_015228065.2 Penaeus monodon
AAATATTCAATATGTTAAGTGTGACTAATATACAGGAGGCAACCAAGTATCAGACCAGTTTGGCTGAATTCACAACTAAAGTTAAAAACGAGTGAGTTTCCTCTACTAAACACACACACACAC
>NC_051412.1:25439349-25439593 GCF_015228065.2 Penaeus monodon
CACTGATCGTCATGGGAACGTAACAGGTTTCTCTTCCGTTAAAACGCACTCCTTAAAACTTCTCTGTGGAACCTGTTGCTATTCCGTTGTTACCTGTTGGATTCTCTCTACAACAGTTGTGCGATTTCCTATCCCGTTTTCTATGATTTTTTTATGTGTGTTTTTTAGGGGGGAACTCATGTTCTTTCTAGATATTTTATGTTTTATTTTTTTTTCTTCTGTGGAGCGTGGCGAGTCAGTGAGA
>NC_051412.1:25439866-25440109 GCF_015228065.2 Penaeus monodon
TCACTTCCTCCGGCAGAAGTTCAACCCAACCAGGAGCCCGACGGTGAAAGACCCCAGGAGAACCATGGTCGAAAACATGACGTCCATGGTGGGCGTGGTCATGATGAAGAGCAGGGCCTTCAATTCACTCGCCATGTCGCGGGGCATCTCCGCTATCTCCTCGAACCACAGCATCGGCAGATACACGTCGGGGACTTCGCTCAGGATGCTGCGGGAGGAAGAGGCTTGGGTTCCTTGTGATTT
>NC_051412.1:25440784-25440943 GCF_015228065.2 Penaeus monodon
CAAAGCTATTTCACATAATTCCAGAATACGGAAAATATACAACTAATTGGTTATACATCAAACGTACTCAATCTTGCCTCCGAGAAACCCTCCCTTGTACGGTATGACGCGCATGTTGATCTGCATCCTGGCTGCCACATACATAGGCGTTCCAAGTTC
>NC_051412.1:25441403-25441496 GCF_015228065.2 Penaeus monodon
TCCCCCCCATCCGCCCTCCCGGCATCTCACCGGTATGACATCCATGAGGAAAGCGTGTTTGTCCTCGTCCGGCTCCAGGCCATCCACCTGCCC
>NC_051412.1:25442159-25442253 GCF_015228065.2 Penaeus monodon
TAGACTCCATGATTGTAATAAGCTTATCATTACAGATTCCAAATCAAGAACGCGTCTAATCACAGATAAGCGTTAAGGACCTCAGATAACATCT
>NC_051412.1:25442743-25442853 GCF_015228065.2 Penaeus monodon
ATCGAAGGACAAACTAGACTCCATTGATTTGTAATTAAGCTTATCATTACAGATTCCAAATCAAGACGCGTCTAATCACAGATAAGCGTTAAGTGACCTCAGATAACATC
>NC_051412.1:25443324-25443843 GCF_015228065.2 Penaeus monodon
CATACATACACTTGAACATAAATAAGGCCGTACATACCCATCGGAGCGCAAGTCCCTTTCACGCAGTAACACTGGTTCCCCGGAACAGTCGAGTCGTTGGCGAAGGTGTTGTTTGTACCCCAGAACCTGTATCCCGGGAGGCCGTTGGAATCACGTGACTCCTCCTTGTAGAAGAGTTTCATGGTCCTGGTGGAAGAGGGAAAGGTGGAAGGCGATGAAGGAAGTGGAAAAAGTGGAGAGAGAGAGAGAGAGGGGTGGAAAAGGTGGAGGAGGTGGAGGAAAAGGGGAGAGCTAATAGGCTAGAGAGATGGAGGGAGGTCGGGGTGAGAGAAGGATGGAGATGGTGGAGGGAGAAGGGAGAGGTGGAAGGCGGAAGAAGAGGAGGAAGATGGAAGAGGGGAGGTGAGAAAGGAGTAGAGGAGGTGACGGAGAGAGCAAAGTAGGAGGTAAGAGAATGGTGGAAGGGGACAGAGGAGAGATGGGAGGAGAGACAGTAGGAGGCGGATATGATGGAGGGGG
>NC_051412.1:25444023-25444560 GCF_015228065.2 Penaeus monodon
AATCCGAATGAAGGAGGACGTTTAAGCAGACAATCAAAACAGGAATCAAAGAAAGCTAGGAAAACACAGGTATAGCTATATACACTGGTGGGTCCTTTGCATCTTAAAAGCAGTGGCGCTACCATTACCGATGTTTGCATAAAAATGTTACTTAGTACGTTACTGTTTCGGAAAAGTAACGATTTACAGTTACCTTTACTTCTGAGGCACTGGATTAATTTGTTTTATGTGATATCTTCTGCATCGTTATTTTAAAGAATTGTAATACACTATCCTTCTAGATTAAAAGCTTTTGAATAAAATTTCCCTTTGGACATTTAAAATCAACCAACGCTTAGTTACAAGTTTGTTGCAAATGCTTTTAAAGTCAAGGATATGTAATCTATTAGTCCCCCCTCCTCAAAAAAAGATGTTGAATTCTTTAAACTGAACATGTTTGCATTTACGAACAACCAGGTCAAAATTTGAATCTTTCCCGAGAGAGAAAGCTCTTTCCACTACTGCACTTGAAGGCACTGGGTTGTCAAGCTCTAGAAA
>NC_051412.1:25445171-25445397 GCF_015228065.2 Penaeus monodon
CCCTGAATAAAAATAAAAAGACCACAAATCAAGCGACACGCCTCCTCACATGCACAGATCCGGGCTGTAGAAATCGACCAGGTCCTTCTTCAGGTTGGGTGGCCACATCTCGCCCGCCGACCCGGAGACCCGGTTGCAAGGCGCGTCGAAGAAGTCGGTTTCACGGCGTCGATTCCACAGGTCGATCTTGCCTGTTGGAGGGACACAGAGAGAAAGGTGTTAGCAC
>NC_051412.1:25446141-25446212 GCF_015228065.2 Penaeus monodon
CTGCTCACCCAATTCGTCTAAAAGTCCCCACCGTTAACATCAGAATCAATCGTAACACACGAACAATTACC
>NC_051412.1:25446744-25447312 GCF_015228065.2 Penaeus monodon
ATAAATGATAAATAAAATAATATTAATAATAAAAAATGGTAATAATAATAAAATTATACTAAATAAATAAATAAATAACAAGATAATAATGATAACATAAATAAATAGATAGATAAATAAATAATAAAAAAATGATATAAATAAATATATAAATAAATAAATAATAGAAATAAATAATAATAAGATATTAATGATAATAGTAAATAAATAAATGAATAAATAAATAAATAATAAAAATAAACAAAAATTAAAAAGAGAAAATGATAAATAGCGATCAAATTAGAACAAAGGAAATGAGAGAACGTGAATAAAGGAGAGGAAAAAATGAATCAAATGCAGATTGATTTTATAAATATTTGAAGGAAAATGATAAAAAGAAACATTGATGAGACGTGAACACTTGCGAAGAATGTGTTGATAAAAGGGATACATGACCCAAAAAAAAAAGACAAAATATTTTCTTTTGTAACATGAATTAATAGAAAATGCAATAAATAAAAAGTATATATGTATATAAGAATAAAAGCAAAATAAAAGCTAGATTAAAAAAAAATATCTTCTCTATCAT
>NC_051412.1:25447627-25447796 GCF_015228065.2 Penaeus monodon
CACACACCCCGTAGAACCATCCGAAGCGATCGTAATCGGTGAGCCCGGGCGGTATCGGCAACAAATCGGTGATGTTGTGCAGAGTACCGTTCTCCGCGACCATGTTCTCCTGCATCCAGTCCAGCAGCGGATCCTGAAGGGGGGGGGGTGAATCGTGTGTGTGTGTGTT
>NC_051412.1:25448108-25448394 GCF_015228065.2 Penaeus monodon
ATAACGTGTAATATACGTTATTAGATAGCAAAAATTATCGAAATATCAATACTTCATACCTACTTGATTTCTTTTTTTTTATAGTCTTTATTTCATACGTGTATTTATTCCTTTAATACATATTCTTTACGCTAAGAGTTAAAAGGACAGTCACCTGAAATCCATCGAATATGATTTCTCCGGCGGTGGCTCTGACGATCAGCTGTTCGCCGAGGAGGTTGAACATACTGTTGAGACTGCTCAGGGCTGGCTTCAGGGATCGCACGCTCCACGCTGCTGACTGTTG
>NC_051412.1:25450678-25451061 GCF_015228065.2 Penaeus monodon
TCAGCAAACCTGCACATACACCCAAACGTACTCAAACGACATTAAACCATCAATTTCACATCCTTCCCATCAACGCTAATCAAACTAAACCCGGACATGCTTCGATACGAAGAATCTGAACACACAACCGAAGCTCCGAAGCTCCGAGACTCACAATCGGCACTGCGTTGACGATAGTGATGACGTCATCTCTCGTATTATTGCCAGACATTTCTTGATCCCAGTGCCACCAACGCTGCTGGAAGAAGGTCACGGTGTAGTTGGGGTGAAAGGTCAGGTTCTGCTTCTCGTGGTATTCCCTGTCCGAAGAAGAAGAGGGAAGTTGAGGAGGAGGGTTTGTTTATTCATTTTTATTTTGAAATTAGAGTGGTTTACAGGTCAGG
>NC_051412.1:25451097-25451859 GCF_015228065.2 Penaeus monodon
TTTGTTGTAGTTGTATATTTATTTACTCGTGCACACGTGTATAAATGATTATGTGTGTTTTTGAGAGCGAGATATAAAAGCCATATGTGCACCTTACCTGTAGCAATACGGGCCCACCTGCTGGACGATAGGTTTAGCTCCTTTCGCAAATTCATCTGGATTGGTAAGATTAAAGAAATATAGACGTAAAAACAGCGGCACCGGAGTTAAACGCCAAATGTCATAGGCTCGTGATCCTTCCGTCACTTGCATTTGCTGTAAGGCAAGAGTAATCGATCTTAACTTCGATTCCCTGACATCATTTTGTGCATCACAATTCTCAGATAAGCGGCAAATAATCAGCAATAGAAACAAGAGAAATAACTAACAACTGATCTCCAACTGAAAAAAAAAAATCCGAAATTTCAAAACTCACCGATTGTAACACCGAATCAAAGATGGCGTCGTAGGCTCCGACCAACATGGCGAAACCAGTTCCAGCTGCTAACACGCCGAGGACGAGCAGAACGATTTGGCAAATTGACATTTTTCGCCGTTTTGGGGGTGATTTGAAGGATTGGGAAGTCTCGCCTGGGTAACTACTGCTTTCTGTTGGAAGGGAGATTGATTTATTAGTGTGCATTGGTGTTTGTAAGAATGAGGTGAAAATATAATGTTTTTTCGATACTCCTTTTTTTTTGGTGATTTTTGGTTATTATATTATTTGTCATAAAAATACTAAAAATGAATACATTAGTTTATATTTTCAGAGGATGACAAATG
>NC_051412.1:25453885-25454173 GCF_015228065.2 Penaeus monodon
TTGCGAATCAAACAGCCCATGATTAACTTACCTTGCACAGTAAAAGCAGTATTGTCGTAGTCTTGCCCCATTTTATCTCTTTGAACGAAGAAACGTTGAAGAAAAATCGGCAAAGACAGAGGAATTATAAAAAAAAAGGACTGAAAGAAAAAAAAAAATATCGACGCACCGCTGTTTCACCTCCGTCTTCTATGGCGTTTTGACCGCGACAGAATGCTCTTCTAAATCAGCTGTTCGTTTCATCACCTCGCGACCCAAGGTAATCGAAGCTTGTTGTCGAGTCAGCAA
>NC_051412.1:25454215-25454573 GCF_015228065.2 Penaeus monodon
GGGAAATGAAATCGCCATATTTTAGTTCAATGTTGTTTAGTTTTTTTTTTATGAGCATATATATCTTTATCTAGGCGAGAGTGAAAACCGAAAAGATTTGAGCGTAAATGGAGTGCATTTTCTAGTGGAGGGTAACGTGCCTAGTTAGTATCTTGGCGATAAATGGGATCTCGGGTAATCAGTGTTATCTGCTCCACGAATACTGTCCTTTTTAAATGAAAATTGTGGGTGACATGTAATCTAGAGAAAGATGAAGATAGCAAAACACATTACGAAAGTGAATACGATTTTCTACATTAAATTTTGATAAGGTAATCACATATCTTAACAGCAGTGTTAATCAAAGTGATAATCCTAC
>NC_051412.1:25454857-25455080 GCF_015228065.2 Penaeus monodon
GGCGATCAAGTGTGTTGACCATGATACGATCGAGCACTCTATACTTGCTTATCGATGGAAGCAGACACATATGCACGTAGAAAGATAGAAAGGTAGGGGAGAAGAGAGGGAGGGAGGGAGGAAAGAGGGGAGAAAGGATAAGGGACAAAGAAAAGGAGAGAGAGAGGGAGGTAGAGTGAACGAGGAGAAAGGCAACGGGATAATGTATATAGACAGATAGATA
>NC_051412.1:25455404-25455982 GCF_015228065.2 Penaeus monodon
TGTTCGTGTGTGTGATGAGAGAGAGAGAGAGAGTGACGAAGATCAGATCTGGAAGATGAGTCAGAGATGCTCTGAGAGTAAGATGAAGAAGCAAGAGAGAGAACGAATCCAAAGATCAATCTTTTACAATGAATCTCGGATATCTTGTCGACTTGTTATTCTAGTATTCTTGACCTCGACCGTCCCCTTCCTTTGTACACAATATCTTGCTCGTTGATGCCTTCGTGTACTTGTTATGCTGATTGTAGTCTCGGTAATCTGATTTCCGTCTGTCTCGCGATGCTCTCTGGTTGCATTTCGTCAAAGCATTGGCACCTAGTACTTTACACAATGTAATGATAATGTAAGATGATGAGCAAATCGAGTTCAGATACTGTAATGTCGAGAGCAGAATATTTTGCGAACATTCACGTTAAGTATCAGGTTCTAAAGGGTAGTTGACATTCCATTTTATTTAGCAAAAATGATAAAATTGTGAACCTTCAAATCTGAAGGGAAGTAATATTTGCAAATTTTGTATCATCCACAGAATGAACATTATACAAAAACAAACCGGCGAAGATCAGAAACCCACACCC
>NC_051412.1:25456157-25456623 GCF_015228065.2 Penaeus monodon
CTCACAAGCGACTATAGTTGCATCGAACCTCGAATACATTCAACCTTTTTCACAAGCAAAGACCCCCTTTGTATACAAATCAGTTTTCCGAAGATTCCAGGCTTTCAAAAGGTCTGTCTATTTAACAAAATCCTCATTTCTGTCACTACAAAAACTTACATTCTATTACCACTATGTAATAGATTGCATGTGTTTTTGAAGTTCATGTATAACAGGGCGAAAAATACTAAATTTTATTAACAGGTTTCCATCAATACTTAAATACTTAATCGACTTCGAAAGTCAGACCTTGTAATAAACTCGATACAGCAGGTATCACCAAGCTACATAGTAGTGCAGGAAAGAACAAGGAAACGTGTGTCAGAGTTTCTTGAAATGGTGGCCTTCTATCACGACCCTTCAGTGTTACCTTTGACAATTTTCATCCACACTCTAGTTCTCTTAAATTAAAGTCACCAATCATTTG
>NC_051412.1:25456710-25457328 GCF_015228065.2 Penaeus monodon
AAATAAGGCAAATGTATTCCTAGCCAGATTACATAGTTTAAATCCCTGTGACATCCCGCAAAATGTTGAAAGGCTGTATAGCGTACTTGAAAAAAAAAGTATTTAATGTATTCATATAACAATGAATAGATTAGTGACACCATCCAGGGTATGTCTGCATATCTGGAATTTAACCCAACTAACTCTAAAATTTTTACTTTTTAAAAATCGAAAAACTACGCACTAGATGTTAACCGTAACTCCTTGATTTTTTTTCCTCTTTTGGGTATACCAAGGACGCTCGGCAATATGTAGCACAACGTTATAGTATGTACTCCTCGATATCTGTTTCCACTGCACTCGGGTTATCTCCAGGGACGGTCGCCAAGGGATCTAGTCAGTGGCACGTTATCACACCAATCTAAGATTATCTGTTTGTTAATTCTACCACGAGACGCAGCAGCTGGACTGTTTGAACGATTAATTACAGCCTTCTAGTAACACTATAATAGGTAACACATACCTGGAATGACAGGTATTGTATCTCTTAACTATATACTATAAAATAATTAAGTTTACTCATAAACTATTGTTTAAAACAAGTGATATTATGGACTTTGCCGGTTAGGATTGCTCCAG
>NC_051412.1:25457606-25457785 GCF_015228065.2 Penaeus monodon
TATCCGCTTGGTCTGGCCAGCCCTCTCGCATCAGCAACAACCTTCATTGGTCCATACTCTATCTTTTGTGTGTTTTGACGAGGAATCGACATGCCTTTTCATTGAATGGTAATGAAAAGACAGTTTGAATATATGGAGTATTTTATTGGATGTTCGTAAGATTTCTAAATGATTATAAA
>NC_051412.1:25457856-25457945 GCF_015228065.2 Penaeus monodon
GGACTAGATGAATAATTCTAATTTAACATCCGAATATCAGATCAGAAAAAAAAAACATGCATCCATTATCATGGACCTGATCTTAAAAT
>NC_051412.1:25458035-25458101 GCF_015228065.2 Penaeus monodon
AGATAAAGATTCATTCACATATAGCACACATATAAACTACGAGTTAAATGCCATTAACTCCCCCTT
>NC_051412.1:25458183-25458450 GCF_015228065.2 Penaeus monodon
ACTCACGCCCACAAAATCACACCAAAGTACTCCTCCTCTTCCTCCAATGCCGCGCCAGCACAGCAACCACGGTGAGACTACCGAGAGCGATCATCACGGACCATATAATAGTCATCGTCGGGGTCCTCATCATGAACAGAAGGGACTGTAGCTGTCCGATCATCTCCTCTGGAACGCCAGCTGCCACCTCGAACCACATGAGAGGCATGTAGACCTCCGGAACTTCACTTAGGATGCTTGTGGGTGTGGGTGGAGGCGGGGGAGGGG
>NC_051412.1:25458625-25458764 GCF_015228065.2 Penaeus monodon
GCAACTAACTCGATCTTTCCGTGCCTTTTGGAGTTTCCTGGGTAAGGGAGAACTAACATGTTGATCTGCATCCTCGCCGCCACCCACATGGGCGTCCCCAGCTCCTGTTGGTGGAGGCGGGGGTTAAAAAAACATGGGG
>NC_051412.1:25459224-25459421 GCF_015228065.2 Penaeus monodon
AGTTCATTCGCACCGGAATCATATCCATAACGAAGGCGTGTCTGTCCTCCTGAGGATCGAGTCCTTCTACGGTGTCCAGGAGGTAAGGATCAGCGTTGAGGAAGTGCGGGAAGGAGATGTACGAGGGGGACCCCATTCGGCAGGATTCGCCGCTCAGGAGGCCTGCGGAAGGGTGGGAATAGTTGCGCGTCCGTGTT
>NC_051412.1:25460455-25460567 GCF_015228065.2 Penaeus monodon
TTACTGAATCAAAGGTCGCTTGAAAACGCAATTACAAACAGCAATGATTATGTGGCTAGACTTACTGGGTAACAGGGTTTGCTGTTATCATACAAACATGGATGCGTGGGTG
>NC_051412.1:25461392-25461555 GCF_015228065.2 Penaeus monodon
CACAGAATATAAATCGACCTTATAAATTCCCAAATATATGTTTCCAATGACTTATCTCGAAAACATGACCTAGGGTAACATTTTTTTAACGTCTAGACAAGATAAAGAAAAATTACTGGATCGCGGTCGCTTGAAAAACGCAATTACAAACAGCACCGATTAT
>NC_051412.1:25462418-25462596 GCF_015228065.2 Penaeus monodon
ACGTAAGTAACTCTGTCTATTACCTTATCACCAAACTTATCCCGGTTATCAACATTCTTTTAATTTTCTGAGAGGACCGGGATCCAGTGCCTTTTTTTTCTTTATCTCGTCTAGACAAAATTAAAACAACAGGATTTCGAAGTATTTGTTAAAGAAAATCGAAATTCAACTTGTAGTC
>NC_051412.1:25463703-25463953 GCF_015228065.2 Penaeus monodon
GTTTTATATATATATACCTGTGGGTGCGCACGTCCCCTTAACACAATAACATTCGTTCCCGGGCACTACGCTCCCGTTGGCGAAGGTGAGGTTACTGCCCCAGTACCTGTAGCCCGAAATGCCGTGGGAATCCTCGATCTCCCCCTTGTAATACAGCTTCATGGTCCTGCAGGGAAGAGTGTGTGGTGGGGTTGGGTGTTCGAGACGCGGGAGTGAGGAAGGGTGGGCAAGGCTAGGCTGGCTGAAGGTT
>NC_051412.1:25465504-25465932 GCF_015228065.2 Penaeus monodon
TACCTTGCATACCATAGCCCCCCCCGCCTGCACAGCAAGCAACTTACATGCACAGATCCGGGCTATAGAACTGCACGAAGTCCTTCTGCAGGTTGGGCGGCCACATCTCGCCTGCGGAACCCTCGACGCGGTTGCAGGGGTAGTCGAAGAACTGAGTCTCGCGAGTCTTATTCCACCAGTCAATAACACCTGCGATTGTCGAAGAGAGTTTGAGGCTTCGGGTTGTATCGAGGCAGGGAGTTGGTCAGTGAGCCTCGTTTTTGAGACGTGTGTGTATAGAAGTATGATTTATTTATTTTTCATTGTGTTTGTCTGTCCGGTTAGTGTCTACAGGGGCGGTGGATATGGAGGTATCATTTTACTGGGATACTAACCGAGTTTGAGCGATCGACTAAAATGACATATTTACCAACGCTCAGAGTAACGAA
>NC_051412.1:25465971-25466152 GCF_015228065.2 Penaeus monodon
CCAGGATTGTCTTTCTTCGTAAATTTACTATCTCTAACATCTGTGTAAAAGCATAACTCCTTTACTTGAAGAAATTTATAGCGTGGTAAGTTTATTGCTTATTAACCTGTCTGGAAGCGATGTTGTTTACATAAAGTTGTATGAACAATGAATTGTTTTCTTTAGATTCTAACTATTCAGC
>NC_051412.1:25467108-25467488 GCF_015228065.2 Penaeus monodon
GTTTTACCTATATTATCGAGAGTGTCGTGGCCAGTCTTCATGTTAAATAGCCCATCGTAAGACAGAGATAAGTTCCGCTGAAAAAAAGAAGAAAAAGATTAGTACTTGTGCGATATGACAGTGATGGCTGCAGCAGTGATACCACAAAAAAGTAAATATTGCATCGCGACAAAGAAAATGGTCCTGATAAGGCTTGACTCTCCATGCTTTGTTATCAGGGTCAGGTGGACTAAACTCTTTTTTTCTGAATATAAAAAAACAAAACAAAAATCAAACAGCTGATGTCGTACAATAAAGGCTGGATAAAAAAAAGGAGATGGCTTATCAAGGTCTCCGCATCACGTTAGACAGATCGTAGATAATGCATGTCGAAATATATT
>NC_051412.1:25467694-25467865 GCF_015228065.2 Penaeus monodon
CCATAGAACCATCCAAATCTGTCGTAGTCTTTGATCCCCGGAGGAATGGGCAGGACGGGGAGCAAATTATGGTAAGTCCCGTTTTCATCCATCACGTTCTCTTGCACCCAGTCGAGGATGGGGTCCTAGGGGGGGGGAGGGTTAGTGTTTGGTTAGTCGAATTTAAGGATC
>NC_051412.1:25467882-25468190 GCF_015228065.2 Penaeus monodon
AAATATTGGGGTTAGAGAGAGACACGAGAGGAATAAATAGATAGAGGAGATTACATGGAAGGAAGAAATAGATATAGATCGAAAGAAATAGAGAGGAATAGAGAGAAAGAATTAGGTAGAACGAGATAGATAGAAAGAAACAGACAGAAAGACATAGACAATAGCTGAATAACATGAATTGGAGAAAACGAAAGAAATATTGTCATTTATAATCATAATATAATTTACAGATTCATATTTGAGACTCCTTACTACCTCTATAAGATGTGTGTGCTTATGTGAATATATAATATATCTATTTCTATTCT
>NC_051412.1:25468374-25468588 GCF_015228065.2 Penaeus monodon
TCACCGCGTATCCGTCAAAGAGCAGTTCCCCGGCCGGCACCCTCACGATCAGTTCCTCCTCAAGGTCATTGATCATCTTGTTGAGGTTGTTAAGCATGAGGTTGAATTTCCTGACGCTCCAGGCTGCCGACTGCAAGGAGGAATGGGGAAAAAATGAAGATGGGGGAAAAAAAGAGGGGGGGGAGGGTATTGGAGGAGAATAGGCGGTTGGAAA
>NC_051412.1:25469686-25469884 GCF_015228065.2 Penaeus monodon
CACCTACCACTGGGATGGTATTTAAAGCAACAATTATGTCGTCAGTGGTATGATTCCTAGACATTTCCTGGTCCCAAATCCACCACCTTTGCTGGAAGAAAGTCACCGTGTTGTTGGGATGGAACTTGATTTCTTTCTTCTCGTGGTATTCTCTGTCGGAGGAGGAGAGAGTTGAGGTAAAAAGGAAAGGAGAAAACG
>NC_051412.1:25470688-25470967 GCF_015228065.2 Penaeus monodon
CTAGCAATAAAAAAACAGACGTACCCCTCGCCCGTACCCCACCCACCTCGACCCGAGCAACGCAAACCCCAACCCTCCTGCCCTCACCTGTAACAATAAGGACCCACTTCTTGCAATATAGGCTTTGCACCTGCAGCGAACTCATCGGGATTGGTGATGTTGAAGAAGTAGACTTGCAGGTAAAGAGGCATAGGGGGAACCCGCCACATATCGTAGGAAGTTGAGCCTTCTGTGACTGCCATTTGCTGTTGGGGAGAGTTGCAAGGATTGAGACGCGTC
>NC_051412.1:25471979-25472169 GCF_015228065.2 Penaeus monodon
TCTTACCGATTTCATAATAGCGTCGAACATCGCCTGGTACCCCCCAGATACCATAACAATACCCATAACAGCAGAGAGAGTACCGAGAACGATCAGGGTAATCTCGCAACAGGATAATTTCTTTTTACTTCTTTTGGGGCCATTGTTGATGCTGGTTCGACTCCCTGGAAATAAGTGCCAAGTTTAATGA
>NC_051412.1:25472536-25472805 GCF_015228065.2 Penaeus monodon
AAGATAGGCTGTTTAAGGCTGCTAATATACTGCCCTTTGGTCTAAATGTTTGATGTCATATGATCATGCTATTAGTCCAGGTAAAAGTGTTTCATGTTTTAAGTCCCTGGTGTCTTCAGTTCTGTAATTCATATGGAAGCAAGTTGCAGATAAGTTAAGTTTTTATATCTATTGTAAAAAGTATCACGTTTTCTTGTTGTCAAGTGTTGGAGGTATCTCGGTCTTTCAAGGATAGTGAATACATTTTTATATCAAAAGGTAAGAGTTTG
>NC_051412.1:25472914-25473279 GCF_015228065.2 Penaeus monodon
CGGAGGGATAAATGAGGGTAAAAAACGGACTATTTCTGAGGGTAAGAGCAATATGAAACGGAAGCATATCTTGCTTAAACTAAACTAACTTTGATGAAGGAAGCAAATGTGCAGTCAGATATCTATTTTTACCTATCATATATACTTGTACCCATAGTAATTTTTATAAAACGTACCCAAGAAGAAATGGAAGACAAAAACAAAAAAAGTTTAAAGATAAGATATTAGAACTAGGAACATCAGCAATATCACAGATTACGGAAATGATGATGTCCCATGTAGATTGTTTGATAAAGATAAGGTAATGGTATACATACTATTAAGAGGTACGTACAAGCTCGAGCTCATAAAAAATACTCAACTTT
>NC_051412.1:25473692-25474093 GCF_015228065.2 Penaeus monodon
TCCGGATCTGAACGGAATAAAAAGGACCTATTGCACAAAAAAATATACCGATCGTCATAGCCCAGGTCAAATGGTACCAGGCGACTAAAACTGTCACGACGGAACTAGCATAGAATATATCCCCCAAGGTCCGAATATACCCCCTCCTTTTTCCATTTTAGTGAATTATGCAATATTCTCACAACTGCAGATGTTTCTTGTGCATTGTGTATTGCATTATACAAGCCATCATATTAAAATCAAAGTCGAAATATTTATTCATAGGCCTAACTTGTAGAATCATTCTATCATTAATCATTCTGCATACTGTATTGACTGCTGTGTTTTGATAATTTGGTATGCGCATTTTTGAGGTTAATTAATTCATGATGGTCAAAATCGAAAATTACCGACCAATTGGC
>NC_051412.1:25474407-25474554 GCF_015228065.2 Penaeus monodon
AACAAAAGCAACATTGCTTCGAAGATCAGTATTATTGCCAATCTAAAAACTTTTATTTTATTCGATGATAACCACACCGGGGTTTAGAAATATTTTGACGAATGAACAACTTTTTTTTAATGAGGATTTTTTTTCTAAGAATATTTC
>NC_051412.1:25474587-25474833 GCF_015228065.2 Penaeus monodon
GTCATTCACGAAGGAGGGTCATCTCTCTCTTTTTTATACTAGGGAAGTCAGACTATGCATCGTCTGTCTGTCTTGTAGCGAAAACGCTGACGGGTAGACCCCCATATGAGACTTTCTTTAATCCTTTATGTGCTTGTATTTAATTGTTTTTTTTATTTCTCCCCCCCCTCGAAAAAAAATGTATTAGTTTCCGTGCACTGTGTTCTTTCTGAAATGCTAAGTGACTTTTTACGACCAAATTTTAAT
>NC_051412.1:25474982-25475096 GCF_015228065.2 Penaeus monodon
TAATGGTATGTCTACACAATCCCTTAACATGCCTCCATTCACATACCACTGTTTTAAAAGTCAAAGTAATATATATCCCTTAGTTCACTTCAGCAAAAGGATACGGGAGACGTC
>NC_051412.1:25475139-25475365 GCF_015228065.2 Penaeus monodon
CAGTTTTGCTACTAACTGAAGGGGTATATTCTGGCACATGAGGGGTATAGGTTAGACTACCTTACATTATAGCCGGAAGTATAACGTAAGTTCAGCCCACTTTATAACCCAGGAATTATCATGATTATCATATACCCGGGTATATTTTAGGGTAGGGGTATACTCTGGGCTGTGACACCGAGACCAGTGCCACTGATATCAATAAAAGCAACTTGGAGATCACTAT
>NC_051412.1:25476523-25476616 GCF_015228065.2 Penaeus monodon
CACGAACACGAAAAATCGGAGAAAAAGATGACCGAATATTTACCTCCGCCGGAATAGGCCTCGTTGTCATATGTGTACGAATTCATTTCGTAG
>NC_051412.1:25476656-25477204 GCF_015228065.2 Penaeus monodon
TTAAGGATTTGCTGGCAAATATCAGGACTTTAATTTAGTTGCAGATTAATGCTAGGTTCTAACAGCTGACAGAAAAGTCTTTTAAAAATGAAGTTCTCAGGTTGTCTGTATATTTATACGTAGCGTTATTGTTGCGTCATACACCCAACTACAGAATGAAGTCCCTATAAATTGCTTTGGTAATTAATTAGAAAATCAAATACATCGATAGATACATATTTAAATACTTCACCTTTTCTCCTAAATAACGTACATAGTCATCAGTAAGACAGGATAACTAGAGAAAAAGAATTGTAATAAATGAAACTAGAAACTTGTTGTCTGGGGTCAACGTTATCTCGAAGTACACGTGTGGAGGCTAAGGAGTGTACACATGAAAAAGGTTCTGTTTCTAATCACACATGATTTTTAGATTAATTTTACACTTGCACATTTGCTATTGATTTATGTTCTGTGGTTCTGGTCTTTCGAGAGCATTGGTGGATTTAGGGGATGGGGCACATCTGGGCACATGCCACTCTCAAAAATAAGAAAAAAGGTATTGGAGA
>NC_051412.1:25478848-25479038 GCF_015228065.2 Penaeus monodon
GAGACGTTCTACTAAATGGAAACGTTGCAGCTTTCATATCTCCTGAAGTCGAACGATGAGGATAACAGTAAACACCTCACATTGAATGATCAACGTTATCATTAGGAGTACTTATTAGCTGATTTTTCCCTATACTAACTAGTGACCTTCGCTTACATATATTAAGTACGGATGAATAAAAGAAATTCAC
>NC_051412.1:25480447-25480613 GCF_015228065.2 Penaeus monodon
TTGACAAATAAAGATACCATAAAAATGTATTATCTGCAGTGCACTATATGGCTAAGTAAACAATGGAACGTATGTTATGATAAGGTGTAATATGTGACATCTAAAACGCTGGTGTAAAGGTCAACAATTTTCTTCATTCGTGACATAAATAGCTTTTCTTAATAAT
>NC_051412.1:25483387-25483653 GCF_015228065.2 Penaeus monodon
TGTTTGTGTATGAACGCAGACACGCAATAAACAAAATCAGTATTGGAAGGGAGAGATAAAAATGAAAAAGGGGAGCGTAGACTGATGTATCTAATGACTTGCATATTCTTTATAAACAGTCATATCAGGGTGCATTATATAATATGTGTCGATAGGCACTGATTATTACTAGTTACAGTGTAAAAGGGTTAAGTGTGGAAATAAGGACCTATGTACTATACAGAGACTTCAATGCAGACATCCATACAGATCAACAGGATTCTTGT
>NC_051412.1:25487809-25488079 GCF_015228065.2 Penaeus monodon
GACCTTGACTCAAGACTGTCGGGCAGGTTTGAGGGAGTCCCCGGCCTTGCCCTTTGTATTTATTCGATTACCTACCTAAAAAGACAATGTGATCCCAGTTCTAGGGAATACGGTGACCCAAGGTAGGGGGGATAAAAATGGGTTGCTATAATCTAGTGAATTAAAATTCGCAACCCCCGATAATTAAATATTTCCAATTTAATATCCACAACCATTCATATATACTTTTTACCCAAACACAACCCCCAACCCAAGCCCAAACAAACACCC
>NC_051412.1:25488223-25488310 GCF_015228065.2 Penaeus monodon
CTTAAACTAAATTCTTATAAATTATATTTTTCCCCACAAAACACCACACAAAGCTAAACCAAACAACACCCCAAAAATTAATGATCC
>NC_051412.1:25488341-25488545 GCF_015228065.2 Penaeus monodon
ACGGTAGGCAGTTGACCCCTTGGGCAAGCAGATTCCTTTTTTTCAATGCCGGGTGACCGGAGTGAGTAGTGTGGTCCCGTTCCTTTAGGAATGCCCGGGGCCCTGAAATATTTCATTTTCCGGTTGGGGGCCGACTAGGGCTGGCTTGGGACCCCTGGCTGGAGGAAAAAGGGAAAGGGAGATCATGGCAACACCCCATGTGAG
>NC_051412.1:25491522-25491957 GCF_015228065.2 Penaeus monodon
AAATCATAAGTTTGTTGAAAAAAGTAATCCGTTTTATTTACAAGAATAAAACACGAGACAATGTGTCCTGAAGTATTTTTACAAATTTATAAAACCCTTTTTAAATTCGAGTGCCATGTCTTTACGAAGGTTAAAGGGACAGATTCATCAGATTATTTTTTTGTTGTATTATTTTTTATATATTGGGAAGTTTTAATGAAAACCAACTTCCCCGTTAAACCTTTTTTTTTAAAAAACGTGGGCTAGGGCATTTCCATTTTTGTTTAAGGCAGATTTTTATTCACAAATAAATTTTCCAGCGTGATTCTTATTACAAAAGCAATCATATCGCCGTTTAAAAATCACTCTGTTTAAAATCCCCTGGTAACATTTAAGGAATTCACCTGTCTTGATTAGAAAAAATTGGCAATCCGTAATCCAAGAAATGTGCTTTTG
>NC_051412.1:25492149-25492386 GCF_015228065.2 Penaeus monodon
AAACGCAATTAAAATACATTTTAAAAACAATATATTTTTTTTACACCATCATCCTTTTAATAGATATGTGTAATGATGCCTATCAAAGTTTTGGTTTTAAAAACAGCCAACTTTTTTTCAGAAATAGATAAATTTTCATTTTAAATAATTATTTTATAATATATATATTTTATAATAAAATAATAATATAATATAACACAAAACCCCAACCACCCACACACACCACACCAACATAAG
>NC_051412.1:25492568-25492715 GCF_015228065.2 Penaeus monodon
ATTCTTTTAAAGCAAAGGTCAAAAACGTAACAACACTTATCTTTACGCTGTACAAAAATCAGAAATCACAAACTTAACTAAAATAAGTTGCTGACTATCCCTTTTTCGGGTAGGTTACGTGAAGTAAGGGTTTTGTGTGTGTGTGTG
>NC_051412.1:25498367-25498502 GCF_015228065.2 Penaeus monodon
AATCTCAGGAGATGAGAGGAAAACGACAGGAACCGCGAAATAATGTTGAAGTCTATCCTATAATTTTTCATTTTCTATTTGGGGTTCTAACGTCATAGAAAACTTAGTATGATAGACTAATTTAAATTGATAGAA
>NC_051412.1:25502292-25502517 GCF_015228065.2 Penaeus monodon
CTCGTGTCTTAATGAAAAAAAAAGTTACGTAGAAAATAAGAATAAGAGACGGGGAAAGATCAAAAGCGCCCCTAAGATGAACACCAAAATGCGCAACCAAAAGATAATTCAGGAAATAAAATCATGACGAATACTGCCGTCTTGTTCGCAGTCATTATCAGTATATCCGGTGGTAGGCAGGAAAATCCCATTTCATTATCGAGAACACCTCCTTCAGCGCCTCCC
>NC_051412.1:25502747-25502811 GCF_015228065.2 Penaeus monodon
AATTGCATACATGACCGAGACTATTACTCTACTGTTGGTCCGCCACTCTAACCAAGCGAAGTTG
>NC_051412.1:25502942-25503288 GCF_015228065.2 Penaeus monodon
GCATATATGACCCACAACCACGCAGACACACACACGCATAGGTCCTTCCCTCCGCTCACGTCCGGCACAGACAGTCACGCCCTTCCCACTGCCGTCCTCTGACACGCTGGCGGAGGTCACGCCCTGCCCACTGCCGTCCTCTGACACGCTGGCGGAGGTCACGCCCTGCCCACTGCCGTCCTCTGACACGCTGGCGGAGGTCACGCCCTGCCCACTGCCGTCCTCTGACACGCTGGCGGAGGTCACGCCCTGCCCACTGCCGTCCTCTGACACGCTGGCGTGACACAGCTGCATGCAGAATGGGAGGCTGGCGAGTATCGATGGACGGCAAAAGGTCCGCTGGAGA
>NC_051412.1:25504089-25504415 GCF_015228065.2 Penaeus monodon
ACGGGTAATATTTTCTTTTCTGGAATCCGTTTTCCCGCCCGAGTGTGGGAAACGTGCATAAACGTAAACACATTTAGGCGATTTTATGAAATACCAAAGAGCCATATACACGAAAATGTAATAGACTAAATGCTATCTTGGTGATCTTGAAAATTCTTGCGAGTATTTTCCTCTTGACGATAAACCACACATGTTAACAATTGTCAAGGTAATATTAGTGAGAGCAAAAATGGTAATGCTTTTCTTCCCTTTGTGTCTCACAAGGTTTGTCCCTCGCTCTGTTCCTCTCTGTTTTCACGTCTTTTCTCTTTGTCGCATTTTATCAG
>NC_051412.1:25504976-25505075 GCF_015228065.2 Penaeus monodon
TCCCCCTTTTATACATTTCCTTCTCACAGACCCTCTTCATCGCCCTATGATATATGCCCATATCATATCCAGGCCAAAGTTAATTGACCTTTTCGCTAA
>NC_051412.1:25505124-25505213 GCF_015228065.2 Penaeus monodon
TTATTTACTTTCGCTGTAAATACGTACTTAAGAGTCCCCTTCCTCGCTTACGTAGTCTCTTTTTTTTTCTTTATATGGGAGAAATAAGA
>NC_051412.1:25505296-25505461 GCF_015228065.2 Penaeus monodon
GGTGTGGTTAAAACTTTCTTTTTTTCATTTCTATTTTTTTTAAAATTATTATCATCAAATTTATTCTTTTTCTGTTCTCACGACCATTTAGTCGACGACCTACTTTCTCTTTGCCCCAAACAACAGATTTTTGACCCGAGGGGACGTTTCAGTGGGAAGGGAAAG
>NC_051412.1:25505775-25506103 GCF_015228065.2 Penaeus monodon
GTCACGAAACGCACAGGTCATTTTGCAGTGGCGTGGTGGATGCACATCTTCAATTGATCGTGTAATGGATGAACAATAACTTTCGCTACGGGGGCTCTCCGCAGGCACATCTCGGTACCGCGCTGCCCTTGTGTCACCGGAGCATAAGGGCGAAAATAGACCATCCCTGCACACGAAACCTACGCCCCTCGCGTTGTGGGAGCATCCTCGCTCTAGGAGGCGAAGGAAACCTACCCTTATTGCGTCCGGCAGTAAGGCTGACAATGGCGGGAGATTGGGGTTCCTGGCAGGGTCCAGCGTCTGTGGCATATTGACCATCGGTCAGCGA
>NC_051412.1:25506142-25506386 GCF_015228065.2 Penaeus monodon
CCAGGGAGAGAGGGTCAGTTTGTCTTTTATTTGCCGCATTTTCCTGACATGTCGGTAATTGATTATGAAATCTTGCGGGAAATCCGTAAATAGTGGGTCGGTTTTCTCGGAGCTGACGTCAGCACGCGGGGCCGGGCGCGTGTCGCCTGTCATATATTTTGCCATGAAAGCACGGCCTTTGTGTACGCTCGGTCAAAACACGCAACATAAGAAGCAGCGGCGAGCTCGGGACGTGTGAATATTT
>NC_051412.1:25506558-25506658 GCF_015228065.2 Penaeus monodon
AAAAATCCTCTTTCACTTATGTTTATCAGCGAATATTATTTGGACGATATTTATTGTGCAAATATTGTTTGTACTGGATATCTTTCTTTCAACAAAAGTA
>NC_051412.1:25506741-25506838 GCF_015228065.2 Penaeus monodon
ACATAAACGACTTAGATTTATAAATTAATCTTTGGTAAATTATGTTCATTACTGATGTTTTACGAAAAGTATATTCAAAAATGATACGCATTTTATA
>NC_051412.1:25507313-25507403 GCF_015228065.2 Penaeus monodon
CCGAAATGTTTTTTTCCCCTTCCGTCAAAAAGAATACTGAAAATAGAAAAGGTCGTCGGTTTCCCGACGCGGTGCAAAAGAAATAGGTAA
>NC_051412.1:25507461-25507802 GCF_015228065.2 Penaeus monodon
GCAACTGTTTGCACGCTTATGAGTGTACGCATGTATTCTTCGATAATGCCTTACCTGTGTTACCCCTTACCTCCCCTCCCCTCCCCTTTATCCAAATATTATTAATGTAAATGTTGCTTCCGGAAGGGGGTTAAAGGAACAAAAAATCAAACAAAGCCAATTGTGCGAAGGCGCGGGAATCTAATATGGCTTTCATCCCCAGGAGACAAGTTTGTGTATGCAAATGAAGCACGTTGCTAAAATCTCCCCCCCTGTTATACGGCGCCGGGATTTTTTGGGCCGACTGCCGTGAACTGACGCAGGGGGGGGGGGGTGTATGGAGGTCGACTTTTTAATCGACG
>NC_051412.1:25509089-25509703 GCF_015228065.2 Penaeus monodon
ACGCACATACGCCAAGAGAGAAAGAGAAACAAACAGGCAAACAAAGACACTGAAGATATATTAAAGAATATACTGCATATTTATTTTTTTCGCCGCTCTGGGAATGACACTTACCATAAGAGTTATCCAGCATATGAGATCTACGTCTTTGTGACTCGTTCCATTGTGAATTTTTCCGCGCAGTGTGTTCTGATGTTTACCATCTTGTCTTTCTCCGTGCTCCAGCTGGTAAATATGTACCCACCTCGTCACACACGTCAGAGGTCGCTCAGCAAGTGTATAACCGTCGCTGTGAATTCTTCTCTCGTTTTGAACTCTTGCCAATTCAGCCCGCGCGACAATGCCGTGGAGTTAGTTCAGTATTTAAGTTTCAATTGTCCCTTTTTTACCCTCATTTCGCTTCCGTTTTTTTATGGATGTTTACAGACTGATTATGGCCGCCGCGCGACGTCTGAATGCAGCTCCCAGAGTGACGGTATTGACGAAACCGTCCCTCATCGCTGAAACATTTTCACTCCTAGAAGAGCATATTCTGTTCCATGTATCTGATTCAATATTTGTTTTATTTTCCAACGTTTCCTCAGTCAGCTGAACATTTTCTACTTCCCTATTGT
>NC_051412.1:25510452-25510624 GCF_015228065.2 Penaeus monodon
GGGGGGGGGGGGTTTTTTTCCCCCCCCCAAAAAAACCCTTTGGAATAACGGGAAACCATAGGGCAAAAAAATTAACCATTTTCCAAAAAAGGGGTTTTTGGGGGTGGAACCGCCGCGGCAATTGGTTCATTCGAGCCCGCCCCCCTTTTTTTAAAAGGTTCCCCCGTTGCCC
>NC_051412.1:25510810-25511108 GCF_015228065.2 Penaeus monodon
AACTAGCATAGAATATATCCCCCAAGGTCTGAATATACCCCTCCTTTTTTCCATTTTAGTGAATTATGCAATATTCTCACAACTGCAGATGTTTCTTGTGCATTGTGTATTGCATTATACAAGCCATCATATTAAAATCAAGTCAAAATATTTATTATAGGCCTAACTTGTAGAATCATTCTATCTTTAATCTTTCTGCATACTTTTTGATGCTGTGTTTTTGATAATTTGGTAGGGCGCATTTTGGGGTTTAAATTTAAATTCATGATGGTCAAAATCGAAAATTACCGCCCATTTG
>NC_051412.1:25511403-25511542 GCF_015228065.2 Penaeus monodon
GTATGCTTTTTTCAAAAAAAAAGCAACATTGCTTCGAAGATCAGTATTATTGCCAATCTAAAAACTTTTTTTTTTATTCGATGATAACCACACCGGTTTAGAAATATTTGACGAATGAACAACTTTTTTTAATGAGGAT
>NC_051412.1:25511596-25511855 GCF_015228065.2 Penaeus monodon
GTCATTCACGAAGGAGGGTCATCTCTCTCTTTTTTATACTAGGGAAGTCAGACTATGCATCGTCTGTCTGTCTTGTAGCGAAAACGCTGACGGGTAGACCCCCATATGAGACTTTCTTTAATCCTTTATGTGCTTGTATTTAATTGTTTTTTTATTTCCCCCCCCCCTCGAAAAAAATGTATTAGTTTCCGTGCACTGTGTTCTTTCTGAAATGCTAAGTGACTTTTTACGACCAAATTTTAATCCTTCATGCCGTCGA
>NC_051412.1:25511984-25512107 GCF_015228065.2 Penaeus monodon
TAGCAAACTATAATGGTATGTCTACACATCCCTTAACATGCCTCCATTCACATACCACTGTTTTAAAAGTCAAAGTAATATATATCCCTTAGTTCACTTCAGCAAAAGGATACGGGAGACGTC
>NC_051412.1:25512149-25512373 GCF_015228065.2 Penaeus monodon
GTTTTGCTACTAACTGAAGGGGTATATTCTGGCACATGAGGGGTATAGGTTAGACTACCTTACATTATAGCCGGAAGTATAACGTAAGTTCAGCCCACTTTATAACCCAGGAATTATCATGATTATCATATACCCGGGTATATTTTAGGGTAGGGGTATACTCTGGGCTGTGACACCGAGACCAGTGCCACTGATATCAATAAAAGCAACTTGGAGATCACTAT
>NC_051412.1:25513379-25513478 GCF_015228065.2 Penaeus monodon
CACGAACACGAAAAATCGGAGAAAAAGATGACCTAATATTTACCTCCGCCGGAATAGGCCTCGTTGTCATATGTGTACGAATTCATTTCGTAGTTTAAT
>NC_051412.1:25513512-25514062 GCF_015228065.2 Penaeus monodon
TTAAGGATTTGCTGGCAAATATCAGGACTCTTTAATTTAGTTGCAGATTAATGCTAGGTTCTAACAGCTGACAGCAAAGTCTTTTAAAAATGAAGTTCTCAGGTTGTCTGTATATTTATACGTAGCGTTATTGTTGCGTCATACACCCAACTACAGAATGAAGTCCCTATAAATTGCTTTGGTAATTAATTAGAAAATCAAATACATCGATAGATACATACTTAAATACTTCACCTTTCTCCTAATAACGTACATAGTCATCAGTAAGACAGGATAAGTAGAAAAAAGAATTGTAATAATGAAACTAGAACTTGTTGTCTGGGGTCAACGTTATCTCGAAGTACACGTGTGGAGGCTAAGGAGTGTACACATGAAAAAGGTTCTGTTTCTAATCACACATGATTTTTAGATTAATTTTACACTTGCACATTTGCTATTGATTTATGTTCTGTGGTTCTGGTCTTTCGAGAGCATTGGTGGATTTAGGGGATGGGGCACATCTGGGCACATGCCACTCTCAAAAATAAGAAAAAAGGTATTGGAGAAAGAG
>NC_051412.1:25515609-25515790 GCF_015228065.2 Penaeus monodon
ATGGAAACGTTGCAGCTTTCATATCTCCTGAAGCCGAACGATGAGGATAACAGTAAACACCTCACATTGAATGATCAACGTTATCATTAGGAGTACTTATTAGCTGATTTTTCCCTATACTAACTAGTGACCTTCGCGTATATATATTAAGTACGGATGAATAAAAGAAATTCACAATAAA
>NC_051412.1:25517289-25517425 GCF_015228065.2 Penaeus monodon
TATCTGCGGTGCACTAGATGGCTAAGTAAACAACGGAACGTATGTTATGATAAGGTGTAATATGTGACATCTAAAACGCTGGTGTAAAGGTCAACAATTTTCTTCATTCGTGACATAAATAGCTTTTCTTAATAAT
>NC_051412.1:25520572-25520826 GCF_015228065.2 Penaeus monodon
AACGCAGACACGCAATAAACAAAATCAGTATTGGAAGGGAGAGATGAAAATGAAAAAGGGGAGCGTAGACTGATGTATCTAATGACTTGCATATTCTTTATAAACAGTCATATCAGGGTGCATTATGTAATATGTGTCGATAGGCACTGATTACTACTAGTTACAGCGTAAAAGGGTTAAGTGTGGAAATAAGGACCTATGTACTGTACAGAGACTTCAATGCAGACATCCATACAGATCAACAGGATTCTTGT
>NC_051412.1:25521606-25521751 GCF_015228065.2 Penaeus monodon
CTTACTTCACGTGAGACACATACCCGTAAACGGATGAGTCAGCAACTTATGTAGTTAAGTTTGTGATGTGTGCTGATTTTTGTACAGCGTAAAGATAAGTGTATGTTACGTTTATTGACCTTTGCATTAAGAATTATATGTATGC
>NC_051412.1:25521920-25522067 GCF_015228065.2 Penaeus monodon
GTAAATTTATCTATTTCATGAAAAACAAGTTGGCTGTTGTTGGAGAATCCGAAAACTTTGATAGGCATGACATATACACATATCTATTAAATAGGATGAATGAGTGTAGTAAAAATTATATGTGTTAAATGAAATATATATTGCGAT
>NC_051412.1:25522268-25522741 GCF_015228065.2 Penaeus monodon
TTTATAATTTTATATATCCAAAACATGCACATTTCTTGAGATTACGGATTGCCAATATTTTCTAATCAAGAGCAGGTGAATTCCTTAAAGTAGTTACCATGGGGAGTTTAACAGGAGTGATCTTTAAACGGCGATATGATATGCTTTGTGATAACTGAATCACGCTGGAGACTATGATTGTGAATAAAAATCTGCCTTGAACAGAAAATGGAAATGACACTATGCCCACGTGTTTAAAAAAAAAAGGTTTAACGGCAAGTTGGTTTTACATTAAAGCTTCCTAATATATGAAAAAATAATACAACAAACAAATAATCTTGATGAATCTGTCCCTTTAACCTTCGGTAAAGACAATGGCACTCAGAGATTAAAAGGTTATATAAGAATTATGTAAAACTACTTCAGGACACAGTTGTCTCGTGTTTTATCTCTTGTAAATAAGATCGGATTACTTTCTTCAACAAACTTATGAT
>NC_051412.1:25530082-25530371 GCF_015228065.2 Penaeus monodon
ACAAGAATCCTGTTGATCTGTATGGATGTCTGCATTGAAGTCTCTGTATAGTACATAGGTCCTTATTTCCACACTTAACCCTTTTACACTGTAACTAGTAATAATCAGTGCCTATCGACACATATTATATAATGCACCCTGATATGACTGTTTATAAAGAATATGCAAGTCATTAGATACATCAGTCTACGCTCCCCTTTTTCATTTTTATCTCTCCCTTCCAATACTGATTTTGTTTATTGCGTGTCTGCGTTCATACACAAACACGCACATGCGCGCAGCGCGCGCG
>NC_051412.1:25533424-25533541 GCF_015228065.2 Penaeus monodon
ATTATTAAGAAAAGCTATTTATGTCACGAATGAAGAAAATTGTTGACCTTTACACCAGCGTTTTAGATGTCACATATTACACCTTATCATAACATACGTTCCATTGTTTACTTAGCC
>NC_051412.1:25534969-25535079 GCF_015228065.2 Penaeus monodon
CATCCGTACTTAATATATGTAAGCGAAGGTCACTAGTTAGTATAGGAAAAATCAGCTAATAAGTACTCCTAATGATAACGTTGATCATTCAATGTGAGGTGTTTACTGTT
>NC_051412.1:25536771-25537159 GCF_015228065.2 Penaeus monodon
CTCCAATACCTTTTTCTTATTTTTGAGAGTGGCATGTGCCCAGAGTGCCCATCCCTAAATCCCAATGCTCTCGAAAGACCAGAACCACAGAACATAAATCAATGCAAATGTGCAAGTGTAAATTAATCTAAAAATCATGTGTGATTAGAAACAGAACCTTTTTCATGTGTACACTCCTTAGCCTCCACACGTGTACTTCGAGATAACGTTGACCCCAGACAACAGTTCTAGTTTCATTTATTACAATTCTTTTTCTCTAGTTATCCTGTCTTACTGATGACTATGTACGTTATTTAGGAGAAAAGGTGAAGTATTTAAATATGTATCTATCGATGTATTGATTTTCTAATTAATTACCAAAGCAATTGTATAGGGACAACATCTCGTA
>NC_051412.1:25537259-25537426 GCF_015228065.2 Penaeus monodon
AAGATTTTTTTCTGTGGAGTTATTAGAGAGAGAGAAAAAAAACGATTCTAATCTGAATTTGCATATTTTAAGCGACTGTTCAGGACTTTTCGTTATAGCCTTCATTAGGGTGTCACGGGTTCATGACAGATACTACAGCTATGCCACTGTCATGATACGCTGCCATG
>NC_051412.1:25541136-25541406 GCF_015228065.2 Penaeus monodon
CCCATTGTCAACAGAGGCAAGATTCCTCCTGGGATAATATATGTATTTTCATCAGCATCGCCCCGTATGCCAAGCGCCTCCCACGCCCCCCACCCCCCTCGTCCCAAATTGACAATGTCGTAGTATTGACAGTACATCTGTTAGCAGGGGAGACCGTCGGAATGAGAGGGGCGTCCTCAATGTCTGTTGGTTCTGCATATAAACCTGTGAAGGGAGACTGCGAGACATTTCGTCTTGGCTGTAACAACGCCCTGGATTTTTTTTTTTTAT
>NC_051412.1:25542216-25543380 GCF_015228065.2 Penaeus monodon
GCAACACTAATATATTTATAAAACCCCTTATTCCCCCCATCGAAAAAAAATGAAGAGAAATATTACAAAAACAACAATAACATATCTCCTGCCAACACCTAAGTCTTGCTATTCCAGCACAAACAAGGAGCACCTCAACACTACCTACTCTCACTGCGTAAATACCAAGTGCAGGAAATTGTTGATTCATTAATAAAAACTCAGTTGCCACATAAACACTTCTTCTCTCCTTGGCTTATGAGAGGGCATTTTTTTCATTTTTTTTTCTTCGTGTCGGTTAGGGGGTGGTTGGGGGAGAGGGGGGGAGAGGGAGGAAGAGGAGGTAGGGTGGGGTAAAAAGGGGGGATAAGGGAGTTGATTTGAATTTTTATATCCCCTGCATTTTTTAAAGGGTTTGGTGACGTTTTATTTTTATTATTCTTGGGGGGGATATGAATATACAGTACGTGAGGGAATATTGTATGTTGTTCTACTTTGACCTATTTCACAGTAAATATCATATACTTTCCTCTTACTACAATAATACCTCCTCTGTCACATAATTTCTCTTATGATGCCTGGAGACTGTAGCCTGGTTTAACCCCGTGTTATTAAAGAAGCGGAACAGTACTGTAAATAGGTCTCTCGTTTATCTGTAATGAAGAGAAAATTAAAACATTAAACAGTCGAAAAGCAGAAGTCATTTATCACTTACATGAATATCTTGCATTAATATGAATAATTTGTAGAATCACTCTAAAAACAAAACTGTTCATAACTCGAAATATGAAATACGTGTTTATCTTAATTGCACACGAGAATCACATACTGTCCAACAAAGCTGTTTCATTACTATAACCCAGTATATACCACACGTTGTTATTGTCAAAACACTTTATACTAATCCTACTGAAGTTTCATTTTATCATCTCAAAATTCCAGATCATTATTTTTTTATATTGATACCCATCTAAGGTCACTCTTACGTCTTTTAAAAGGAAAAAAAAGATTTCTGGTACCCCGGTAGACTTAAATGAGGAGCATATAATATCATATTGACATACTCATCAGAAATAGCAACATAGTTTACAATAATAGCTGGACAATGGCTTCACAATTTGATGAAATGAAACTTTATGAAACAAATTAACAAACCTAGAATTTTTTTTTTCACATTGTTAGCAT
>NC_051412.1:25543410-25543670 GCF_015228065.2 Penaeus monodon
CTACGATACCAGTATATATGTTTACTTAATTAATGAGAAAACTCTTCGTATGAGACATATGAATGAGAGTTAATAATTCCGCTACCATCATTAATTATTTGAGATTTTGATTGCATAATCCTCATCAGAAATGCATTCCTAATGATTTTATAATTCAAAGATTCAAATGATGTATTTTGGCTTGAGGAATTGTACAATCTTATCCATTTTTTTTAGTAACAATTAGATTCATAAGTTGTGGTCACGTAATTACATGTAGG
>NC_051412.1:25545271-25545345 GCF_015228065.2 Penaeus monodon
AGGTGGGAAAACAATCATCAACAAACACGGAATCACAACCGATCAAAACTAAACACACAAAACAGATACAGAGT
>NC_051412.1:25545374-25545495 GCF_015228065.2 Penaeus monodon
TATTGCATGCTGTGAGAAATCGAGGAACTTCAAGTGACTATACTCAGACATGTTCAAAACACGTTCGAGAGGCAAAGATTAATTGAAGTGTGCGGCCTCAATAGCATCATGAGCTTAATTG
>NC_051412.1:25546133-25546361 GCF_015228065.2 Penaeus monodon
GAACAGGTTAGGGCAAGGAAATCGCAAACACACTTGACAAAATTTTTCACATATAATAAAACGCTATTTACAATACATTCACTACGTTAATAGCTTTTAGCACTACAAGCAGAACGAGCTTCATGATTTAGCCCGAACGGATGTCAACAGAGTCAGGAGGTCAGTAAGGTTAAACGGCATGAAAACTATTTTGTTATTGGCCTAGTATTACATTGGAGAGGAAAATAC
>NC_051412.1:25546429-25546784 GCF_015228065.2 Penaeus monodon
GTAACTTTAATTTAAGTCGCCTGCGTAATTTTTTTTTTCTCTCAGTAATAACAATTATAACTAAATACATTTTTTTTTTTGTTCAAAGTTTCAAAAGAAGATATTGACGTATTATACAGTAGCGTGTGATGCCGTAATGACTCAGCATCGATAAGGGTTAGCTTCGATACTCCAATAAGAGAAAAATAAGAAAAAAAAAAGTTTCAAATTTCCTTAAGCTCATAACCTCAAAAAACTTACATTCCATATGAAAGACAAATGTGATAAAAATAAGAACTTGAAGAAAAGAACTTAAAGTCTCTTTTTTTTTTGCAAATAGTTGTTGATATCCGCTTTGCAATATATGTATTCATAG
>NC_051412.1:25546887-25547077 GCF_015228065.2 Penaeus monodon
TAGCAACAGCGGGTATCGAAGTATCTTTCGAACGTCACAGGCAGATAATGATAAGTCATAGCGTGGAGTGTTATCTGTGTTTATCATAATCAATGTTTATTATCACTTTTCTTTATCAAGCTTACTGACCACTTCTGATCCGTCCATTTTAATTGCGTCACCACCATCATTTTAATATTTATCTATCGTT
>NC_051412.1:25547116-25547272 GCF_015228065.2 Penaeus monodon
ACCGGTTATCAATCTTTCATCGTCAACTTTTCACACACACACAATTTTTTTTTTTCTCTCTCTTCCTCTGTTTCTACCATTCGCTGTTCTTCTTTTCTCTGTCTCTGCGTTTGTGTCTGTCTTTCTCAGCCTTTCTGTCTTTCTGTCGTTTCACCT
>NC_051412.1:25547755-25547882 GCF_015228065.2 Penaeus monodon
TACATTTCTCCTCGCCGAGTCATGTCATCGCTCGAGGTGTTAAGAAAGGAGGCAAGATGTGCTGTCACGTCTTCTCACTTCGTCGGTCGGGGGGGGGAGGGGGGGGTAAGGGGGAGATCTCGAGTGT
>NC_051412.1:25548515-25548694 GCF_015228065.2 Penaeus monodon
TTGCCATATCTGATCGCTGAATATTTTATGCTCTTGCCCTCTCCTTCCCTGCGTCTTTCTCTTCATTTCTTCTTTATCGCTTTTTGTTTGTTTATCCTGCTCGTCTGGACTTTTTTCCCCCCCTATTTCTCTTTTTTCTTGTGTCCCGAATCTTGGCTTCTCTCTCTGTCTGCTGTATT
>NC_051412.1:25548806-25549261 GCF_015228065.2 Penaeus monodon
CCTATCCTTTATTTTTTCTTCACTCTCCATGTAAAACCCTACCATTACCAAACTGCTCGCTTTCCCTTAACTCGCCCTCCACAGGTACCCTTTAAACACACTGACGTCTTTAGCAACCCGGTTTCCCTTACTCCACGTGAACTTTCTGCCGACACACTTCCAAGGCCTCAAGGAGACCATCGCATTAAAGTAGAAAGTGTATTAGGGGTATATATGATGTATTAGGAGACTGTCTAAAGTATGTTAAAGTGAGGGGTATATTGAATGTGTATTAGAGTGTAGGTGGAGCAGAGAAGGTATATCAAAATATTTACGGATTTTGATAAGATGCCTTTTCTATGATTCTCTTTTATTTTTTCATATATATATTTTTTTCGAATTATTGTTGTTGTTTTTTGTTCCTAACTTCTTTTAATGTAGTCTAGAATGTCTGAGAGATGAAGGAAAAAATCTTT
>NC_051412.1:25549295-25549370 GCF_015228065.2 Penaeus monodon
CTTGTCATCTTTAGTTCCTACTTTCTTCCTGTTCCTCCTCCTTCTCCTTTGTCGCATTCCGTTTCTTATTCATCT
>NC_051412.1:25549433-25549669 GCF_015228065.2 Penaeus monodon
TCCCCTTTTCTCTTTCGTCACCTCCACCCTCCTTCCCCCACACTTCTGTCCACCCTCCACCCGTCTCCACCTCATCCGCTTAATTCCTTCACCAATCCACAACTTCCTCCACTTCCCCTTAATCTCCATCCATTCCCTCCTCCACCCTTCCACTTTGCCTTCATCCCTCCCCCTCCTCCATCGCCTCCCCCTTATAACCCCTCCCTCATCCCTCATCCACCTCGCCCATCCACCTA
>NC_051412.1:25549694-25549823 GCF_015228065.2 Penaeus monodon
ACTTCCCCTTCGCTCAATCCACCCACTGATCCCTCCACCCACTCCACTCATCCTCAACCCTATCCACCTGTGTCAGTCTCCCTTCCACCTATCCTTCCACCTGTCTCTTACCTATCCACCTTTTCCAGG
>NC_051412.1:25549914-25551091 GCF_015228065.2 Penaeus monodon
CCTTCCCCCACTCGTCCCCCTCCTTCCCACTCTCTCCCCTCCTTCCCCCTCCCCACTCCACTCTCCTCCTTACCCCCACTCTCCCCCCTCCTTCCCCACTCTCCCCCTCTTCCCCACTCTCCCCCTCCTTCCCCCACTCTCCCGCTCTTTGCCCCACTCTCCCCTCCTTCCCCACTCTCCCCTCCTTCCCCCCCATTCCCCCTCCTTCCCCCACTCTCCCCCTCCTTCCCCCACTCTCCCCCTCCTTCCCCCACTCTCCCCCTCCTTCCCCACTCTCCCCTCCTTCCCCACTTCCCCCCTTCCCCTCCCCTCCTTCCCCCACTCTCCCCCTCCTTCCCCCACTCTCCCCCTCCTTCCCCCACTCTCCCCCTCCTTCCCCCACTCTCCCCCTCCTTCCCCCACTCTCCCCCCTCCTTCCCCCACTCTCCCCTCCTTCCCCCACTCTCCCCTCCTTCCCCAACTCTCCTCCCCTCCTTTCCCCCACTCTCCCCCTCCTTCCCCACTCTCCTCCTCCTTCCCCCACTCTCGCCCTCCTTCCCCCACTCTCCTCCCTCCTTCCCCCATCCCCCTCCTCCCCACTCTCCTTCCTTCCCCACTCTCCCCTCCTTCCCCCTCTCTCCCCTCCTTCCCTCACTCTCCCCTCCTTTCCCCCCCTCTCCCCCTCCTTCCCCCCACTCTCCTCCTCCTTCCCCCACTCTCCCCCTCCTTCCCCCCCCCTACTCTCCCCTCCTTCCCCCACTCTCCCCTCTTTCCCCACTCTCCCTTCCCCCACTCTCCCCCTCCTTCCCCCATCCCCCTCCTTCCCCCCTCTCCCCCTCCTTCCCCCACTCTCCCCCTCCTTCCCCCACTCTCCCCCTCCTTCCCCCACTCTCCCCCTCCTTCCCCCACTCTCCCCCTCCTTCCCCCCTCTCCCCCTCCTTCCCCCCTCTCCCCTCTCCCCTCCTTCCCCAACTCTCCCCCTCCTTCCCCCAACTCTCCCCCTCCTTCCTCCACCTCTCCTTCCCCCCCACCTCGTAGAGTTGCACCTGTGTTTGTTCAGAAAAATGATGAAGTGCAGCGAGGGATTCTCCAAGCCGCGTAACGGGCCTGAAGCCTCGTCGTGCTATCTGATCTCTGAATTTTTCATGAGTTTCCTTTGGTCCGCCTGGGCTTCAATGGCTTGCCAAAATCGCTTGGG
>NC_051412.1:25551379-25551606 GCF_015228065.2 Penaeus monodon
ATTATTGGGGGGATGGGGGAGGATGGGGGAGTTAGGTAAAGGGGAAGAGGTTGGGGGTGAGAGGGAAAGGGAAGGGGTGAGGGGAGCGAGTGGGGGATGAGGGGTCGGGGGTGATGGGGAAGAGGTAAAGGGGTGAAGGGGTGTTGATGGGGGGATGGGGGAGAGTGATGGCGTGAGGGTGGGGGTGGGGGGTGGGTGGGGGAGAGGAAGATGTGAAGGAGAAGACG
>NC_051412.1:25551685-25551751 GCF_015228065.2 Penaeus monodon
AATATGTACATGGAAATCCCTGCGTTTATCCTTCACGTATTATTTTAGTGCTTCCTGAATTGCACA
>NC_051412.1:25551880-25551966 GCF_015228065.2 Penaeus monodon
GTCTAATAATGCTTCAGACTCTCCACAATTATCCCTTGGCACTCTTTGGCACTCTTTGGCACTCGACTACGCAAAATACCACGAAG
>NC_051412.1:25551990-25552077 GCF_015228065.2 Penaeus monodon
CCTTATCTATCGAATAACTCTTGTAGATAACGTAGATAGCGCGTCGTGTTCGTTAAGCTTGCATTGTTATGGGTCAGTGTAAAATGC
>NC_051412.1:25553276-25553518 GCF_015228065.2 Penaeus monodon
TTGTTAGCTCATATCCAGGAGAGGCTCTCGTGTAAAGATCAACACAAAACAAGTGAAAACAAACAAATTTTGGAATTGAAGTGATGTGTTCGTGAGCGGGAGGCACCGACCTTCTTTGGGGGCATGACAAAGGTCCCGGACCGAGGATATGCCGGGCTGTAAGGTCGCTCAAAGGTCCTTGTGAGGTTTCTGTAAGGTCGCGATAAGGTTTGGTGGAAAAGGAATGGCGCTAAAAGTTCGCG
>NC_051412.1:25554003-25554276 GCF_015228065.2 Penaeus monodon
TAGTATACATATAAATGTAGTGTTTATTATTCTGTGTACACATAAGCATACAGACACACATATTATAGTGTATTTATCTTTACACTCACAACACAAATATGCAAGACTGTTTCCAAATTGTTTACAAAACAATGATTAGATACTTGAATCAGACGGAATTCCAGTAAACATATATAATTGCATTATTCCATTGCCTCGTATTTCCCTATTGAGAAGACCGGTTGGGAAACTTTCCACTGCTTTAGCACGTGAGAGAAATTTGCGGATAGTTTG
>NC_051412.1:25554906-25554991 GCF_015228065.2 Penaeus monodon
CATTTTTTTTCCCTTTTCGCCTCTTAATTGGACAATCTTCATGACGCTCTCCATTTCTCAAAATTAATTCGTTTCTGATTTCGCG
>NC_051412.1:25555035-25555743 GCF_015228065.2 Penaeus monodon
ATCGTGATGATAAATATTCGAAACGGGAATTTAAAGACAGAAGGAAAAGGAAATATGATATATATCAATATTCCAAATGCGGGGAAATAGATTAAGATAAAGAAAGGTAAGGAGAAAAATGAGGATAAATATTGGAAACGGGAAAACCAAATAAGACAAAGAAAAGTTGGAGAAAAATGAGGATAAATGGGGGTAAACAGAAATAAAGAAAATAAATAGAGAAAAAATAAGATAATTATGGGAAACGGGGGGGGGGGAGATCAATTAAATATGGAAGGAAAGAAAAAAAAATCATGATAAATATTCGAAATCCGGGAAATGGAATGAAAGAAAGAATTATGGAAAAAAAAATGTGATATAAATTTGAAATATGGGAAAATAGAATTAAAGAGAGAAAGAGAAAAAAGGATGATAAATATTCGAAACGGGAGAAATAGAATTAAAGAAAGAAAGAAAGACGAAAAAGGATGATAAATATTCGAAACGAGGAAATGGAATTAAAAAAAAAAGCGAATTCGGAGAAACAGAATTAAAGAAAGAAAGAAAGAAAAAAAAGTAATTGTAAATTTTCGAAACGGAGGAAGATGAAACGAGAGATTATGATGATGAGGGAAATGATTTAATGAAAGATAATGAAATAATGATATTGAAATAGAATATCATGTTAAAACTGGCCAAATATAAATCTAGAAAAGTTTTAAGACTTGA
>NC_051412.1:25555779-25555943 GCF_015228065.2 Penaeus monodon
AAGGAAAAAATATAAGTAATGTTGAAAAAAAGTATCGAAGTTGGAAAATATGATACGAAAAAATGAGAAGAATTCCTGAAATCTCCCCCTCCCCCCCCCACTCAAATTTGGACAAAACGTAGATTAACAGCGAATCGATTTTCTTTAATTAGAACGTCTTACAG
>NC_051412.1:25555994-25556260 GCF_015228065.2 Penaeus monodon
CAGTTCTCCTTTTGGTACATTTTCACGAATGTTCATGAAGTTGAAATATACTCAATTTAGAGGAATAATTTCTTTTTCTTTTTTCTTCGTATTTTTTTTTACTTCTTCTTCTTCGTATTTTTTTTTCTTCGTTTTTTTTTTCTTTTTTCCTTCGTATTTTTGTTTTCTTGTTTTATAATAGCGGCGCAAATGTACTCTAAGAACCAACTCTCAGGATAACGTATTTCTTCGTGGTAAAGGGAGTGGGATACGAGACTATCGTGAAA
>NC_051412.1:25556418-25556495 GCF_015228065.2 Penaeus monodon
GTAACATACGTGTTTACGTGTTTATTAACAACGATAACAACAGTGGTGTTTTTGACGAGAATAACACAAAAAAAGTG
>NC_051412.1:25556621-25556791 GCF_015228065.2 Penaeus monodon
AGCAATTAACAAACGTTCGATCTACTCAGCACTTCACACCTCGCGACTGATGAGGCGAGAGTCAAAAGTCCTTTGAATGTCGAGATGGTGAATGAAGCTCGTCTTACGCTTTCTGTGTTTCGAGATTGGCAGGTGTTTTGGGGGTGAATACCTTCTTACAGAAAGGGGGT
>NC_051412.1:25557352-25557525 GCF_015228065.2 Penaeus monodon
TGGCGTACGATAATTCTTCATAGTTTTATATATCACCTTGTTTGTTTTTTTTAAATCATTTTTTGTTATTAATACTTTTGAGTTCTTTCTTTATTTCTTTCTTTTTCATCTCTTTATCTTAGTTCATCTCATATCCTTCCATTGATGCTTTATTTGCATGTATGATCGATGGC
>NC_051412.1:25557569-25558251 GCF_015228065.2 Penaeus monodon
GTTTTGAGAACTGTGATCATTCTTACGATCCCGACTCATACTCTTGTATACGCCTCATGTATGTATTTTCATTTGTGTCCACCATAATATGTACGTTTTTATCGCTTTTGTACAACACATTCAGTGTTAATTCCTACTTACGTATATTACTATAATGCAGCCCGTATGTGCGTACGTATTTCTAGTTATGCACTCCATGCAAAGTGATTCTTTAGTGCTTTAATGTCTCTTGCGCATATGTAGTCCAATATATTCTGCTTATATACACTACAGCAAGAGCACCTTATGTGTAAGTAATTTGTGTATTTATTTCCTCCTCATGTACACCGTTGACGTATATTCCCGCAGTGTATCCCATGCGTGTGTATCTTAGGATTTACACAAGAGTACCATAGTGAGTCCCATGTGCACATATTTCCGTTTGTGTAGGGTATAGGGTATCTTTTGCATACATATTCGGGTTTTATGTGCATATCTGTCTGCGTATTCCACTACGATGCACCTCATATGTGCGTATTTTTACGTCATGTATCAGTCCACCCCCCTCCCTGCTTTATGTAAACATATCATTCACACCTATATTCGCTCATGTATATCAATGTAAAATATAAACCTGGTATGGTAGTGTACGGTAAATATATTGCATTTGTGTATTTATCATTGTCAGAACTTATAATCCCTG
>NC_051412.1:25558295-25558505 GCF_015228065.2 Penaeus monodon
CACAGGATCGTTCAACAGCTCAGCCGGCATTTTAGTGATAATTATTCCGTAATATATTTTATCACTGTATTTTGTCTTCTCTGTCATTTTGGAGTAATATTATATTTAGAAACATTATTATTCATTTCTGGTTTATAGAGAAAAATAAATGTTTGCTTGTGATGATATGAGGATAAAAAAATGAATGATGATGGAGTAACATGGAAATTG
>NC_051412.1:25559414-25559495 GCF_015228065.2 Penaeus monodon
TTTCATCTCTCTATTCTCAGTTAAAATAATTAACTAAAATTTGCAACACACACGGAAGAGGAAATGTTCTCAAGGATGTAT
>NC_051412.1:25559644-25559732 GCF_015228065.2 Penaeus monodon
GCGCTCGCACGCATGCCCACATCTCAGGGCAACGTTATGTAAGCCTGGACTCTGGAACAAGACGTCTGTGTCGTAATATCGTTCACTC
>NC_051412.1:25559994-25560170 GCF_015228065.2 Penaeus monodon
TTTGTCTGAGTGCATTCAACGTCAACAAAATACGAACGGCAATTAAACATAAACAGATTTCCTTCTTTATGTTGGCGAAGGAAAGTAACTACATAGTTTAAGTTAAGACAGCGGAATGTTTGCGTGTTTCCATGGCAACATAACAACTTCCTCCCGTTTGTAATGTTCTGTCGAAA
>NC_051412.1:25560561-25561432 GCF_015228065.2 Penaeus monodon
GCATTTACCCCCTTCCCCCTCCCCCTCCTTTCTATGTCCGGTATTACAGATTAGTCGTCGGATATATTATATGAGAATGTGGATATTTTATTTTCGGAAAAAGGGATGGAGGTAATAAAAGCCGAGAAAAATAGGCAGAGACATCGGGCTAAAGAATGGCGTCCGGAGGTCTCATTTGATAACGGGCATTACTAGCATTACGCGGTGTATTATCAGTAAATGGCTGCAGAGATAAGGGTCACTTACCATTTGACATATTCCATTAATAATCTCTCAGAAAACCTTGTTAGCTGGAGAGGCATCTCGACGTTGAAGAGGGCAGAGGACGTTTTCGATTTTAAATAAACCTGTGCTGAGGAGGTGGAATAATGAAGTTGTAGAATCAGAAGCTTCCCTGGCGTCTCCTAGGCCACTTCTGAGTCAAGCACCATCCAGTCTCCCCGGTTACCTAGACGCACCTCGCGACCCCCGTCTCGCTCGGGATCCCTACGTCATCGCCTTGGACCAATCACGGGGCGAGGAGGGCCGCGGCGTGGAGTCTCGCCTCGCGCCGATTGGTCGGATTCTGAATTTATGTTGGATATCGACCAATGGGTGTCTCAAGCTGGCCCCACAGAGTCCGCAAGCCTGGTTGCTATGGAAACCAGAACTCGAGTGCCTTCTTACAAATGGGGAATCAGAAAGGCAATTAAAAGCAAAATAGATGACGATAAAAAGAAGTGAACTGGAGTGAAGGCATTTTGTGTCCTCATATGCGTTTTACACAGAATGATGGTATTGTCAAAGTTTTACAATCACAGAGAAAGGTAGAGAGTGGGCGAGAGAGTGAGAGAATGATGGCCAGAGTGGTAGTGAGAGGGACGAAGGAGGA
>NC_051412.1:25561536-25561661 GCF_015228065.2 Penaeus monodon
TGGTAGGAGATGAAAAAAAGAAGGCGCAGGAAAGGAGAAGAAAAAAAAAAGGAAAGGAGACGAACCGAAAATCAGAGAAGGTAAGAGAGATGAATGAATCAATGCGAAAGAGTAAACAAGAAGGG
>NC_051412.1:25561753-25562007 GCF_015228065.2 Penaeus monodon
GAGAACCGAAGCGGAACAGACGTAGAGAGAGAGAGACGCGCAAACAAACGGAAGAAATATTTAACGCAGAGGAGAAAATATTGGACGAAGTAGCTAACGGGAAGTTATGGGTTAGTATTACGGAGCACTGAGGTTCTGCACCAGACTGCCTCTCCTGCTCTCGAGGTAATCAAAGAGGAAGGCTGCCTGGTGGCCGGATTCATCTCGGGCAGTTCCGCGGAGTTGGATGCTGGATGCTGCAAAGGGAGGCGGGG
>NC_051412.1:25564755-25564940 GCF_015228065.2 Penaeus monodon
AGCCAAGGTATAGGGCACAGGAAGAGGAGAAAAAAAAGTAATAATCAGACGCGCGCGAATAACCAAACAAAAAGCGATAAAGAAGAAATGAAGAGAAAGACGCAGGGAAGGAGAGGGCAAGAGCATAAACTATTCAGGCAAGAAGAGATGATGAAGGTAGGGAGATGGGGGAGACAGGGAGACAT
>NC_051412.1:25564984-25565048 GCF_015228065.2 Penaeus monodon
GGCGTAATAAAGTAGGCGATAAGAAAGGTAAAAAAAAAAGTTAGGTAATCTTTTGTTTCTTGTT
>NC_051412.1:25565095-25565178 GCF_015228065.2 Penaeus monodon
TTAAGTCATGGCAAAGAAATCGCAAACACACTTGACAAAAATTTTCACATATAATTAACACTGTTTACAATATATTCACTACG
>NC_051412.1:25567689-25567753 GCF_015228065.2 Penaeus monodon
GGCGTAATAAAGTAGGCGATAAGAAAGGTAAAAAAAAAAGTTAGGTAATCTTTTGTTTCTTGTT
>NC_051412.1:25567788-25567866 GCF_015228065.2 Penaeus monodon
TTTCGTCATAGCAAAGAAATCGCACACTTGACAAAAATTTTACATATAAGTAACACTGTTTACAATATATTCACTACG
>NC_051412.1:25569435-25569648 GCF_015228065.2 Penaeus monodon
CAACGGGGAAAAAAAATTGGCCTATTAAAGCTAGTGCCTCGAGTGTGTATTTTCCTTAAAGCTGCGTCCTGATAGAAGCAAGTGCTCTCGCTGGGTGAAATAATAGCAGAAGGTTATTAAAAGATCCTCCGAAGTGAAGTCCAATTGTCACAGCTGGGGGTCGCCATCAGCTGTTCCAGATTATCAGTGATTTTTGGAAAGGATGGTAAGTCC
>NC_051412.1:25570338-25570848 GCF_015228065.2 Penaeus monodon
GGCAAGACCCTCTTAATTGAACGCGTCCTTATGCATAGCGGTCGGCTTCGGTCTCATTAATGCACGTGCGATTCCCTCCTTCTCGATATCGGCTTTATAATGGTAATTGTGATCTTAATGATGGTGATTTCATAATGCACCCGATTAAAAGGGTTCTACTTAAGGAGGTGGTGGTGGCGTGATGCTTTAGAGTAGAAGATGAGATGAAAAATAAATAGAGATTAGTGAAGTGAAGTTGCAAAAGGACATACAAATTCCCGTGACGTTTCGAGTTACTGTAAACCTCCTCTTCAGAAATTCAGACTCATCACAAAAACGTATTAACAAATCCGATAATGATCATAACCACTTCTACTAACGGATAAAGAACCTTTGCAATACAACTGTTGTAACATTATTCTTGCAATAGGGACGTAAAAAGATCCCCTCCGGGTATTTTTTTTCTAACCACAGGACGGGAGAGAATGTTATTGCAGCGGATGCCAAGAAGTTGATTTTGAGTCGATTTTT
>NC_051412.1:25572307-25572371 GCF_015228065.2 Penaeus monodon
TGCAAAAGCAATCATCAATACCACGTACACTCAGGCATTCAGAACCTGACACGCTGGTGTACGT
>NC_051412.1:25572645-25572905 GCF_015228065.2 Penaeus monodon
GATCAAAATCGTCACAAGGCCTTTTGAATACACAAGAAAAAGAAAAAAAAAAATCTCTTTCAGGAAGAATCTCTTAATCCTGTAAAAGTAAGAGCAACTCTTTCGATCTTCAGGATGTGAAAAGCACCTTCCCTGAATCGTCTGTATTCAGCAAAGAAACAAATGATAATAATGACAAAAAAAAAAAGAAACGATATATTCCAGAACGCTCGGTGTTATTATATTTGTATATTCGAATCGTCTGTATTCAGCAAATAAGC
>NC_051412.1:25572958-25573123 GCF_015228065.2 Penaeus monodon
CGAGAGCTCGGGGTGATTATTATATTTTTTTTCTTGTTTTCATTTTATCGAGTTGATTTGTAGGTGATTTTCGTGGTGTCTGACTTTGCTTGCCTGTTTGTTGTTTCATTATCGTATTTTCTGTCTCTATTTTTTTTTTTTCAGTTTAATTCTAACTCTTTCCCT
>NC_051412.1:25573920-25574772 GCF_015228065.2 Penaeus monodon
ACAGTTGTATACCCCCATTTCACACCTTGCGATCTTTCTCAGGATGGCTGCCACTGCCAATCAGTCGCTGTTTTTTAGAATCTTGCGCTTGATGAAAAAAATTGCAAGGCGATGTGAACTCTAGGTAGGTCGGGAGCGAACTGTGAGCGGAAATGGAGCTTTTCTAACAATAATCGGAACGTCCAGGGCATGCTAAAGGAAGGTTCGGTATAGGGCGACTTGGATCGGCAGAGAGAAATTGGAACGGCTGAGGACGTTGCGGGATCGGCACGAAAAGGGTAGGGAACGGTATATAAGCGCTACTGGTGCGGGATGAATTTTTTTGGTAGCCGTTCACTTCCAGTCCATTACCGTTGCTGAAGTTCCGTTAACGATCCGTCAGTTCTATTACTGAGGTGTTAAGGATTCAGTACCATTAATTTCGAACGGGAGAGGAACAGCCGAAATTTTGAGCACGCAGCCCAGACTCAGTCGCCCCAACCGTTCCTACCGTTCGAAGGAGGTCTGTTAACGTTCACTGGCGTTCCATTTAGACTCCCTTAAGGTCTCCTCCCGATCTCGTCCATTCCCGTACCGTTCCCATGTCTCTTCGGGAACGGGAGCTAAAACGGGTGTGTGGAATGGGGGGGGGGGATTAGTTTATACAACTCGATTAGTGAAGTCGGGGGTGCAATCCCCTAGAGTTGTGCCACGAATGCCTATAGACAATCAATGATAATGATAACAGTATTACTATACTTAGATTATGATAATAAGATTCGGTTCTGTTGGTAAGCCTGCCCTTGGGAAAATATTGCGATGTGTCTTTACTTATTCATAAACGCAGTTTATTCACCTCTACGTCTTTTGAAT
>NC_051412.1:25574836-25574923 GCF_015228065.2 Penaeus monodon
CAAGTCTGAGTCTAATTATGGAAAAAGGATCAAGACAGTGACCCAACCGAAACCGAGGAGAGTGGGTGGTGCCTTTCGTAATTTCTA
>NC_051412.1:25574968-25575466 GCF_015228065.2 Penaeus monodon
GCAAATGGATAAACGAGAGGGCAGATTTTTGAAAGAAATGCATTCAGAAAATCACATTAGGCTGCTATACTAACGTCTATTTCCATCCCCTTTTGTATCAGTTTATGTTTTACATTTGATAAGTCGACAATCACGAGACGCAATAAAAATTTAATCCAAAACCAGGCGATCCCGGGTCATAATAGATTCTGACCCTCCAGAGAATCAACTGTCCGATGCTCATATGTTAAAGAATTATCCCCGGTACAATGAACCCCTTTTGAATCGATGTTCATTTGTTTTCACTTTTTGTATTCGACTCGGCAACGAGGATTTCGATCGCTGTACTCCAGTCAATGTGAAAGGAAAGCTCAACTTTTTGTATTCTTTTTTGATTTTTGGGTATTGTAATAAATGTAAGCAAATCATACGTCATCAAGACACAGATTTAAGCTTAGTCCATGGTGGGCGTGGGGTGGTGGTAAAGGGGAAGACAGGAAAATACACGAATATGCCGTT
>NC_051412.1:25575628-25575705 GCF_015228065.2 Penaeus monodon
TCCTTTTATTGATATACACATACCGCTTATGAGGTTATAGCTTCCTTCGATTTCGTCTTTTTCACAACTTATTCACT
>NC_051412.1:25575740-25576132 GCF_015228065.2 Penaeus monodon
AAACAAACAAGTCTTCATGTTGCATTTCAGCAACCAGAACGCCATGAAAGGAACAGGCTATGTCGTGGTAGAACAGAGTCCTGGACGAGAAATGAATGAAAAGACTTGAAGATTTACGTCCCTAAGGTCAGGGCATTTTTTCAAGACCACGAGCTGATAAGTCTACTAGAAATAAGAAAAAAAAGTCAAGTGGTATATAATAGGATTATGTGGTCAGTTGGCTAGGATAAAAAAAAGCGAAGGATAAATAGTGATCGAGTTTTTTGATACGCACGATTTATTCTACGAAGTTTTATCAGAAAGGGTTGCTAGCGTGGTAGGAAGAAGTTTGCAAAGTCTACCCTCAAATTTATTCCAGCTTCCACACCAACTTCCAATGGCGAAGAGTGTAG
>NC_051412.1:25576320-25577769 GCF_015228065.2 Penaeus monodon
AAATAGATGGATGAATAGGTAGATATCACTTGCTTTAAAAAATGATATTGTTGAAAAACTTACTCTTGGCCTGGTTGGTCATTGTTTACCCCAGTCGATTTATCAGCTTGAAGAACCGCACCGAGTTAAAAGCGCACTTATATACTACTGTACTTCAAGCGGAAATCCTTCAGTAAGCGCGTATGTTCATATGGCTCTGAAGTGCCAACAGAGAGTCACCAGATATAACTTAGAAATTAAAAAGACATTGAAGAGTTCATTTAATAAGAGAGTTGAAAAGCTCCCTTGATAAAAGCTCCTTTGATAAGAGAGCTGAAAAGCTCCTTTGATAAGAGAGCTGAAAAGCTCCTTTGAAAGAGAGCTGAAAAGCTCCTTTGATAAGAGAGCTGAAAAGCTCCTTTGATAAGAGAGCTGAAAAGCTCCTTTGATAAGAGAGCTGAAAAGCTCCTTTGATAAGAGAGCTGAAAAGCTCCTTTTATAAGAGAGCTTTAAAAGCTCCTTTGATAAAGAGCTTAAAAGCTCCTTTGACAAGAGAGCTGAGAAGCTCCTTTTATAAGAGAGCTGAAAAGCTCCTTTGATAAGAGAGCTGAAAAGCTCCTTTGATAAGAGAGCTGAAAAGCTCCTTTGATAAGAGAGCTGAAAAGTTCCTTTGACAAGAGAGCTGAGAAGCTCCTTTGACAAGAGAGCTGAAAATCTCCTTTGATAAGAGAGCTGAAAAGCTCCTTTGATAAGAGAGCTGAGAAGCTCCTTTGATAAGAGAGCTGAAAGCTCCTTTGATAATAGAGCTGAAAAGCTCCTTTGATAAGAGAGCTGAAAATCTCCTTTGATAAGAGAGCTGAGAAGCTCCTTTTATAAGAGAGCTGAAAAGGTTCACTTTATAAGAGAGCTGAAAGCTCCTTTGATAAGAGAGCTGAAAGGTTCCTTTGATAAGAGAGCTGAAAAGCTCCTTTGATAAGAGAGCTGAGAAGCCCTTTGATAAGAGAGCTGGAAAAGCTCCCTTTTAAAGAGAGCTGAGAAGCTCCTTTTATAAGAGAGTGAAAAGCCCTTTGTAAGAGAGCTGAAAAGCTCCTTTGCTAAGAGAGCTGAAAAGCTCCTTTGATAAGAGAGCTGAAAAGCTCCTTTGATAAAAGAGCTGAAAAGTCCTTTGCTAAGAGAGCTGAGAAGCTCCTTTTGATAAGAGAGCTGAAAAGTTCCTTTGATAAGAGAGCTGAAAAGCTCCTTTGATAAGAGAGCTGAAAAGCTCCTTTGATAAGAGAACTGAAAAGTTCCCTTGAAAAAGAACTGCAAAGAGCATCGTAGTTTTCAGGAACAGATGGTCAAGGAGTTAGGGAGAGTTTCCCGAATCTTAGCGAATGACGTCGTTATCCGGATTTGCGGAAGAGTGTTATTAATGGGCGCCGAGTGAGGAAAGGATTTGAAGATCGGGTGAAAAAGAAAAATAAGAAAATA
>NC_051412.1:25577869-25577952 GCF_015228065.2 Penaeus monodon
AATTTTTTGTTATGTAAGTTGTATGTGTTGTCATGTATTATAAAATTTTAAAGCATTTTTAAAATTGTAATTCCCATCAAGTA
>NC_051412.1:25578638-25579541 GCF_015228065.2 Penaeus monodon
ACAGTTGTATACCCCCATTTCACACCTTGCGATCTACTTTGCGTTCTGAAGCGTTCCTAGCCTTTCTCAGGATGGCTGCCACTGCCAATCAGTCGCTGTTTTTTAGAATCTTGCGCTTGATGAAAAAAATTGCAAGGCGATGTGAACTCTAGGTAGGTCGGGAGCGAACTGTGAGCGGAAATGGAGCTTTTCTAACAATAATCGGAACGTCCAGGGCATGCTAAAGGAAGGTTCGGTATAGGGCGACTTGGATCGGCAGAGAGAAATTGGAACGGCTGATGACGTTGCGGGATCGGCACGAGAAGGGTAGGGAACGGTATATAAGCGCTACTGGTGCGGGATGAATTTTTTTGGTAGCCGTTCACTTCCAGTCCATTACCGTTGCTGAAGTTCCGTTAACGATCCGTCAGTTCTATTACTGAGGTGTTAAGGATTCAGTACCGTTAATTTCGAACGGGAGAGGAACAGCCGAAATTTTGAGCACGCAGCCCAGACTCAGTCGCCCCAACCGTTCCTACCGTTCGAAGGAGGTCTGTTAACGTTCACTGGCGTTCCATTTAGACTCCCTTAAGGTCTCCTCCCGATCTCGTCCATTCCCGTACCGTTCCCATGTCTCTTCGGGAACGGGAGCTAAAACGGGTGTGTGGAATGGGGGGGGGGGGGATTAGTTTATACAACTCGATTAGTGAAGTCGGGGGTGCAATCCCCTAGAGTTGTGCCACGAATGCCTATAGACAATCAATGATAATGATAACAGTATTACTATACTTAGATTATGATAATAAGATTCGGTTCTGTTGGTAAGCCTGCCCTTGGGAAAATATTGCGATGTGTCTTTACTTATTCATAAACGCAGTTTATTCACCTCTACGTCTTCTGAATATAACTAATCTCAAAAAAGTT
>NC_051412.1:25579584-25580180 GCF_015228065.2 Penaeus monodon
CAAGTCTGAGTCATATTATGAGAAAGGAGGCATAGACAGTGTAGCCAACCGAACCGAGGAGAGTGGGTGGTGCCTTTCGTAATTTCTAAAATAGAATGTAAATAGGTATATGAATAAATATAAGTAGAGATAGGCAAATGGATAAACGAGAGGGCAGATTTTTGAAAGAAATGCATTCAGAAAATCACATTAGGCTGCTATACTAACGTCTATTTCCATCCCCTTTTGTATCAGTTTATGTATACATTTGATAAGTCGATCAATCACGAGACGCAAATAAAAATTTTATCCAAAACCCAGGCGATCCCGGCGTCTATAAATAGATTCTGATCCTCCAGAGAATCAACTGTCCGATGCTCATATGTTTAAGAGAGTTCCATCCCCCGTGTACAATGAACTCCTTTGAATCGATGTTCATTTGTTTTCCACTTCTTGAATATTCGACTCGGCAACGAGTGATTTTCGATCGCTTGTATTCCAGTCAATTGTGAAAGGCAAGCTCAACTTTTTGCATTCTTTTATTGATGTTATTGTATTTGTAATAAATGTAAGCAAATACATACGTACATCCAGACAGATTTAACGTCTTACGTCCA
>NC_051412.1:25580535-25580924 GCF_015228065.2 Penaeus monodon
ACAAACAAGCCTTCATGTTGCATTTCAGCAACCAGAACGCCATGAAAGGAACAGGCTATGTCGTGGTAGAACAGAGTCCTGGACGAGAAATGAATGAAAAGACTTGAAGATTTACGTCCCTAAGGTCAGGGCATTTTTTCAAGACCACGAGCTGATAAGTCTACTAGAAATAAGAAAAAAAAGTCAAGTGGTATATAATAGGATTATGTGGTCAGTTGGCTAGGATAAAAAAAGCGAAGGATAAATAGTGATCGAGTTTTCTGATACGCACGATTTATTCTACGAAGTTTTATCAGAAAGGGTTGCTAGCGTGGTAGGAAGAAGTTTACAAAGTCTACCCTCAAATTTATTCCAGCTTCCACACCAACTTCCGATGGCGAAGAGTGTAG
>NC_051412.1:25581085-25585175 GCF_015228065.2 Penaeus monodon
AAATAGATGGATGAATAGGTAGATATCACTTGCTTTAAAAAATGATATTGTTGAAAATCTTACTCTTGGCCTGGTTGGTCATTGTTTACCCCAGTCGATTTATCAGCTTGAAGAACCGCACCGAGTTAAAAGCGCACTTATATACTACTGTACTTCAAGCGGAAATCCTTCAGTAAGCGTATGTTCATATGGCTCTGAAGTGCCAACAGAGAGTCACCAGATATAACTTAGAAATTAAAAAGACATTGAAGAGTTCATTTAATAAGAGAGTTGAAAAGCTCCCTTGATAAAAGTTCCATTGATAAGAGAGCTGAAAAGCTCCTTTGATAAGAGAGCTGAAAAGCTCCTTTGATAAGAGAGCTGAAAAGCTCCTTTGATAAGAGAGCTAAAAAGCTCCTTTGATAAGAGAGCTGAAAGGTTCCTTTGATAAGAGAGTTGAAAAGCTCCTTTTATAAGAGAGCTGAAAAGCTCCTTTGATAAGAGAGCTGAAAAGCTCCTTTGATAAAAGTTCCTTTGATAAGAGAGCTGAAAAGCTCCTTTGATAAGAGAGCTGAAAAGCTCCTTTGATAAGAGAGCTGAAAAGCTCCTTTGATAAGAGAGCTGAAAATCCTTTGATAAAAGTTCCTTTGATAAGAGAGCTGAAAAGCTCCTTTGATAAGAGAGCTGAAAAGCTCCTTTGATAAGAGAGCTGAAAAGCTCCTTTGATAAGAGAGCTGAAAAGCTCCTTTGATAAGAGAGCTGAAAAGCTCCTTTGATAAGAGAGCTGAAAAGCTCCTTTTATAAGAGAGCTGAAAAGCTCCTTTGATAAGAGAGCTGAAAAGCTCCTTTGACAAGAGAGCTGAAAAAAGCTCCTTTGATAAGAGAGCTGAAAAGCTCCTTTGATAAGAGAGCTGAAAAGCTCCTTTGATAAGAGAGCTGAAAAGCTCCTTTGATAAGAGAGCTGAAAAGCTCCTTTGATAAGAGAGCTGAAAAGCTCCTTTGATAAGAGAGCTGAAAAGCTCCTTTGATAAGAGAGCTGAAAAGCTCCTTTGATAAGAGAGCTGAAAAGCTCCTTTGATAAGAGAGCTGAAAAGCTCCTTTGACAAGAGAGCTGAAAGGTTCACTTTGATAAGAGAGCTGAAAAGCTCCTTTGATAAGAGAGCTGAAAAGCTCCTTTGATAAAAGCTCCTTTGATAAGAGAGCTGAAAAGTTCCTTTGATAAGAGAGCTGAAAAGCTCCTTTGATAAGAGAGCTGAAAAGCTCCTTTGATAAGAGGCTGAAAAGCTCCTTTGATAAGAGAGCTGAAAAGCTCCTTTGATAAGAGAGCTGAAAAGCTCCTTTGATAAGAGAGCTGAAAAGCTCCTTTGATAAGAGAGCTGAAAAGCTCCTTTGATAAGAGAGCTGAAAAGCTCCTTTGATAAGAGAGCTAAAAAGCTCACTTGATAAGAGAGCTGAAAAGCTCCTTTGATAAGAGAGCTGAAAAGTTCCTTTGATAAGAGAGCTGAAAATCTCCTTTGATAAGAGAGCTGAAAAGCTCCTTTGATAAGAGAGCTGAAAAGCTCCTTTGATAAGAGAGCTGAAAAGCTCCTTTGATAAGAGAGCTGAAAAGCTCACTTGATAAGAGAGATGAAAATCTCCTTTGATAAGAGAGCTGAAAAGCTCCTTTGATAAGAGAGCTGAAAGGTTCACTTGATAAGAGAGATGAAAATCTCCTTTGATAAGAGAGCTGAAAAGCTCCTTTGATAAGAGAGCTGAAAAGCTCCTTTGATAAGAGAGCTGAAAAGTTCCTTTGATAAGAGAGCTGAAAAGTTCTTTGATAAAAGTTCCTTTGATAAGAGAGCTGAAAAGTTCTTTGATAAAAGTTCCTTTGATAAGAGAGCTGAAAAGTTCTTTGATAAAAGTTCCTTTGATAAGAGAGCTGAAAAGCTCCTTTGACAAGAGAGCTGAAAAGCTCCTTTGATAAGAGAGCTAAAAAGCTCCTTTGATAAGAGAGCTGAAAAGCTCCTTTGATAAGAGAGCTGAAAAGCTCCTTTGATAAGAGAGCTGAAAAGCTCCTTTGATAAGAGAGCTGAAAGGTTCCTTTGATAAGAGAGCTGAAAAGCTCCTTTGATAAGAGAGCTGAAAAGCTCCTTTGATAGAGAGCTGAAAAACTCCTTTGATAAGAGGGTGAAAAGCTCCTTTGATAAGAGAGCTGAAAAGCTCCTTTGATAAGAGAGCTGAAAAGCTCCTTTGACAAGAGATCTGAAAAGCTCCTTTGATAAGAGATCTGAAAAGCTCCTTTGATAAGAGAGCTGAAAAGCTCCTTTGATAAGAGAGCTGAGAAGCTCCTTTGATAAGAGAGCTGAAAAGCTCCTTTGATAAGAGAGCTGAAAAGCTCCTTTGATAAGAGAGCTGAAAAGTCCTTTGATAAGAGAGCTGAAAGTTCTTTGATAAAAGCTCCTTTGATAAGAGAGCTGAAAAGCTCCTTTGATAAGAGAGCTGAAAAGCTCCTTTGATAAGAGAGCTGAAAAGCTCCTTTGATAAGAGAGCTGAAAAGCTCCTTTGATAAGAGAGCTGAGAAGCTCCTTTGATAAGAGAGCTGAAAAGTTCCTTTGATAAGAGAGCTGAAAGCTCCTTTGATAAGAGAGCTGAAAAGCTCCTCTTGATAAGAGGAGCTGAAAAAGCTCCTTTGATAAGAGACTGGAAAGAGCTCCTTTGGGGTACGAGAGCTGAAAAAGCTCCTTTGATAAATGAGCTGAAAAGCTCCTTTGATAGGAGAGCTGAAAAGCAAGAGGCATGACAAGCTCATTTGAATAATGAGAGGCTGAAAAGCTCCTTTTGATAGAGAGAGGGTCTGAAGGAGCTTCCTTATGGATAGAGAGCTGTAAAAAGCTCCTTTTGATAGAGAGCTGAAAGCTGCCTTTGACAAGAGAGCTGAAAAGCTCCTTTGATAAGAGAGCTGAAAAGCCCTTTGATAAGAGACTGGAAAAGCTCCTTTGATAAGAGAGCTGAAAAGCTCTTTGATCGAGACTGAAAACTCCTTTGATAAGAGAGCTGACAAAAGCTCCTTTGATTAAGAGAGCTGAAGACCTCCTTTGATAATAGAACTGAAAAAGCTCCTTTGGATAAGAGAGCTGAAAAGCTGCCTTTGATAAATGAGCTGAAAGCTCCTTTGATAAGAGAGCTGAAAAGCTCCTTTGATAAGAGATCTGAAAAGCTCCTTTGATAGAGAGCTGAAAAGCTCCTTTGATAAGAGAGCTGAAAATCCTCCTTTGATAAGATAGCGTGAAAGTTTCACTTGACAAGTGAGCTGAAAAGCTCCTTTGATAGGAGCTGAAAAGGCTCCTTTGATAAGAGAGCTGAAAAGCTTCCTTTGATAAGAGGAGCTGAAAAGCGCCTTTGATAAGAGAGCTGAAAAATCTCCTTTGATAAGAGAGCTGGAAGTTCTTTGATAAAAGTTCCTTTGATTAAGAGAGCTGAAAAGCTCCTTTGACCAAGAGAGCTGTAAAGCGCCTTTGACATACAGAGAGCTGAAAAGCTCCTTTGAGATAGAGATCTGACAAGCTCCTTTGATAAGAGAGCTGAAAAAGCTCCTTTGATAAGAGAGCGAAAAGTTACTTGATAAGAGGAGCTGACAAGTTCTTTTGATAACAGTTCCTTTGATAAGAAGCTGAGAAGCTCCTTTGATAAGAGAAGCTAAAAAGGCTCACTTTGACAAGAGATCTTGCCAAGCTCCTTTGATAAGAGAGCTGAGAAGCTCCTTTGATAAGAGAGCTGAGAAGCTCCTTTGATAAGAGAGCTGAAAAGTTCCCTTGAAAAGAAAGCTGCAAAGAGCATCGTAGTTTTCAGGAACAGATCAGTGTCAAGGAAATTAGGGAGATCGTTCCCGGTATCATCTATAGCGAAGTGACGATCGTTTATCCGGATTTTGGCCGGACTGAGTGCTTATTAATGGGCGCCGATGTCGAGGGAAAGGATTTTGAAGATGCGGGATGAAAAAGAAGAAAATAAGAAGGGGTTTAATCATGATTGGGAGAACGTTGCAAAAATGGCTCTGGGGGGAGGGTCCTATGCCATTCAGTGGAGTCGGAATACAAGATGGTAATGGTATTTATATATAGTAACAGCTTAT
>NC_051412.1:25585267-25585367 GCF_015228065.2 Penaeus monodon
GAACAAGAACAAGAATATAAGTATATTCGCCTCTTTCTCTGTTCCTCCTTCCATGTTTTCATTACGGTCTGTTCATCTATCTGTGAGTAAATGTGTACTA
>NC_051412.1:25585864-25586012 GCF_015228065.2 Penaeus monodon
AGAGCATCAAGACACAGCATCCACACCGATTCATCTCCGTAGTTCCTCTGCTCCTTGGCTGCTTCTCTATCGACCCATCTTCCTTGCAAAGTTGGAAACAAACGCCATCCTTCTTAGGTACTTCTAGGGCAGTTTCTTCTCCTTGCCT
>NC_051412.1:25586092-25586255 GCF_015228065.2 Penaeus monodon
GGCCGCGTGGGTGTATCTCCATTCTTTCACGTCTACAGGATTTGCTTTGTGCTAATTTTTGTGCCTGGGATAGGTGATGGTGGTGATGGCTGGGTGTGTGAAGTTACGGCATGTTTGCAATTATTTGTGGGTTTGTTTATGCCCTTGGTATAATTTCTGACTG
>NC_051412.1:25586282-25586377 GCF_015228065.2 Penaeus monodon
GGTTTTGGTTTTGTTATCTGTTTGTGGCCTAAGTTTGTACCTGTGTTGAAGCTTTGGTGATTTTTGAGTAATCCCTTAACCAACCTGTTGAAGGT
>NC_051412.1:25586457-25586864 GCF_015228065.2 Penaeus monodon
CGGGAAAAATAAGGTGAATGTAATAAACCGGATGTAAATTTTCCAGATGTCATAGAGACATACGTGAACAAATTGATCAGAAATTCGATAGAGGCATATATATCAGTTGCAATTTACCTGTCTATACTTGAAAAAATATATATACCTGGAGATTATGTCTAGAGTGTAATATAGGGCGTTTGTTCCGGGATTATATATATCTCTATATAATCTTTGATGCTTTGTACCTGATATATATACTGATCAATTTGTATATGTCTATATAAGTCTATAAGTATATCCGGTTGCGTATCTTCATCATATTTTTCCAGATTTTTCTTTAATTATCTCTCATCTCCTTTTCTTTTCCGCTTCCTACAGGGTCATTAAGCGATTGGTCTTTTTGACACATTAATGATTTCTCCTTT
>NC_051412.1:25589460-25590318 GCF_015228065.2 Penaeus monodon
ACTGTAGGGAGCCGTGTGAATAATACACGAGAAAGATATATATATATTTCCAGAGTCGGATATAACGCTATCGCTCCCTTTGCTTCGTTTAAGCACATCAAAAAATATTTTCGACTATGAATTGTTATAAAAGATCAAACCTTTTCACGGTCGCACAGATTTTCGTCTGGACTTTTAATGTTTCGTTCAGCCGCCGCCGAGGAGAGAGCGCGTCGAGTGTCTTCGCGTTTATCAGAGATCACAAGCAAAATAACAATCGCTGAGAAGGAGGACGGGAGAACGAAGCTAACTCCGGAGAAAAAGCAAAAAGCCTTTTAGTCCCGCGACGCCTCGAATAAAAGTGGAATATATGATGATAAAAAATCACTCCCAAATCCGTCATCAAGGGTATTCGTCCGTGACAATGAAACGCAAAAGAAGCACACCCTTAGTTTGAACCAAACTTTTGAAAGACGACCTTCCTTAGTCAAGAGCGGGAAATACAAACACCTCCGACATGATCGCATTTCCGGCCGGGGAGCATAAGAGCGAAAATGATATGCTTTACACGCCGTATCTTCCCCCTCTCTTCCAATTTGGGCAAAAAATACAAGTATACTTACGCAGCTCCTCTAGACAAAGAAGACGCTTGGAGAATACTTCAATTTTGGAGAGGAGGGGCGAGGAGGAGAGTCAGAGAGCGCACCACTGTCAATGATGACCCAGCAGCGTTGAGCGGGGAATGTAAAATAGTTTTATGGCAGCATTATTATGACACACTAAAACACCAGCCTCTTTAATGTCCCGGCCAACTCTTTCCGGAGGACCTAGCCGCCATCTTTCTCCTCTTTCTATCGGATATTTCGGGCTCATGACTGC
>NC_051412.1:25591281-25591456 GCF_015228065.2 Penaeus monodon
AGCCTTCCCTCCTACTACCAACCAACCCGTTTTACTCCATAAAACTCTCAACACGTAAATCCTCCAGATCAAATATTATCAGCCTCCCCACCTATCTTTTTTTTTTTTATTTTAAAAAAAAACCCAAAAACCCCAAAAAAAACCCCCCCCCAAAAAAACACCCACACAAACCCCC
>NC_051412.1:25591537-25591640 GCF_015228065.2 Penaeus monodon
CCCCCCCCAAAAACCCCCACACAAAAAAAAAAAAAACACCCCCACACCCACACACCCCCCCACACACAAACACCACACCCACAAAACCCCCCCCCAAAAAAAA
>NC_051412.1:25591905-25592249 GCF_015228065.2 Penaeus monodon
CCCTTCCCCTTTTTTTTTTTCCCCCCCCCCCCCTTTTTTTCCCCCCTTTTTTTAAAACCCCCCCCCCCTTTTTTTTTCCCCTTTTTTTTCCCTTTTTTTCCTTCCCCTTTTTTCCCTTTTTTAAAACCAATTTTTCCCCCCCAAAACCCCCCCCCATTTTTTTTTTCCCCCCCCACCCTTTTTTAAAAAAACCTTTAAAACCCCCAAAAAAAAATTTTTTTTCCCCCCCCCCCCCCCTTTTTCCCCCCTTTAATTTTTTCCCCCTTTTTTTTCAAAAAATTTTTTTTTCCCCCCCTTTTTTTTTTTCCCCCCCAAATTTTTTCAGGGCCCCCTTTTTCCCTTCC
>NC_051412.1:25592616-25592759 GCF_015228065.2 Penaeus monodon
GTGTGTGTTTTGTTGTGGGGGGGTGTGTGGGTTTTTTTTTTTTGGGGTGTTTTTTGGGGGGGGTTTTTTGTTTTTTTAAAAAAAAAATTTAAAAAAAATTTTTTAAATAAATAAAAAAGGAATTTTTTTTTTGAAAAAACCCC
>NC_051412.1:25592805-25592891 GCF_015228065.2 Penaeus monodon
TTTTTGGGGGAAAAAAAAAAAACCCCAAAAAAACCCCCAAAGCCCCCCCCCAAAAAACCCCCCCAAAAAACCCCCCCCCCCCCCCC
>NC_051412.1:25592979-25593062 GCF_015228065.2 Penaeus monodon
TTTTTTTTAAAATTTTTTTTAAAAAAAAGGGGGAAATTTTTTTGGGGGGGGGGGTTTTTTGGGGGGGGGTTTTTGGTTTTTTT
>NC_051412.1:25593112-25593225 GCF_015228065.2 Penaeus monodon
AAAAAAAAAAAAAGTGGGGGAGTGACAAAAAAAAAAAAAAAAGGGGGGGGGGGGAAAAAAAAAAAAAAAGGGGGGGGGGGGAAAAAAAAAAAAACGGGGGAAAAAGGGGGGGG
>NC_051412.1:25594319-25594420 GCF_015228065.2 Penaeus monodon
AGTTGGGACGGGAATTGATAGGAGGGAAAGACGGGGGAGAGCTAAAGGGGAAAATCCGGAGGGGCCCGTGGGTAGAAGTCAGAACCAGGTGGAAAAGAAAA
>NC_051412.1:25594668-25595346 GCF_015228065.2 Penaeus monodon
AACACATCCCCCTCCCCTCCCCTCTCCCCTTCCCCCACTTCAAAAGCTGTCTTTACCCCCCTCAACCTCCCCCCCCCTATTCCATCCCACCGCCTCTTCCTCTTTCACTTCTCTCCTTTCTCCCTTCCTTCTTCTCTCTTCCCCCTAACCATTACCTCCTTGCCTCTTTCCCTCTGCCCCAACCCCTCCCCCCCCTCCCCTAACTTATAAGCCCCTTCCTCTATCTCTTTTCCTTTCTCCATTCTCATCTCTTTCCCTCCCCTTCTCTCTCCCTCCCCTTCTCTCTCCCCTCCCCTTTCCCATCCCCTTCCCTCTCCCCCCCCTCCCCCCCCATTTCCCCCCTTTTCCTCCCCTTCTCTCCCCCCCCCTTTCTTTTCCCCCCCTCCCCTTTCCCATCCCCTTCCCTCTCCCTCCCTTCTCCACTCCCCCCCCCCACCTGGCTGATTGATCGCATCGGTTACTTGAACAAAAGAACTAAATGTCTGTATCTGAGGAGAATTCGATACAATCCTCTCGAACGGAAAAGGATTTTAGAACAGATCTCTTCAGATGGCGAGCTAGGATTTCTTTTCAATATATATATATTTTTTTAAAAAAGATTTTTTTTTTGTTTTTTGAAGGGGGGGGGAGAGGGAGGGAAGGGGGTTGGTTTTTTTTTATATGTTCTACTTCGTGGGA
>NC_051412.1:25595492-25595903 GCF_015228065.2 Penaeus monodon
GGGATTAGAATAATAATGTCCTTCGCCTTTTATTTCTTGTCAATTTGTGTGATTTTGCGAAATTAATAAAATGCAGCTCTCGTGAATATATATTTTCTTTCTCTTGTTTGTTTCTGCTTTTCGGTTTTCCGATGTTTTCTTCCGTTTTCTTTCTCTGTTAAAAAAAAAGAAAAAAATATATACTTCTGTTTTTCTTTAGTCTTATTAGTATCCTTATCTTTTTTTTTCTTCTAATTCATTTTTGGATAAGTTTCTCTCTTTTATTTTATTTAAGTTTTCATTTTCTCTTTCATTTTACTTTAGTTTTTTTCGCATTCTTACTTTCTGCTTTATTTATTTTTTGTTTTGTTTTGTTTTTGTAAAAGTTCTGCGGAATTTTGTATATGATATTCTTTCTCCAATTAGTCTTCC
>NC_051412.1:25596423-25596519 GCF_015228065.2 Penaeus monodon
TCAAGTAGCTTTCTGGATTTTGGGGTAAATTTTACCCTTTTATGAATTCACTTGCAATTAGAGCTAGGAGATCATTAGAAGAGAAAGGTCCAGACA
>NC_051412.1:25596544-25596757 GCF_015228065.2 Penaeus monodon
TGGCCCGAGGTACTGGAGGTTCCCAATGAGCTTCGTCTGCGTTTATTTGCACTTCGGACGAAATTCGGGCTTGGCTTGGCTTTATTGTGTTGGGGGGGTGGGGGGGAAAGGGGAGGGTGGGGGGAGGGAGGGAGGGTTTGGTGGAGGTTGGGGTGGAATGGGGGGGGAGGATGAGGGAGGGAGGGGAGGGTGAGAGGATGGGGACGAGTAAAA
>NC_051412.1:25597214-25597291 GCF_015228065.2 Penaeus monodon
GCGAGTGCAATGGCCGATCGGCGAGCAGTCGGTTTCAAAATGGAGTCTCCAATGGTAGTCGCCTTCGGTGTTTTGTA
>NC_051412.1:25598690-25598793 GCF_015228065.2 Penaeus monodon
ATAATACATCATATATACAGGTTGATATTTGCACTTACAGTGGTAAAGTCTTTCATGTGCACCACGCACGCACACATAACGCACAACGCAAAACTTTTAAACA
>NC_051412.1:25598821-25598900 GCF_015228065.2 Penaeus monodon
AAAAACCATTTCAAGTCCGTTTTCCTTTAAATCCTCACGCCCGCCCCACAACTTTTTCAATTCCTTTCCATTTTCTCGT
>NC_051412.1:25599499-25599650 GCF_015228065.2 Penaeus monodon
ATCGAAGTAAAATTCAAAAAGTTTTCCACTAATCGCCGGAAATATTTGAAATGTGGCTAACGACGCCGGAAGTTTAACGGCCTCTTGCTGCGTTGTTTTTAAGCTTTGTCTTCCCCCTAATTCTACCCTTTTGCCTTTTGCCCTTTGGGCG
>NC_051412.1:25600137-25600485 GCF_015228065.2 Penaeus monodon
CGGCATTTTAGCGTCCGATTACCCCTTCTTTTTCTTATTTTCTCCCCCCGTCATCCCCTTCCACTTCCCTTTTAAATCGTTTCCTCTTCCCCCCAAATCCTCTTCTCTCCCAAATTCCTTCCCTTCTTTCTCCCCTTTTTTCACCCTCCTCTTTTCCCCGACTTTTTTCAATGCAAAACCCCTAAATTTTTTTTTAACTCTTTTTCCTACTTTTCTTTTATGCTTTCTTTCTTTTATTTTTTTGTTTTCGTTTCATTCTTTTTTCATCTGTCTTTTCCCCTTCTTGACTTTTAATTTCTTCTGTTATCTGTCTCCCTTCCTTCCTCCCCTTTTTTTCCAGCACACCCA
>NC_051412.1:25603141-25603449 GCF_015228065.2 Penaeus monodon
TATGTTTAAGTAGCTATTTATTATATTAATATATATTATTTTAAATATTATTATATTAATATTTTATATATGAACATATATGTAGGAGGGATGTAGACATAAATATATAATATTATGTATGCGTACAAAAGGGTATTCGTCCTCCCTCTCTTATTTGTCTCAACACTTCCTCTCTTTTCATTTTTCCTCACTGGGTTTTCCCTTTCTCCCCCTTTTCCCTTTTCAAAACACACCCTTTTCACCCCCGCCATACCCCCTCCCCCCCCCCCTCCTTCACCCCGTATGAAAACACCAAAACTACGAAACCC
>NC_051412.1:25604253-25604327 GCF_015228065.2 Penaeus monodon
TATGGCGGGGAGTGGAAAAGGGTGTGATTTTGAAAAGGGAGAATGGGGGAGTAAGGAAGCCAGTGAGGCAAAAT
>NC_051412.1:25607074-25607187 GCF_015228065.2 Penaeus monodon
TAATGGAGAGACGCAAGAGGGGAGAAAGAGCGAGGGAGATGAAGTGGATGTGAACTGGAAAAAAAGGGGAGGAAGGAAGGGGAGACAGAGTAAGCAGAAGATAATTAAGAGTC
>NC_051412.1:25607285-25607525 GCF_015228065.2 Penaeus monodon
GTTTAAAAAAAATTGAGGTGGTTTTGCATTAGAAAAAATGTCGGAGAAAAGAGGAGGCTGAAGAAAGGGGAGAGAAAGAGAGAGGAAGGAATTAGATGGGAGAGAAGAGGAATTAGGGAGGAAGAGGATAACGATTATAAAAGGTAAGTAGGAAGAGGCGATGACGGTAGAGGAGAAAATAAGAAAAAGAGAAGGCAAGATAATACAGAAAGACGCAAATGAAAAATGCCGAAAGAAAGG
>NC_051412.1:25608023-25608364 GCF_015228065.2 Penaeus monodon
TCTTTTTATGTTTGTATTTTTTTTTTTTATATTAAAAATTTAAAATTTTTTTTTGTTTTAAAAATTAATTTTTTTTAAAAATTTTAAAAAAAAAAATTTTTTTTTTTAATTAATTAATTTTTTTAAAAATTTTTTTTTTAATTTTGTTTAAAAAAAAAATCCCCCCAAGGGCAAAGGAAAGGTGAATTGGGGGGAAGAAAAATTTAAAAAACAACGCAGCAAGAGGCCGTTAAACTTCCGGCGTCGTTAGCCACATTTCAAATATTTCCGGCGATTAGTGGAAAACTTTTTGAATTTTACTTCGATTCCCTTCTTACTCCTCCCCCCCCCCCTCTCACCGC
>NC_051412.1:25609028-25609098 GCF_015228065.2 Penaeus monodon
GAAATTGAAAAAAGTTGTGGGCGGGCGTGAAGGAGTTGAAAGGAAATCAGAGAACTTGAAATGGATTTTT
>NC_051412.1:25610319-25610528 GCF_015228065.2 Penaeus monodon
GATATTTGTTTTTATGGTAGAATGTTATTTATGTGGGTTCGTGTATTACGGAGTGTGTGACCAGTTTATATTAACAGGTTTAAGTCTCCGGTAAATCACTGCCACATTTAACATATCACAGTAACTTAACAGTAAACAAATTATGATATCAAACAACAAACCAAGGTTACGAATCTGTGATCCATCTTAAAACCTTGATGGCATTAACG
>NC_051412.1:25613119-25613200 GCF_015228065.2 Penaeus monodon
GGTCCCGATAAAGAGAGGCGCGGGAGAGGTGCAGGAGCAAAACCAGAGGCAAAGTTTCCTTCCTAAGTTGGTCGTGGTTGG
>NC_051412.1:25614232-25614342 GCF_015228065.2 Penaeus monodon
TGATCAACAAATTCAATTTTCCTTGAAAGAGACTAAAAGAGATACAAGAATAATAAGTTTTAAGGAAGAGGAAATTGCAGGAAATCTCGATTTCACGGCATTGGCAATTA
>NC_051412.1:25617741-25617955 GCF_015228065.2 Penaeus monodon
TCCTTCTTATCTCTCCTCCCCCCTCCTGTTCGCGTTCTTTATTGACTTAATTAATATTTCACAATCTACAAATATCCATTGTTACATTTTGACTACGAAAAGGACCCGGGTGGGCGGTCCTTAGTTCCCCCCAAAGAGAAAAGGGTAATTTTTCACTATTGATGTTGCATGTCTGACAGAACTCGTACGTTATGTATTGCAATGAATCAATTTG
>NC_051412.1:25619456-25619734 GCF_015228065.2 Penaeus monodon
CATATTCTGAAATCAAGGTCGAAGTTGCTGCTTCTTTAAACAGATATTACATCTCTATGCTAATTAGCAAAGTAAGCATTTTTCCTTATCGTCCTAAATTATTCATTTCATCAGTTATGAAACGCTGAATATTGAAAAGCTTTGTCACACTGTCTCTTCAGCAGCTTTGAGAAGTACTTTCAACATATTAGGTCCTCCATTGTACAAAAAATGATTTTTAAAAAATAAAATTTTATATTTTTGGGTGACGTCATTTTTCCCAAAATCAACTTTGGGAA
>NC_051412.1:25620142-25620519 GCF_015228065.2 Penaeus monodon
GGGAAAGGGGAAAAAGGCAGGACAGGGGGAAAAAAGGAAAGAAAGAGAAAGGAAATGAAGAAGGGGAAGAATAAAGGACAAGGAACAAAAAAGAAAAATAAAAAGAGTGGAAAGGGGCGCGGGCCCGGCCAACAGCGACCTCCGAAACCGGGAAAAGAACACCAACGTTTGGGGAAAAGGGTTTTTTGGAAAACACCTTCCCGCCCCCGCCCCTTTTAAATAGGCCCCCCTTTTGGGGTTTTTGGGGGCCCCGGTTAATTTAAACCCCCTTTTGTTTATTTATTTCTTTTAAACCTTTTTTTTTTTGGGATTTGGTTTTTTTAAAATACATTTTTATTGTTTTTTTTTCCCTCCCCCTTTCCCTTTTTTAGAAAGGG
>NC_051412.1:25620564-25621321 GCF_015228065.2 Penaeus monodon
AAATTAAACCCCTTTTTTTTTTAAAAATGAATTGCCCACCCAATTTTTTCAAATCCTTTTTTTTGGGTTTTTTTTGGTTTCCCTCTCTCTACACCGGGAAAAAAATTTAATTTTTTAAAATTTATTTCCCCCTCTTTTACCTTTTTCCCCCAAATTTTCCCCCAAACGTTTTTTAAATTTAAATTCAATTTGGGTTCGGAAAACCTAATTTTTTCCAACAAAAATTTACCCCCTTTTTTCTTAAAAATTAAAAAATCCCTTCCTTTTTAAAACAAAAAAACACTATACCCCCAAAGCAAAATGTCCCCCTCCCTTTTCAATTCCCCCAATTTTCCCCCAAAACCATAATTATTCAAATCTCAATCAAACCTTTCCAATACCCATCAAAAAAAAAATTTTCACATCCCCCCATTAAAAAAAATACCCAAAAAAAACCCAATTTTTAAAAATAACTAAACCACCCCCAAATTTATAAAAGGGGAAAAATTTTCACATCCCTTTCAAAACCAACCCCCAATCAATTTTTCCCTCCTCAACTAACCAGCCCCCAAATTTACCCGGTTAACCAAACCTCCCCCTTTTAAACCAAAAAAATTTTATTCAAATCTACCCCTCCTTCCCGGGAAAATTTTCCTTTCCCGTTCCAAACATCCAACCGCCCCCAAGGGTAAAAACGTTAAAAGGAATGGTAAACCCGGAGTTAAAAAAATGGGGTTAAGTTGGATGGGCCCCCTTAAAGGGAAAGGGGGAAAACCGG
>NC_051412.1:25621550-25621845 GCF_015228065.2 Penaeus monodon
GGGGGTTTAAGGAACGAGGGCGAAAAACGGGAAGAATGAGACAGACAGATAGACAGTTTAGATAGAAAATTTTAGTTTAGAGGAAAAAAGAAAAAAAAAGGGTGTTTAGGGACGAACACCTGCCCCGGGGACGAGATGTAAAGCTCCCGGGGCGAGAAAAAAACCCCAAAGACGCCCTCGTAGCTGACGATAGAATCAGCGGGACAGATTAAAAAAAGGGAATTTATCAAAAACCCGGGGAAAACCCCTCGTTTTCTCTGCCCACTTGCGACGAGCACACTTTCGGGGTGGTATT
>NC_051412.1:25622399-25622512 GCF_015228065.2 Penaeus monodon
TTTTTATTTTTAAAAAAAAATTTTAAATTTTTAAAACAAAAATTTAAAAAAAAATTTTTTAAATTTTAAAACACACAAAAAAATTTTTTAAAAAAATTTTTTTTAAAAAGAAA
>NC_051412.1:25622940-25623110 GCF_015228065.2 Penaeus monodon
ATCCATTCGTAAACAATAAAAGGCTGTTAAGTTAAAGCTTATAAATAAGGCATTTACTCATTCACAAGCCTACGCATTTACGCAATCACTGGCCAGATTTTAATTAATTTTTCCACCCATTAACTAGATAACATAATTTTTAACTTCCCATCATTTCCTTTTTTTTTTTT
>NC_051412.1:25623146-25623864 GCF_015228065.2 Penaeus monodon
TTTCCCCAAAACCGCGAACCGACAGGGAAATTTATCGGTCGAATTAATTTCTCGATCACTTTTAAAAAAATATATATATATTCGTTCCCTCCACTCATCACTTATGTCCGGCGTTTTTACCGGAAAACCAAATCTTTTGGGCCCCCCTTTTCCCTTTCCCCTTTTCTCTCCCCCATTCCCCTTTCCCTTTTTATTTTCCCCTTCCTATTCCTTTCCTTCCCCCCTCCACGCTATCCTTTTTTTTTTCTCTTTCCCCACTTCTTTTTTCCCCCTCCTTTCTTATTTCCCCTTTTTTCTCTCTCCCTCACCCTTCCTCCCTCTCCTCCCTTCTCCCTCCCCCTCCCCTTTCTTTTTCTCCTTCTCCTTCTCCCTCACCCTTCCCCCCTCTCCCCCTTCCCCCCCTTTTCCCCCTTTCCTTTTCCCTCCCTTCCCCCCTCTCCCCCCTTCCTCTCCCTCCCCCCCCTTTCCCCCTTTTTTCCCCCCTTTTTCCTTCCCCCTTTTCCTCTTTTCCTTTTTTTCCCCCCCTTTTTCCTTCCTTTCCTTTTTCCCTTTAAATTCCCCTTTTTGGGGGCGCCCCTTTTTTTCCCCCTTTTTTTCCTTTTCTTTCCTTTTTTTTTTCCCCCTTTTCCCCTTTTTTCCTTCTTCTTTTAAATTTTTTTTATTTTTTGACGCTTTCTTTTTCCCCTTTTGTTCCTCCTTCGGGTTTCCCCGTCTTTTG
>NC_051412.1:25624712-25624788 GCF_015228065.2 Penaeus monodon
CCCTTGCCAAAATCGCCCATTTCCTTCCCCACCCTTCCGGGGCCTCCGTTTCCTTTTAAAACTTTTCTCTTTCTTT
>NC_051412.1:25624829-25625299 GCF_015228065.2 Penaeus monodon
TAAACAAATTTTTTATTTCCCCTTTTTCCCCCCCCTTTCCCCCGTCTGCCCCTTTCCCCCTTTTCCTTCTCTTCTTTCTCCCCCTTCCCCTCCCCCCCCTTTCTTTTCCCTCCCGGTTTTTCCCTTTTACCCCCCTTTTCTCCTCTCCCCCTTTTTCTTCCCCCTTTTTTTTTTCCCCCCTTTTCCCCTTTCCTCATTTCCTTTTTTCCCCCCCTTTTCCCCCCCTTTCCCCCCCTTTTTCCCCTTTCCTTAACCCCTTTTCCCCTTTTTTTTTTTCTGTTTCCTTCCCCCTTTATATCTTTCTTCTTTCCCCCCTTTATATTCCCCCCTTTTTCCACCCCAAATTTTCCCCTCCTTTTTCTTTTCTTTCCCCTTCCCCCTTCTCCCCCCTTTTTGCCTTTATTTCCCCCCCTTTACCCTTATTCCCCTTTTTCTTTTTCCCCCCCTTTTCCCCCCAACCCCCTTTTTCA
>NC_051412.1:25625386-25625595 GCF_015228065.2 Penaeus monodon
CCTTTTTCCCAAACCCTTTTCCCCCCGTCTCAAAATTTTTCATTTCCCCCCTTTAGCCCATCCCCCCCCGTCAAACCCCCTCCCCCCCTTCCCCCCTCCCCCTTTCTTTTCCCCCTTTCCTCTCCCCCCCTACCCTATTTCCCCCCCGGGGGAGGGGCGGAAAAAAAAAAGGGGAAACCGGGGGGGGAAAAATTAAGGGGGAAAATTTT
>NC_051412.1:25625617-25625693 GCF_015228065.2 Penaeus monodon
AAAAAATTTTCCCCCCAAAAAAAAAGGGGGGGGGGGGTTTTTGGCCCCCCCCCCGGGGAAATTTTGGGGCCCTTTT
>NC_051412.1:25625746-25626218 GCF_015228065.2 Penaeus monodon
TTTTTTTAGGGAAAGGAGGAAAAAAAGTTTTTTTAACCCCCTTTTCACTTCCTTTTCCCGAAAAAAAAAAAACCAAAATTTGGAAACCCCGGGGTTTTAACCCCCCAAAAAGGGATGGAAAACCCCCCCCGGGGGAGGGGCCAACCCAAAAAGGGGAAGGGGGGGGAAAAAAAAAAAGGGGTAAAAAAGGGGGAAAGGGGGAAGAAGGGGGAGGGAGGGAGGAGGGGGGAAGGGGGAAGGAGGAGGAAGGGGGAAGGGGAAGGGAAAAGGGAAGGGGGGAGGAGGAGAGGGGGGGAAAGGGGGAAAGGAGGAGGGAAAGGGGAAGGGGAAGGGGAAAAGGAAAAAGGGGGAGGAGGGGAAAAAAGGGGAGGAGGAAAAAAAAGGAAAAAAGGGAAAAGGGGGAAAAAAGGTAAGGAAAGGGGAAAAAGGGAAGGAAAGGGGGAGGAGGGGGGAAGGGGGAGGGGGGAGGGAA
>NC_051412.1:25626243-25626592 GCF_015228065.2 Penaeus monodon
AGGGGGGAAAGGGGGAGGGGGGAGGAGGGAGGGAGGAAAGGAAAGGGGGAGGAGTAAAAGGGGGAGGGGGTGAGGGGGGGAGGAGGGCAAAAAAAAGGAAGGGGGGGAGGGAGGAGGAGGAGGGAAAGGGGGGGGAAAGGAAAAAAAAGGGGGGGGGGGGGGGAATTGGGGGGGGGGGGGGAGGAAAGGGGAGGGGGAAGGAAAGGGGGGGGAAGGGGGAAAAGGGGAAAGGGGGAGGAAGGGGGGGGGGGTTTGGGGCCAAAAGGTAAAAAAAGGGAAGGGGAAGGAAAAAAGTGGGGGGGGGGAAGGAAAAAGAAGGGGGAAGGGAAAAGGAGGGGGAAAGGGGGGT
>NC_051412.1:25626659-25626730 GCF_015228065.2 Penaeus monodon
GGGGAAAAACATCAGAGAGGGAAAAGAATAGAAGTAGAACCAAACAGAGAGGGAAACACAACACAGAATCC
>NC_051412.1:25626947-25628670 GCF_015228065.2 Penaeus monodon
TCCCCAGCTCGGAGGGAGCGGGAAGGCATGTAGCACGAGTGGCCGGCCTGCGGTTCCGGCACTCCGAGGGCGCTCCGTGTCAACACAGGCGTCTAAGAGAGCCTGAGAGCCCCGTCGAGTCCATTTTTCGCCCCCACAGATAAAAAGAAAGGGGAGGTTTTGGGGTATACAAGCTGGGGAGAGAAATTTGGGGCCATTTGTGGGGGACGGGGGCCCCGGCTTTCCCCGCTTCCTAAAAGGGGCAGCAGATCCTCCAGGATGATGAGGAAAAAGGAGAGGGGGAGAGAGGAGTGAGAGCGGGGCGGGGAGAGAGGGAGGCGTGAGAGCGAGAGGGCGAGGATGGGGGAGAGGGAGGCGTGGGGGGAGGGGGGGGGGGAGGGGGGCGGGGGAAAGGGTGGGGGAGAGGGAGGCGTGAGAGCGAGAGGGCGGGGCTGGGAGAGAGGGAGAGGTAAAAGGCCCAAAGGGAGGGAGGGGAGGGGGGGAGGAGTGGGAAAAAGAGAGGGGGTTTAAAAATTTTTTGGGGGAGGAAAAAGTAAAGGGAGGTGAAAGGGAGCTAGGAAAAAGGAGAGCGAGAGAGCGAAGCTGGGAGAGAGTTAGAGGAAGTGAGAGTGAGGATGGGAGAGAGGGAGATGGAGTGAAAGCGAGAGAGCGAGGCTGGGAGAGTTAAAAAAGGGGTGGGGGGTTAAACGACTGGGGAGAGGGGTTAGAGGGGAGTGAGAGCGAGGCTGGGAGAGAGTTAGAGGGAGTGAGAGCGAAGCTGGGAGAGAAGGAGGAGTGAGAGTGAGAGAATAGAGAGATCTTGTAGTGGAGAAAGATAAGGAGAGGGAAATGCAGAAGGAGGAGGACGAGAGAGAGGCTCTGCGCAGTGGAGGAAAAGGGGAACAAGAGAGCGAAACTAAGAGAGAGATGAATGAGGTTGAAAGTGGGAGAGATTTTGTGGTGGAAGACAAAGACGAGAGGAGAGGAAGATGAGGGAGTAGTTGATCCCCATGGATGGTGCGAGAAAAGAGAGGAAGAGAAAGAGGCTATGAGGTATGAGAGAAGAGGGAGAGAGAGAGAGAGGAAAAGGAGAGAGAAAAGGGAGTGAGAGAGAGAAAAGAGAAGAAGAGGAGAGAGAAAAGAGAGAGAGAGAAGAGAGAGAGAGAAGAACAGAAGAAGGAAGAAGAAGACAGACAGAGAGGAGAGAGAGAGAGAAGGAGAGAGAGAGAAAGAGAGGGGAGAGGAGGAGGAAGGAAAAGGGGGGGGGATTTAAGAGAGCAAAGAAGAGAAAAAAGAGAGGAGAGAGAAGAGAAGAAAAAAAGGGGAGGGAGAGAAGGGGAAAAAGGGGGGAAGGAGGAGAGGAAGGGGTGAAGGAGAAGAAGAAAAGGGGGAAAAAGGGGAGAGGAGGGGGGGAAAGAGGAAAAAGGGGAAGGAGAAGGGGGTTTAAAGGGGGGAAAACAGGGGAAAACAAGAGAAGGAGGGGAGAAAGGGGGAGGGGAGAGAAAGAGAGGAGGAGAAAGGGAAAAGGAAAAGAAGACAAGAAAGAAGGAAAAAATATTTTAAGGGGAAAAAAAGGAAAAAAAGAGGAGAAAAAAGAGGAAAGGGATTTAGGTGAAAGATTTTAAAAATAAGGGCGGGAAAGGGGGAGGGGAAAACAAAAAAAAGAAAGTAAAACAAGGGAAACCAGAAAAATTTAAGGGGAAAGGGAAGGGGTAATTTTTTAAAAGAGAAAATTCGGGGAGGG
>NC_051412.1:25632668-25632905 GCF_015228065.2 Penaeus monodon
AGGAAATCTAGGAAATATACTTTCTTTTATTTGCAGAAGTTTCCCAGGCGGATAAAAAGTAAAGTTTCAGATATTTTATTCACAAGAACACTTAGGAAAAGAAATTTCAGAGGGAAAATAGTTTTGTTCTTCCCGCCATAATAAATGTGTCAAAGAAAACGGCGGATGGACGAGTGACTCTTGAGAAGGAAAATATTGTAAGAAATTCTTAAATTTTTTTTGTATCTACAAAAGTGT
>NC_051412.1:25634102-25634380 GCF_015228065.2 Penaeus monodon
GGCTTTGTGTATTTTTGACTATATGCACCAAATATCTTTCCATTTAGGCCTGGTCATATAAAAAAATAAAAAGAACTTACCCATCGAAGGTATGTCAGACACGAAATTATAATTGATTCACAGGATAGAAACGACACTTGATGATATTCACGTCTTGCGTAAATCTAAACTCTAAGAACTGATTTTAGCACATAGGTAAGCCTATAACAAAACCCTAAAACGGTAACATATACTCACGAATCATTCATACAAACAAAGAAGACACTGAAACTCACGCC
>NC_051412.1:25634415-25634907 GCF_015228065.2 Penaeus monodon
AAAGGATGAACATCCCCTAAAAATCAAACATTTAGCCAACAGAAAACGGGAGGAAACCAACTCAACCCAAGATAACAGCGGCCGTCCGTTTGCCATGCAGCGGAGGCGGAGAAGTTCAAGAAAGTATTTGCACGTGAGGAGATATCGCGGGCGTGAGGGCGGCACACAGACACCACACCATTTGTCAGTTGGTCAGGAGGCAGTGAGGGCCGGGTGAGTGCTGTGTGAGGGCCGAGTGAGGGCCGAGTGAGTGGCCTCGAGAGCAGAGGAAGAGGACAATTCATGAACTTGATGACAGGTTAGAGGCTGGAGGGGCAGAGTGGGCTATCTCACGCGCCGCCGGCAGGAGGGGGGTGGGGGGGTTAGGGGGATGTGCTCTATGTGTGTCTCTGTCAAGTGAGCGGATTTTTGAAAACAGATATGTATACATATAACTGTATGTATGGTTTGTGCTGGAATTCGACCTGAGAACACAAGGGCTGTCACCAGGGC
>NC_051412.1:25637973-25638305 GCF_015228065.2 Penaeus monodon
TCGAGGCACTCACAATCCGTACAGTCAGCGATGCGATCGCTAGAGCCTGAAGGAAAGATGGCCCAGTATGGCACAGTGCCACTGAGAGGGCCAGTAATGGCAGGCGTGGCCACTCCATCAGCGTGAGGACGTGGGGCGGAGGGGGGTGGGGGTGGGGGTAGAGTGCCCCATCAGTGCCACGGCGGTTCTCACGGCCCTGTTTGATGCCGGCTCGATCCTCGCCCCCTTCCCCTCGCTGCGTCTGTTTCGGAGGGCCGGAGGTCGCTCTCGTGGGAGGGAACTTGCGGGGAATTCTCGCTGCTGGAACGGCGCCGCGTGCCTTTCGAAGGGCG
>NC_051412.1:25638667-25639562 GCF_015228065.2 Penaeus monodon
TCCTATCTACCCACAAATTTACCCACAGGCTAGACAGTTTTCCTTGTCTTCCCTTTACCTCTCTTCCTCCCTTTTCATCAATTGCCCCTTCTTCCTTTTCCTCTCTTCCTCTCTTCTTATCAATTGCCCTTTCTCCATTTACCTTGCTTTTACCTTCTTTCTTTCTCCCATTTTTATCACCGTGTTACTTTTTTGACACCTTCTTTCCTCACCATCTTTACTTTCCCTCATCTTCGCCACGATCTTTATTTTCTTTTTTTTTAATTTCCCTTAATTCTGCTTAGATTTTTTTTTTTTCATCAGTTCTAATCAATTTCTCCTTTTCCCTCTTTTATTTCCTCCTCTCCCTTTCAACTCATTTTCTCATCTCCTCTCCGTTCATTTTTTATCTCTCCCTTTCCCCTCATTTTCATCCTTCCCCTCATAATTTCCCCTCTCCCCTCATTCTCTTTTTTGCTCACTATTTTCCCTATCCTCATTCTCTCACCGTCTCCCATTCCCTCCCCATCTCCCCTTTCCCCTCCCCATCTTCCTTTTCTCCTTCCAACTCCCCTTTCCCCTGTCAATCTCCCCTTCCCTTCATTTCCTCCCCATCTCCCTTTTCCCCTCCCCTTCTCCCCTTTTCCCTCCCCATTTCCCTTTCCCCTCTCCATCTCCCCATTTTCCCTTATCTCTTTCCCCATCTCCCCCATTCCCCTCCCCCATCATCCCTTTTTTCCCCTTTCCCCCATTCCCCTCTCCAATCTCCCCCTTTTTCCCCTCGAACCTCCCCTCACACACCGGCAACAAGCACAATTCCTCCCCACGCGGAGGAGCACGAAGGTGTGTTTGCCAGGATGAATAATTGAAGCAGAGCCGGTGGTGCGCCTCCCTCGAACGCGGTGGGCGGGCGCGG
>NC_051412.1:25641843-25642693 GCF_015228065.2 Penaeus monodon
GGGGGGGTAAAGAGAAAGGGTAGGGAAGGAGTGATAGCAGGGAAAGAGAAGAAAAGGGGAAGAGAGAAATCAGAGAAGAGGGGAAGATAAGACGAGAGGGGGAGAAGGGGAAGAGGAGGGAAAGGATAGGAGGGATAAAAGAGGGGGTGAGAAGAGGGGAGGAGGAGAGTGAAAGGGAAAACGGAAGGCTGAGGAGGCTTCCATTGTCGGGAAGAGGGGAAAGATCAGTAGGTTTTTTCCCCTCCATAATAGTTTCAAACTGAGGGGAAAGGGGAAGGGAGGAGAGGGAGTGGGGAGAGGGGGAAGGGGAGGGAGATGGGGAGGGGGGGAAGGGAGGGGAATAGGAGGGGGAAGGATGGGGAAAGGGAGAGAATTGAGGGGGGGGAGAAGGGGAGGTGGAGAGGAAAGGGGGAAGGGTTAGGGGGATGCAAGGAGGGGAAAAGACGGGTGGGAGTTTAAGAGGGGGAGGGGGAGAGGATTGAAGGGGGGAAGGGAAGGAGGGGGGAAAGGGAAAGGGTAAGGGAAAGGGGGGAGAGAGAGATTGAAGAAGGGTGGGGGAGGAGGGAGGAAGGAGGGAGGGAGTGGGGAGGGGGAGGGAGGGGGAAAGGGGGGGGGAGGAGATGAGGGGAGGAGGGAAGTGGAGGAGATGGAAGAGGGTAGAGAGGATGGGGGAAATGGGAGGAAGGAAGGAGGAGGAGTAGAGGAGGGGGGAAGAGGAGGGAGGAGAGGGAGAGGGAGGAGTGAAGATTGAAAAAAAGGGGATTGGGAAAAATGGGGGGGACAAAAAGGGGAAAGGGGGAGAGGGGGATAGGGGGAAAAGGAGACGAGAAAGGAAGAGAGAAAAAGAAAA
>NC_051412.1:25642808-25642979 GCF_015228065.2 Penaeus monodon
GGAACATACATGCACGAGGGGAAGTAGGAATAATGGGAGGAAGAGGGGGAGAAAGAGGGGAGGAGAAGAGTTGGATGAGGAAAAAGAAGCGTAATGAGAAAATGAGTCAGTGGGTTACTAACAGGAGGGAGTGAAGTGTAAGCTGGGTTTCACGAGGTGGCTTCAGGTGGC
>NC_051412.1:25643075-25643182 GCF_015228065.2 Penaeus monodon
GCTTGAAATAGGTTCAGGTGAGTTGAACTGCGTAGAATGAGATAAGCTGAGGTGGTAAACAAGGTTGAGATAAAGTGAAGAGATGAAATGGATGTGGGTTGCAACAG
>NC_051412.1:25643297-25643609 GCF_015228065.2 Penaeus monodon
AAGTCCGATTATGATGAATTGAAATTTGGCTGAAATAGATTGAGTTGGGAAAAGGTTGAAGGGGGAGTGAAAAAATGATTTTGGGGAATGGGTTGAATTTGGGTTAAATTGGTTTTGGGAATTGATGAATGAGATAAAATTGGTTGAGGTTGGTTTTTTGGGGAAAGGGGAAATTTAAAAATTGGGTTTTTTTTTTCCGAACAACATGCAAATGAAGAAATCAATAAAAGAGAAGGAAAAAAGAGGAGGATAAAGAAAGAAGAGAAAAGAAACGAAAACAACTTTAGTTTAATCCTTTCCCCTTTCGCTTGA
>NC_051412.1:25643790-25643919 GCF_015228065.2 Penaeus monodon
CCGACGAGAGTTTATTGTAGTGTGTACATTTCACTTGATTTTGTAAGTCTGTTTTTCGATTTTTTCCCCCGAATTTTGACTGCGGATTTGTATGAAGAAAGCGGCTGTGTTTGTTTTAGCTTGTGCCTG
>NC_051412.1:25643979-25644068 GCF_015228065.2 Penaeus monodon
ATCTGCGTGCGTGCTTGCATTTGTGTATTCATATCTCTATCTTTTTTGCGTGACGTGGGCACACACACAAGCATGCGCACACGCATTCG
>NC_051412.1:25644608-25644990 GCF_015228065.2 Penaeus monodon
GAAGAGAAAAACGGCAAAGGGGAAAAGAAAGAAAAGGCAACATGGAGAGAAAATGAGAGGGAGGGAGAAAGGGTGGAAAGAGCTGGAGAGGAACGGCGGGGAAATACAGAGAAAAGGGGAGTAGGAAAGAGAGAGAGGGGAAGAGAGAGAGGAAGGGCACGAGGGGAGAGTGAAAGAAGGAAAAATCGAGAGGGGAGTAAGGAAGACAAGAGATAGAGAGAGAGCGACGGAAAGAGGGAGGTAGGGAAAGGGTGAAGAAACGGGGGAAGAAGGGGAAGTGAAGGAGGATGAAAGAAGAAGAGAGAAGAGAATAAGAGAGAGATGGAGAGGAGTGAGGGAGGGGGGCGGTGGGAAGGAAAATTAAAGAGAAGTGAAGGAAAGG
>NC_051412.1:25645022-25645199 GCF_015228065.2 Penaeus monodon
CAGAAACAAACAAAAAAGAAACAATATGAAAAAAACAAGGAAAACATATAATAATAATTCGAAATACAAAAAAAAAACGAAAATAAAGAAAATATCTATAAAAAAACGCACAGATAAGTGTATATTTTTTCTTAACTTTCCCCCGGTTATTTTATCATACACCGGCGGTTGAGCGAT
>NC_051412.1:25645278-25645348 GCF_015228065.2 Penaeus monodon
TGAAGTATTGGAATTTCTAAATCTCTAGCAGGTTATTTGTGGCTTGACGCTTTTCTCTACCTTTTCAATA
>NC_051412.1:25646124-25646409 GCF_015228065.2 Penaeus monodon
GGTTGCAGCGGCGGGGACAAAGCTCGCGGCATTCAGCAGTAATGGTCCAAAAAAGGTCGCCAGGAGCCCTTTTTCCCCAACCAGCGGGACCTTTCGCAGGGGGTAACGGTAGCTTCTCTTGCCCGGTTGAGCCCTTTGTCACCCCCCCTCCCCCCCACCTCCCCCCCCCATTCCGCGGCCCCCATTCCTCCCACCCCCCCTTACGCGGCCATCACCCCTGCTGGGCCTTCTGCAGGAGCTCCGGTCCGTTTAAGGAGAGGAGAGGGGTTTCCATGCGACCGCGGG
>NC_051412.1:25646518-25647436 GCF_015228065.2 Penaeus monodon
TGGACCAGTAGCATGGGAGGCCCCGTGGTAGAGTGAAAAGAAAGTTACAGTGAACTAGTGGGGGTTCGTAGGGGGGGAGGGGGGGGGACGTAGAAGGTAACAAAGGGGTCGTTAATTTGGCGCCCCCCAACATGGTCGACTGTCTGTAATGTAATATTAATGCACAACCCAACGTCTCTCTATTCTGCTCTTTTCGTCTGTAAAACAGTCTCTTTTCAGTTTAGCATTCGTTCTTTTTCCTCTCATTGTTATTTCTCATAGCCACCCCGCAGTGAGTTCACAAATATTCCAAATCTATGGACCAATCTCAAGTGGGGAGGCACTTGAGACCAGCCAATCATATTAAGTGTTTCCGCCTCAGCTATTGATTGGTGGGATTTGACTTTGACGGTACTCCGCGCGTTTCCATTGGTTGAAACGCGCCCAAACTCCGCCCGCTTAGGAAATTACGCGCGCTCAATGGCTCCCTAGGCCCGTCGCCCCGCCCCCAGATGGCAAGATGTAAAGTTGAGCTTGGTTAGGAAAATGTCGGAAGGCTCAGAGTGCTCTCCAATCTCCACTCGCTATCAAGCCAGTGCTATCATATTACTGGAAGCCAGATCTAAGCTCATTTGCTGGTTCTCACACGGCATTAACTGTAACAAGCCCTCCAGTAAAAACCGCGCCAGCCACGTGCCGCAAGATCTCCCGCCGGAGCCGCAAGCTACCTCTGCCCTCTACGGCCTCTCTGCCTCTGTGCCTGTGCCGCGGGCGAGGGGAAGAACACAAGTGATCAGGTGCCAAGCTCTTGTGAAGACGCACTTTTACCCTCGTAGTGCCGCAGTGTAACTCTTGACCTGGAGGTGACTCAAGAGTGCCATCGAGCTTGTGATCCATATCTTCGGCGCCAATGAGGAGTTGTGGCGGCGGTGGCGGCCT
>NC_051412.1:25647475-25647793 GCF_015228065.2 Penaeus monodon
GTCGCAGGTGTCCCGTCATCGATTGAGCTCAAGGTGACTCTTGACTTTTACAATACTGAGGCTCTCTGTCGAGATCGTTTCTTTTGTTACGCACCTTTAGGGGGACTCGGCCTCGGCGGCTCTCATCGAGGAGGAGGTGGAGGCGGCGCCCCTCTCCGCGGGCCTTCTCTCCCTCGCGGCTCGACCTTGCTCGCTGTCGGGAACCCACGGACATATTTAGATTTTGGGGGAAAGTCGAGACCTGCATCGATCCTCATTGGCCTCGAGGGCGCGGCGAACCTGAGACCGCAAGAGCAAAGGGCGCGGCCGGGCGGTCAA
>NC_051412.1:25647845-25647981 GCF_015228065.2 Penaeus monodon
AGGTGGTCACCAGCGAGAGGGGCTGAGGGTCATGTTGGGTCATTAGGACATGAACGGAAGCCCCAGGACGAACCAGCCCTTCTCCGTGACCTCTCTTCTGAGCCCGCTTGACACCCTGGCATCATCTGTCGACGTG
>NC_051412.1:25648119-25648430 GCF_015228065.2 Penaeus monodon
ATGCAGAACCCGTACGGCGTGAGCCCGATGGCCCACATGGCCCAGTTCGGGACCCACTCCACCTACCAGTACTGCAACACCGACCTCTCGCACTACGCCGCCCCCGCGTCGGCCTCGTGGTACGGCACGTCCTCCACCGACCCGAGATTCGCAAGTAAGTCCCCGACAAGTCCTTCGCTAACCCGTCCTTGGGCTCTCGCCGGCCCCGGGAGCTGAGTGGCGCTCGCGTGCTGTGCCTGGCTGGCGCGGCGCTGCTCGGCCCTCCCTGCTGTTCGCTTTTCCTATCTTGTAATAGGTTTACTGATAGCTGC
>NC_051412.1:25649472-25649643 GCF_015228065.2 Penaeus monodon
GTAAGCTTAGTCGCTGTCTATAAACGTTACAAAACTTGTACATTACTTAAAAGCATTAAATGATAATATTAAGTTTGTTATCGAGTCCATGTGAAAATTACCAAAGTTTATAGAATTTATATTTATAAACATTATCCCTCCTTTCTTTGAAATGCCAGAATCTCACTACAC
>NC_051412.1:25649823-25649968 GCF_015228065.2 Penaeus monodon
GATTGAAAGACGCTGAGGAAGAATCACTTGATCATCGCCATTGTTTCCGAACCGACACTCAGAGGGAAGAGGCAACTGAACTACCGGATGTTGCAGGACGAAATGCATGCAACAATCTTCACAATAAACAATCGGCTTCATTAAC
>NC_051412.1:25650001-25650266 GCF_015228065.2 Penaeus monodon
TCCTTATTTCAGGGTCGTGCGAAAGGGAAAGAAAATGGGAAAAGGGGCGGTAAGGGGTGGAGGGAAATGGGGGGACTCGCGTAATCCTCATAGTGATTAAGTTGCATTCAAGCTGTTGCTCTTTATTCGGAAGACATAGGGTAAAAGGGGGGCGGGGGTGGCTGGCTTTGCTTTTCCGTGGGGGTCCTCTGTTGATTTCCGTTTTTTTTCTATTATTATCATTGTTCGTGTATCTGGGTCTGTTTTTTTTTTGTCTGTTTGGTTC
>NC_051412.1:25650531-25650818 GCF_015228065.2 Penaeus monodon
TACACTTTTCACACTGTAATCCCTCTCCCATTAGAACAAAACTTATAGTATGTAAGTTCGCACTCTTACCATTCAGCATTATAAGTATATCTTCCCTCCCCCCTTTTAATCGGATGACTTTATATATAAAAAGATTCTTCTCTATTCATTGTGCATTATAAATCTTACGGCTTCAGGTGTTACGTCTCTTGTTTTCTGCAACTTCTTTTATAACATTTCGTTGTGTTCTTTGCTAGCTACATCTTCTTCTACTACAGCAGAAGCTCTCAGAACCTATTTTTTGTCTG
>NC_051412.1:25650855-25651060 GCF_015228065.2 Penaeus monodon
AACGCAAGTCGCTTTTCTGTGCCACCGTTTGTCTCGATTGGCACAGCTCTATTTCTACGAGTATCATCTACTCTTACAGATACTTTTATTACGTATTCTGTTAATTATTTTTTCCCCTTTATCCTGTGTTGTTTGGTGCAGCTCCATATCTACGAGCATTTACTATCTACATTTACAGCAATTTTTTACGTATTATTGTTGTATT
>NC_051412.1:25651095-25651245 GCF_015228065.2 Penaeus monodon
CCTAAATGGAGGATGCCATCTGCAGCGACTGATCTCCATACTACGACGGTTACTGCAGCAAAAAACTACCGCACTTTATCCTCCCTCTGCTGCCACGGGGATGCTGCTGCTGCCATGGTTTTCGCCTCGTCTCTCCGTATGCCGCTGTTC
>NC_051412.1:25651524-25651751 GCF_015228065.2 Penaeus monodon
ACATACCTTTATGCCAATATTGTATAGCTATAAAATTATATAAGATGTTATATCATAATATTTTCTGTTAATATTGGGATGATATTGATTATAGATTGGTACCTCGATGTGTGATGTTGACTATAATTTTGCTATTCCTCATAATAATCATCAATCATTCCAGAAATTGAATAAGGATGTCGTTGAAAATAGACTTTTTGTTGATAACCAGCATAATTAGGAAAACG
>NC_051412.1:25651822-25652064 GCF_015228065.2 Penaeus monodon
ATTGATACAAACTGAGGATGATATGTACTCTGATATTAATACTTTTATTGAGGATGACAGTGATGTTGATGATAACAGATATTAGTAAAGATAATCATGATGACATGAAGAACCAGGGAATTAACAAGGGAAATAAAGCTATTGAGAAAATGATAACAATAATGATAGTAATTATCAGTGGCGTAGTTAATGGGGGGGGGGGGTAGATTTCACTGTGTTACGGGCCCTCGATGCACGTTGTT
>NC_051412.1:25652120-25652466 GCF_015228065.2 Penaeus monodon
GCACTATCCAAAAACAGAAATAGACCTTTTGATTCAGATAAGTAAATCAAGTATAGCTATTTCGTCATACATATTTTTCATCATCAAACCTCGGAAATAAGGGGGAGTGTGGGGTAGCCCCCAAGGGACCTAGACAGGGACCCCAAGAGACCCCCCCCCTCCACCCCCTACCCCCTGAGTATCTAGCTTCACAACCTAACAATGATGATAATATCTGGAGATAATGATAACATATAATATCTTATCACAGACAAACGGTAAGAACAGAACAACACTAATCCTAATAATAATGATGACGTGATGACAGGTACAATGATGATAATGATATCATTGATGGTAATAAAAC
>NC_051412.1:25655362-25655715 GCF_015228065.2 Penaeus monodon
GAATTAAAACTCCTATTTATTGTCTTCAATATTAGCTTGATTGAAAGTTAGTTATAAAAGCAGTTCATATCTTTGATTAATATATCAGTAGATCTGTCTTTTTTTTCTTTGTCTTTTTGACCCGAAATCGGTATACTAATTTCGAAATTGGAAACTTTAAGAAAATGCGTCTTTTTTTTTTTTTTACTTTAAAAGTAAATTGATTTTTTTAAATGTCTATTTTCGTTACTTCTGACTTTTTTTTTGTCCTGTCTGCAACGAAAAAATAATTGCGTCGTATATATGCAAGTAATTATGTTTTCTCAGTGCTATTGTGTCGTAATATTTTGTTTGTTTTGTTCTTCATCTTACTT
>NC_051412.1:25656062-25656137 GCF_015228065.2 Penaeus monodon
TTTTTATATATTTTTTTATGATTCTTCTTCACTGCTATATTGATATGCTATTATTATATTTTATAAATGATATGC
>NC_051412.1:25656237-25656563 GCF_015228065.2 Penaeus monodon
TCTTATTGTATCTCCCTGTATTTCTCCTCTCCCAGTTTCTCTTCTCCCCTCCTTCATCCTAACCAACTTTTTCTCTACCTTTTTCCTTTTTCTTATCCTATCTCCCCGTATTTCTCTCTTTCCTTTCCTTCATCCCACCAACTTTATCACATTTTCTCATATATGTATATTTTTTTCCCTTTATTCTATCTCTTTCCCTTCCTTCGTCCCACCACATTTTTTCATATTTTTTTCCTTATTTTATCTCTCCCTGCTCTCCTTCGTCCCATCCAACTTTTATCACATATACATATTTTTTTTCTCTTTTCTTATTCTATCTCCTGTAT
>NC_051412.1:25656731-25656952 GCF_015228065.2 Penaeus monodon
GCACTAATCCTTTTTGAGCCGTCCCGAAGCGGCCATTGGCTGGATTCCTTCAAGTTGCCACTCAAGTAGGATAAAATGGTAGGGAGTAACTCTTTCGGAATTGGCGGGAATTCTTCTGAAATACTCCACAAACGTAGATTCAGGTATTTAGCTCTTTGTTATCTGTTGTTATCGTTATCTCTATACCCATGTCGGCTGAGGGACGATTAGGGATTGGCGGA
>NC_051412.1:25657489-25657621 GCF_015228065.2 Penaeus monodon
CGCCTCTTGCCTCGAGCTTATTTAAGTCGCTCCGCTACAAGCAATTTCCTTCTCCCGTTTTATTATCCGCTCACTACCTTTATCCACCTTTATTTATCTCTGCTTCCTCCTTCCCCTCCTTAATACCTTCCC
>NC_051412.1:25658070-25658404 GCF_015228065.2 Penaeus monodon
CCCCTCTCCCCTCCCGTTCCCTCCGACCATACAAATCATGGGCGCAGATGGTAGTGATGTTAATATCTTGTTGAGGTTGGACGTTGAGGAGTGGGGGAGGGGGGGTGTGTGAGCTGTGAAGGGGGGTGAGCTGTGAAGGAGGGGGGGAGCTGTGAAGGGGGGTGAGCTGTGAAGGAGGGGGGGAGCTGTGAAGGGGGGTGAGCTGTGAAGGAGGGGGGAGCTGTGAAGGGAGTGAGCTGTGAAGGAGGGGTTAGCTGTGAAGGGGGGTGAGCTGTGAAGGAGGGGGGAGCTGTGAAGGGGGAGCTATGAAGGAGTAGTGAGCTGTGAAGGGGGG
>NC_051412.1:25658452-25658813 GCF_015228065.2 Penaeus monodon
GGAGGAGGGAGGGAGGATGAAAAATGTATGGACAAGGAAAAAGAAAGGGAGGGGGGAGGGGGGAGGGGGAAGGAAGGAGAACATAGAATATACAGAACTTTATAAATAAAATTCAGGTGTGAGAAATTTCTGTTTGTTTGTATCATTGTTTGCTTTAACTATTATTTATGATTACTTAAAGCAAGAAATATAATTACTTTTAATATTACATTTACGCAGAGAAAGGCACTGTATATTGTAATATTTCTTAATATTGTTTTTCGTAATCGAATGTGTAAAAAAATCATGAATTTATTTCTCTGTGTAAGTTTCTGTCCCTTTTATGATTAGATTTAATCACTATAGCCACTTAATATATCTA
>NC_051412.1:25659156-25659394 GCF_015228065.2 Penaeus monodon
GGCCGCTATTAGGCTGTGTCATCTGTCCGCTTCTGTATCAGCAGTTATCTGCAATTTCTTAGTTATGCCATTCGTATGCGCTATCCACACGTCACACTCAGGCGAAAGATGGGAATGCGAGAGGCAGGGAGAAAGGGAGGGGGAGGAAGGAGGAGAGGAGAGAGGGGAGAAGAAGAGGGGGGTTGGAGAGGGAGGGGTTATAGTGAGGGGAAGTAGGGATGGGGGGGAAGGAGAGAGG
>NC_051412.1:25659597-25659863 GCF_015228065.2 Penaeus monodon
ATAAAATGGAAAAAGAAAGCACGAGCGATATTCCGGGGTGGGAAACGGGGCCTTTTAAACAGAGAAAGACGAACCAATACATCAATTATACTGTTAGGACGAAGATAATTGCCTCAGGGGGGGGGGGAAGACCCACCCTCAAGGTCAATCGTCCCCTCGGAAATACGCAGGAAAACGGGCCTTATGGACAGAACGTACGGTTTGGCGCCTCTCCTTAGGCACGTGGCATAGCGAATGAAGTGACGAAGGGGAGGAGTCGCTCGCTC
>NC_051412.1:25660021-25660097 GCF_015228065.2 Penaeus monodon
CTTATCAAAATCAAACGTGAAAGATCACAAGGGAGACAAAACCAAGAAAAGGTGATTATTTTTGGAATGAAGGGTC
>NC_051412.1:25660558-25660721 GCF_015228065.2 Penaeus monodon
GGAGGGAGAGGGGGGGGGAGAAGAATTGTTTGCCAAGAGAAAGACGCGAAATGAGGAAATGAAAGGAGGGAATTACTGCGGGAGAAGGCGTGTTCCTGGTCGCCATTGGCCTTATTGGGAACCAGATGGCGCTGATGGTGCCAGCATGAGGATTGTGTATGTG
>NC_051412.1:25661281-25661348 GCF_015228065.2 Penaeus monodon
TGTCGAGTTTAATCGCCTGACCACACGGCTCGCCGTACCTAGCCTGGACTTTGACTCCGCGCATGAT
>NC_051412.1:25661689-25662194 GCF_015228065.2 Penaeus monodon
ATATAGACAGCTTCCCGAGCGAGGCGGCGGCGCGGGAGAGGCGCCGGGGACACGCGTTCGCAGCCGCCAATTAAGAGCCGCAGGGAAGGGATTCTTGCAAATGCAATTAAATGCAACTGGCGCAATCCCGTCAACTTAGAGGAGCCGGTTGCAGCAAAGCGGCTTAGGGCGGGACTTGGGGAAGCGGCCGCGGGGGAAACAATTGAACAACGACAAGTTTTAACAGCGAAATCGATTTTCTTTTGGTTTGACGAGTGAAATCATAAATGCATTTGCATGTTGGCAATGAGATTGATTCGTTATTCAGAGGGATCGATATCTGTGTGATTATAGATTGCGTTTTTTAATGAATCTATAAAGACCTAATAACCCTATAAATTAGTTTACTTTAGTCTTTTTATTTTTGAGGGAAACTTAGTCATTTTTCGAAAATGGATTCGATTCGTCTGTCAAAAAGCTATGATATTTATGCGATTGCGAATAAATAAAAAATCGATTTAACGAG
>NC_051412.1:25662221-25662470 GCF_015228065.2 Penaeus monodon
GAGAGCATTTAAGATCCGATATTGCGTCAAGCTAATCTCATCCTTATTTACACCCTGCGTAAGACCTCCGTTTCCCTTCCCTCCTCTCATTGCACACACATAACCTCTGTCAGTAATTAGACAATAAAAAAGACATTATCAACATCATCTGCAGAAGCTGGGCCTTATTGCTAATTACCGACGCTGCCCAGATTATCTGCAATTAGGAACGAACTTTGTGGAGACCGATTATAGATGCGAGAGAATGAA
>NC_051412.1:25663173-25663404 GCF_015228065.2 Penaeus monodon
GGAGGAACGAGCAAGCCACCCCCCCCCCCCGCACCCCCAAAGCAACCCATCACAGACGCCAAGGAGCCGCTGCTTAACACGGAAGGGAATTCCCCGGCCTCAGAGTAGACCGAAAGCACCCTTCACTTTGCGCCGTTGGAGACCCTTATGTACGAATCACATAAGGGTGAAAAGGCCATAAAACACACTTGTTCACCTCCGCTCTAGGCAAATTAGTGGATTAGGAATGAT
>NC_051412.1:25664155-25664798 GCF_015228065.2 Penaeus monodon
AGGGGGTAAAGGTAGGAGGGGGAAAGAGAGGAGGGGGGGGGAGAAAGGGAGGAGGTAGAGGGGTAGGGTAAAGGCAGTAGGAGGGAGGGAAATGAAGAAGGGAGAGGGGGAGGAGGGAGAGGGGTGAGATGAAGGTAGGCGTAGGAGGGAGAGAAAGGGAGGAGGGAGAGAGGGGGGAGGAGGGAAAGATAGGGGAGGAAGAGGGGGGAGAGGGAAGGAGGAGGGAGGGAGAGAGGGAAGGAGGAGGGAGAGAGGAAGGGGGAGGAGAGAGAGGAAGGAGGAGGGAGAGAGGAAGGAGGAGGGAGAGAAGAGGAGGAGGGAGAGAGGAAGGGGGGGGAGAGAGGGGGGAGGAGGGAGAGAGAGGAAGGAGGAGGGAGAGAGGAAGGAGGAGGGAGAGAGGAAGGAGGAGGGAGAGACAGAGGAGGAGGGAGAGAGGGAAGAGGAGGGAGAGGGGTGGCGGAGCAATCGAAGCATTACTTAATCATTCCCTCCGGTAGCTGCTAATGGCGGTTGAGAGTTTATGCTGCGAACCTCATATGGCACTTGTTTGGTGTGTGGGGGATTATGGGTAATTAGGCCTGGATAATGGCGCCACCCCCGGCCGACACCCGCGCGCGCCCGCACCCGCCGGGGACCTCCCTCG
>NC_051412.1:25665290-25665740 GCF_015228065.2 Penaeus monodon
CAGCAACGTAACCGGACAATAACAGACATCATTAACATACAGCGTCGTTAATATGTATGAAGCGAGTGTAAACGTTGACTTGTCCTCACAGGCTCTGCCGGCTAAACGGGACACGCCTATTGGGGATATATGGGTGGCTCTTTGTGATCGATCTTCCTCTTAAGCGGGACAGCCGACGGAGCTCGCTTTACGTGATTTCCGCTCTATAGAGAGGGCGATAGAGTGAATTTCGCATAATGACGGCAAATTAAGGCTGAGAGAGATTTAGGATAAGGTGGGATTATTGTTTACATCTTCGGCGTTCGCGTAAGACGAATCCGGAGCAAGGCGGTTTCGCTTAATCCGTACGCTTTAGGGGGGGGGAGGGGAGGAGGGAGAATGAAGTTTATTGATTAAGACGTTTGTTAATTTTAGTGTTTCTTTTCTCGCGTGGAAGGAAAGGGTCTGGGA
>NC_051412.1:25667378-25667638 GCF_015228065.2 Penaeus monodon
CTATCCTCCGTTTAACAAGCCCGCTCTCATTCCCCCAGTTTGAACAAGAGCTCAGGGCGGCTCATCCCCACGGGGTTCTAATAGGCTCACCGAGCAGCTTTTGCCCTCGTGTAATTAAATGGCCGCCACTGTTGCCTTTTGCTGGAAATTTGGCGGGAAACTGCCGGTGAAGGAACGCTGGTAGTGCATCTTTCGAATGTTTGATTATGATTTTTTTTTTTAGATATATCAATCGTTTATCTAATTATTTTGTTTGTTTG
>NC_051412.1:25667727-25667839 GCF_015228065.2 Penaeus monodon
ATGTTGGTGAAAGGGGATGTAGTTTTATTACTTTTTCCGTATTTTATTTGGATTTGTTTAGCTTGGTTGGATCGGTATATTGTTGAATGTTATTAGTCTTTTCTCATTTTGT
>NC_051412.1:25668240-25668448 GCF_015228065.2 Penaeus monodon
ATTCCTTCGCCTGAGACACAACTATTTCACACAACAAACTATTATCATATATTGCGCACATATTATGTATTACATGCGCCGTAAGTGCTTATGTAAAACCCAGGAGGGACTTATCAAGATGAGAGTGGAAACTTATCGTGTTACATATGACTCTATCGATATGTAAACCAATGCTTCTGAGTACTTTTGAGATTTTGTCTCAATAAGT
>NC_051412.1:25668594-25668686 GCF_015228065.2 Penaeus monodon
ATTCTATAATAATCCTTGATGAGGACCGCAGTCTCAAGTCAGTTAAATTACACGTAATAAGTAAAATATAAAGCATATAAGCCATGCGAAAG
>NC_051412.1:25668807-25669122 GCF_015228065.2 Penaeus monodon
CCCCCCACCCCCCACCCCATCTATCTCCACCTCACCCCCCCCCTCCGAACAACCGAACCTACAACCTTAATAAAGCTCTCACCCCTCCCCCCACCAAAAAAAAAAAAAAGGTAAATATATAAGGAGAGAACCGCCTTATACCCCGAACCCTGAGGTATAAGGGAGCGTAGCGAAGTTAGTTGCAACCTCTTCCTTCCCTCGTTGCTCCGTGTTGACACAGACTAGGGCCAAAACTCACTTTTAATCAATTGCAATATGAGGTCCTTTGAAACGTGATATTACTGTTGGATGGAGGTCGTTGTTGCAGTGCAGGGA
>NC_051412.1:25669501-25669582 GCF_015228065.2 Penaeus monodon
TAGAATTTGGATATAATATTTTGAAATCTATATAAAATGGGGGTAGGGGTGGTGCAAGAATTGAAAGCGTTTAAGGATATT
>NC_051412.1:25669728-25669832 GCF_015228065.2 Penaeus monodon
CCCTGAGCCCTAAAATTTGAGTTTTAACCCAAAGAGTGACCAAGGAAAGGAGAGAAAAACGGGGGCTTAGTGATTTTAGGGTTTACTATGGGGAAAAGAAAAAA
>NC_051412.1:25670585-25670654 GCF_015228065.2 Penaeus monodon
ACAGAGGCCCCGATAGTAATAATGGCTGATAAGAAGAAAATTAATATTGCCAAGTGATTGGCGTTTCTC
>NC_051412.1:25670695-25670876 GCF_015228065.2 Penaeus monodon
GGGGGTATATCTTGGTCGCTTTAGATTTTAAAGAATGTTTTCCTTTTTCATTATTGTCATTTTCTTAATCTGAAGTGGACTGGTATATTGCAATCTGTTCCTGCTTGGAAATGCGATGGAACGGATATGTATGTGTGTGGTTAGGATGCATGCAAAGGATTTTAATGACATTCAAATCCGG
>NC_051412.1:25670918-25671008 GCF_015228065.2 Penaeus monodon
ATCATCTACCTCTTCGTATTGTTTTGTGTTTGAAAATTAGTACTTCTTTAGCGTCACGTGTCATCTGATGTTTGACTGTCTTACTTTGCT
>NC_051412.1:25671358-25671555 GCF_015228065.2 Penaeus monodon
GTCCACCGATCAACCTCTTCTCAGGTCCCGGATGCTGCTTCTTCCGGAGTCTCTTAAAAGCTTCCTGATTCTTCCCCCGTCTTGCTTCTTCCTCATTTCTTAAGGTGTTTGCCTTTTCCCTCATTCGGTCATCGAATCGGACTCGTGTTTTCGCCGTTTTCATTACGGCTTCGTTTTCTGTGTACGTAGGCTTTATT
>NC_051412.1:25671898-25672099 GCF_015228065.2 Penaeus monodon
TTATCCCTCTCTTCGCTTATTTTCTACTTCCTCTTATCTCCCTCTTCGCTTATATCCTCTTGCATCCTCTTCGTCCTCAAAAATTATCGTTCTCCCCCATCTTCCTTCATTTTCCCCTCTTCCCCTTTTCCCTGTCTCTTGTTTTTATCCCTTTCCCTCTGTCTCCCCTTAACTTTCCATCCCTCACCCCCTGTCTCCCCC
>NC_051412.1:25672428-25672759 GCF_015228065.2 Penaeus monodon
GCTGCATCCGACTTCTGAGAGAGAGGGGAAAGAAATAACAGTTTTAGCAATTAAGAAGGCACCTGAAACCGTAATAAGAGTGGAGTGCCCTCGATTGTAATAATCACCTATCAGTGAGTCTAGAGCTTCGCCTTCATATGATATCCTCCTGTGCTCCCCTCTTCCTTGTCCCCTCTCCCTCTTCCTTGTCCCCTCTCCCTCTTCCTTGTCCCCTCTCCCTCCTCCTTGTCCCCTCTCCCTCTTCCTTGTCCCCTCTCCCTCTTCCTTGTCCCCTCTCCCTCTTCCTTGTCCCCTCTCCCTCTTCCTTGTCCCTTCTTCCACCCTTAAGGCC
>NC_051412.1:25672928-25673064 GCF_015228065.2 Penaeus monodon
CTCCCCCCTTAAGGCCCCTTCCCCTCCTCCTTCCTTTTCCCTCTCCTCCTCCCGTCCCCTTCCCCTCTTATTCACCCCCTCCCCCCCCCCATCCCGTTCTTCAATGCCCCCTACCTTTCCCACGTTTCTTCATCTC
>NC_051412.1:25673108-25673218 GCF_015228065.2 Penaeus monodon
CGTTCTCTCCCCATTCTCCCATATTCAGTATTTCGCCTTCACGTTCCCTTTCCCTCTCCTCCCTTCCAGATTTCCTTATTGCATGAGAACGAGAGACAGAAAGCAAAATG
>NC_051412.1:25673554-25673993 GCF_015228065.2 Penaeus monodon
TGATGATGCACTGGTAGAGGTCCCCGCGCTTTATAATAGGATAGGAAAGGATCAGCTTCAAAACAAACGACTTGGTGTCAAATCCCGCAAATGTGGCTGAACATGTGAGACATTGGAGGAGGGGGAAGGGGGAGGGAAGGAGAGGGGGAAGGGGGGAGAGAGAGGAGAGGGGAAGGGGGAGGGTGGAGATGGGGAGGGGGTAGAGGGGGAGGGAGGGGAGGAGGGGAGGAGGGAGGAGAAGAGGGGGAGGGGGGAGAGAGAGAGAAGGAGAGGGGGAGGGGAGGAGAGGGGGAGGGGAGGAGAGAGGGAGGGAGGGAGGGAGAGGGGGAAGGAGGGAGGGGAGAGGAAGAGAGGGAAAAGGAGTGAGGGTAGGAGAGGGGGGAGGAACGAAGTGAAGATAGACATAAAAGAAAAATCAGGGACACCAAGAAGGAAAAAA
>NC_051412.1:25674107-25674298 GCF_015228065.2 Penaeus monodon
TCGCTAGATAAGGCCCTCTAAACTGATTCCACAGCGGATGAAGCGATGACGCTAATGGGGTTGAATATGCACTCTGATCTATCGCCTCCATCGCGCGAGCTCTATGGAATCAAACTCCCTTTGCGCTCGGCGAGAACCGGTTTCTGGCGGCGAGACTTCGTGCTGTCTATACTTCTGCGTTTCCTTTTTCG
>NC_051412.1:25674607-25674798 GCF_015228065.2 Penaeus monodon
CACCTGTCATTCTGTATCATTCTTTATTTGATTTGTGTAATTACATCTGTTCATGATTTTCAAATAACTACTTATAACTTTTCCCGATCAAATTTATCTATCAGTCGAGTTTAGTTATCTATGATCGCTTCATTATTAATTAGAGCTGTCTAAAATTATATTAGGCAACTATCTTTTTTTGAAATATTCGC
>NC_051412.1:25674862-25674948 GCF_015228065.2 Penaeus monodon
AGGATAATTCGTTTTCCTCATCTGTGTCGTTTCCCGCTTAATATATGCGTTTTTAATATTTTTTTTACTCGTCTTCCTCTTTGTTC
>NC_051412.1:25674992-25675138 GCF_015228065.2 Penaeus monodon
CCAGTTTTGCATTTCTCATTTTCTTCAATTTTCGTTTCGCTTCGTTCAGAATATTAATTTCCTTATGCTCAGCTTTCTGAAATCATTCGTTCAGTACGTTTTTCTTCTCTTTTCTTGCTCCTATTTTCATTCTATTTTCGTACGTC
>NC_051412.1:25675732-25675870 GCF_015228065.2 Penaeus monodon
TCACCCGCCTCTCCTCGGCCCGTTTGGCTCACGAGACTCGCTTCCAATTCTGCTGAAAGAATGAAGAGAAAAAAAGGAAAAATGAAAAAAAAAACAAGGATTTCTGAATAGGATAAATTCTAATCATCAGCAGAGAAA
>NC_051412.1:25676413-25676696 GCF_015228065.2 Penaeus monodon
TCCTCTCGAGAGAGCATGTTCACTTTTGCGAGGTTCCTCCGGCCGAAGGGGCTCGCCTCAACTGGCGTCTTTTCATCGAAGATCATTAGTGATGGATTTGCAAGGAATCCAAAATATGATTGGTAATTCATCTCGGCCGAGCACTAAGGGCTGATTTCCCATGCTCTCGCAACGAGGAAGACGCTCTTGCTGCGCCCGCAAATGAGGTAGAATCAACCAGATTTTGTTGAAAAATGTTCCGTTGCCAGAGATGGATGGATCACAGGAGGCGAGGCGTGGGGGG
>NC_051412.1:25677964-25678305 GCF_015228065.2 Penaeus monodon
TTCTCCCTTAGCTTCTCTTCATCACAAAGCATATGATTAATAATTTCCTCGCACACCGACGTAATATAGACATCGAGAAATGAAAGCCTTTTGTTTAAATCATGAATGTCTGCTGAAACCACTTTATAAAAAGTTTTTGAGTCAGAAAAGAATCAAATTTAAAAAATTTTAAAATTTATTACAAAAATATTTTGTTATTAACAACGTATAATTTTGCATTATGATATACTTCTATTTTCTTCGCCTTAATTTCACGTTCTGCATGTTTTCTTTTCGGACACGAAGAATAGCTGTGAAAAAAACCCTTCTCTTTTAAAACCCCACTCTTTGGGTTTTTTTTT
>NC_051412.1:25678344-25678708 GCF_015228065.2 Penaeus monodon
TTTTGGGCCAGAAATTTCACTAAAAATAAAATTCAAGAGAATAAAATTTGGAGAGAGAGGACTCATCTGTTTTTTCCCGGTCACAGATGTTCCCTTTTTCTTCCGTTCGGGGTTTGATGGGGGAGAACATGAACATGAACAGGGGGAACGTGACGTCATTTCCCCCACGTGCAGTTGGCTGACAACAAAGCGATGCGTTCCCCCTCACAGCGAAAAAAAACGGAAAAATTTCTTCACGCAGGCGCAAGTGAGTTGGATAATCATGTGTTCGTTAGTTGGTCGGTTTAGACAACCTTGGTTATGTATGTGGTGTGATTAAGTATTTTGCTTCACTATTTCTCTGTGCCAGCCTTTCTTTCTTGGA
>NC_051412.1:25679005-25679168 GCF_015228065.2 Penaeus monodon
AGGTGTACGAGTTAGAGCGAAGGTTCAAGCAGCAAAAATACCTTTCGGCGCCCGAGCGGGAACACCTGGCTTCGCTCATCAACCTCACGCCGCAACAGGTAGGTCATCTCGGGTCAAAGGTCATCATTTTTCTGAAATATTCGTGGATTTTTGTGAAGTAGTG
>NC_051412.1:25680366-25680491 GCF_015228065.2 Penaeus monodon
TTTTTTTACAATAACATATATACAAATGCCAAAAAAAAATTAAAAAAAAACCCAAAAACCACACACACACACACAAACACACGAAAAAAAAACACACACAAACCCCCCAAAACAAAAAAAAAAAT
>NC_051412.1:25680616-25680850 GCF_015228065.2 Penaeus monodon
GTTAATCAAATAAATGTACAATCATCATACGCAAAAACAAGAGTAATAAAACACTCCAGTCAATAACCCAGAATTTGATCAATCTCCCGAATTCGCAATTAATACTAAAAGGAGGGTGCGCGGAGCCTTCAATTCTCGTCTCAATCAACGTGTCTGTGGATCGCCCTCCCCGATTTTTTTCTTCGGGCCCAGAGCAAAATTCCCTTTTTGATTAGTTTTATGTTGATATTTGCT
>NC_051412.1:25680959-25681397 GCF_015228065.2 Penaeus monodon
GTATACGCAGAACATTTAATCGATTTGCCAAATGTCATCAGCCAGCCTTAGCGGTGACAGAACCCCCTTATCACCATCCATATCACTGTACGACCCCATTCATCCTCCCCCTCCCTCTTCCGCAACACCCCTCTCCCCTACCCCTACCATCCAACCCCCTACCCCAACCTTCAACCCCTCCCTTCCCCCACAGAACACCCTTCCCCCACAGACGACCCTTCCACCCCCTCCCTCTCCCCACAGACCACCCTTCCACTCCTCCCCTTCCCCCACAGACCACCCTTCCCCCTCCCCTCCCCCACCGATTATGTGCGCGTGCGCGGGAGGGTCACGTGTGAAATCTCACGCGCTGATGTCACCCTTGTAATCACCCGTAGGATCGCGGCGCATCCCTGGTTTCACACCCGTTTCATGTCCCACGCTCGGAGGCAGGTGCGC
>NC_051412.1:25681948-25682508 GCF_015228065.2 Penaeus monodon
TTTTTAGTGATAAGGAAAAGTATTAAGTCTGCAACGCCAGGTAAGCGCGTGTGCTGTGTATGGGCGAAGGGGGGGGAGGGGGGGAGGAGGGATGAAAGAATAGGGGGGGAGGGACAAAACCGATGATTTGAAAGGGACAAAGGAAAAGGAGAAGAGGAACGGGGAATAAAGATGGATGAGGTGGATAAATAGAAAGAAAGAAACAGAGATATAGAAACAAAGCGAGAATAATGATAATAAAAAGAAATATAGCTAAAAGCAACGAAAAAAAAATGAAGTAGGATAATAAAATCTCAAAAAGAAAAAAAAAAGAAAGAAAGAAAACTGAAAATCGAAAAATAAAAGCAATAAAAAAAAAATATTCGAATGAATAGATATACTAATCCAATCAGAACTAGATTAACACCGCGTAATAAAAGCTAAGGGAAAAGCGATTATTTTTTTTTTTTACCTTTCCCCCCCACCCCCTCTTCTCAAACTTTGCAATTATCTATATCTCTCCCTTCATTTCCCTCTCCCATATTCTGTCAACCCCAATTATACCTGTAATCGCAGGGTAA
>NC_051412.1:25682858-25683192 GCF_015228065.2 Penaeus monodon
ATATGGCTCGCTTGGTTCCCACATGTACAAAAGAGGTTTCCGCGACTTCTTTTTTTTATTTATTATTATCATCGGCATGTGGGAGCCGCGAGGGGGTGAGGGGGGGAGGGGAGAGAATGGGAGGGGATGGGAGGGGAAGGGAAGGGGAGGAGAGGGAAGGAGGGGGGATATTGGGGGTAGGAGGAAGAGGAGGGGAGGGGAGGGCAGGGGAAGGGGAGGGCAAGGGAAGGGCAGGGGAAGGGGAGGGCAGTAGAGGGGAAGGAGAGAGCAGGGGTGACAGGGCATAGACGCAAATACAGTCTTATCGCGTTGGTTTTATCGGGAGCGCTGGGCA
>NC_051412.1:25683225-25683572 GCF_015228065.2 Penaeus monodon
TTGTGCGAGAGGTTGTGTGTGTGTGTGCCTTATCTCCCTAGTCTATCGGTGAGGGGGAGGGAGGTGGAGGGGAGATGGGGAAGTGAGGGGAGAAGGGGAGGTGGGGAGAGAGGGAGGTAGGGGGAGAAGGGGAGGTGAGGGGAGAGGATGGCAAGGGAGAAGGGGAGGGGAGAGGATGGCAAGTTGAGAAGGGGAGGGGAGGTGTACAGCCGATGAGGGAAAAGTTGTGGGTTAAACCTCGTGTGGATAGAAAGGGGGTGGGGGTGGGGGGGGATGCAGCTGCTATGGGATTGTGGCGTTTCATTTCCCCACAAAAAATGAACACGTACAAGTATTTATATATACAT
>NC_051412.1:25684173-25684374 GCF_015228065.2 Penaeus monodon
CTGTCCTCCCCACAACTCCGTTGCTTCAGATCGCTTGGAGGCCCATTTGGCGATGACCTTGGCGAACAGAAGCTGTCTTGACTTGGTCTTAGAAACAAGATTAATACACAAATTGCGTCTAAGAGCAATTCCCAGCGAACAATTTTTTGGTAAGATCACTTGTCAGAATGCATCCTATGAGCTTCACTCAAATAATTTCGG
>NC_051412.1:25684602-25685284 GCF_015228065.2 Penaeus monodon
AGAGGTATACAGTGAGATGATAAACAACCGAGTTTCTGATCATGGTGAACAGAGTGGTGTGTTGGGGTGATGGGGGATGGGGGGAGCGTGGGAAGGGAGGGTGGGGCCCTAAGATTAATGGGGAAGGGGGAGGAATGGGGATTTGGGCGGGGAGAGAGAGGATAGAGAAAGAGGAATGCTGGGGAAGATAGGATAGGAGGAGGAGGAGGAGGAAGAGGAAAAGTAACGTGATGGGGAAGTGAGAGAGAGAGAGAGGAGGGGGAGGAGAGGAATAATGGGGGAGAGGGATAGGGGGTATAAAGGTGACGTAACTGGAAGGAAAGGGGGAGGGGGGGAGAAGTAGGGGGAGGGGGGGAGGAAGGGGGGGATGTGGATGATATTTGTCTTTTAATCTTTGCTGTTTACGTTCCACAGAAATTACACAAGTGGTGTTTCATGCCATTACGTGATGGTGTGGCTGTGTGTGCCATTGTGCAAATGCAAAATTCAGTGTAGTGCGTCATATCATAGGTCGATTATTAATGTTCATATTCATCGCTGTCTGTCATTTTTTTTTCAAAGTCTAAATTCTATGGTATTAGCGAATTGGTGCCACTCTTGACAATGATACGTCTAATAAACAATATGTTAATCAGTAAAAATGTATTTGCATGTATGTGCATATGGTCTACACTTACACTCA
>NC_051412.1:25685352-25685426 GCF_015228065.2 Penaeus monodon
TACTGATTATAGTATAAACTGCATGCAATATATAGTTATTGTTCTTCCTTCAGTCTATAAAGCAAGCTGATGGG
>NC_051412.1:25685513-25685961 GCF_015228065.2 Penaeus monodon
AAAGGCGAAATACACAAACAAAACCCGCACTGGGGACAGCACGTTATTGACGCGAGCGATGTGAGTAACGCCCCATGTGTGCTTGTTATGAAAAACGCAATAACATTTCATTACAACCAGAGGCGACCGGGAACACTTGCATGAAGATATTAAAATGAAGAGAAAATATTTCACCGTAAAAATAAGGGGAACCAAACGAACCATGGCACGAATGTATACGATTCGCATAATACGCATGTATTATATAGAAAATATATATAGCCTACTATTGATCAACTAGCGCAATACATTTAATACATTCACCTGCCTGGTAAACAGCTGGTTGCCAAATACAGTGGTTGGCAGGAGTTGAGTTTCAGCTTTAAGTGGGTTGTTCAGGTATTAATTGAAGAGTGGAAAAGAATCCGTAAGCCTCGTTGTGTCGATGGATCATATAGCGTTTTAATCT
>NC_051412.1:25686989-25687369 GCF_015228065.2 Penaeus monodon
GAAATGGATAGTGTAACTTTAATCCTCATTTGCCGGTTTTCTAACACCGTTTTTCTATACAACATTATTTTTGCATCCATAACGGACAAGCAACTACAGCATTCTCGAAGCTCAGTTCTTTTTTTGTTAATGAGCGAAGTGAACAAAGAATCATTGTCTGCGAATAGACAAAAAAGAAAAAAAGAAAAGAGTTTCGAAAAATCCAATATTTTTATCATCGCGAGATTCTGAATACGTTCTAGCCAAGCCCCTCGACCATCGGACCGGATATCAACCGTTCCGATCGGCCGCGCGAACAAGTATTAACAAGATAAGGCCGGATGAAACGACATTATCGCGGGTCTTATCACGTCCGCAGCTATCCTTTGAGTCCTCGAACC
>NC_051412.1:25687470-25687766 GCF_015228065.2 Penaeus monodon
ATGCACGCATTTTCTGAGCATCCACTAACACTTCCTCTTTCCTTATACCCCCTTATCAATATGCAACTGATACCCCCCTTATTCCTCCTCTCCCTCCATCCCTCATACTCAATCCCCGATACCCCCTCCTTCCATCCCTTCCCTGATACCCCACCCTATTCCTCTGTACCCTCCTCCCCCTCTCCCTCCCCCCATCGCGATACCCCCACCCATCCCCCTTCTATCTCCCTCAGTACCCCCCCCCAACCCCCCACATCTCCCCTTATACCCATCCTACCCCCTTAATACCCTGTTAT
>NC_051412.1:25687795-25688112 GCF_015228065.2 Penaeus monodon
TCGGTCTCTCGCGTGCAGTATCTTCATCAGTTTCAATTTTCTCTTCTTCTGCTTCTTCCATTCCTTTCATGGATAATTTCTTCTCTTCCTGTCTCCTATATTCGTTTTTTTTTTAATGATTGTCTGTTGTTGTTTTCGTGTTTTTTTTTTCTCTCTCTCTCTTATTGCTTTCTTATTTTACACCCTTCTTTCTTCTTCTTCTTCATGTTTTCCCTTTCTCTATTGCTTTATTTCAATTTATCTTTTTTTTTCAGTCATAATACTTGAAAATAATATTCCTACGCATTTCTTCATCTTTCCTGTTTTATTTCTTTTCG
>NC_051412.1:25688422-25688637 GCF_015228065.2 Penaeus monodon
CCTTTGAACACAGTGCCAAATACCCTCCGAGTGCCTGGAAAGACTCGTACCATAATGGCACTCTCTCTACTGCCTGATGATATCTAAGATCCATCCTGCTGGCTCGTATATCAAGCTATTGTTCTCTACTTAAACTTTTCTCTCATGTTAAAAAGATTGACTGACTTCGTTTTCTTATCCTGCAGATCTTGGTATCGTGTGGATATTGTGCCGAC
>NC_051412.1:25688755-25689402 GCF_015228065.2 Penaeus monodon
CAATATGGATGTAAAACTACCAATTTATATGTGTTATTTGCGTATATCGTATACTGAAATCGTTATGTATTTATTTGCATATCTATCTACAGCTTGGCGAATGAGTATTCTTTTCCTACTGTTTTGCAGAGGTATCTATTTATCCATTCACAGCACCGTTTTGTTTTTTATTTTCTATTGCGTCCGCAAAAGAATATTCTGTTGAATCACGTATCAAGTATCTGATTTGAATTTTCTCCCATTCTGTATACCCTTTTTCGTGTTTCTTAATCCACAAGAATCCGCGAATCCGTTCCATGCACTACGCGAACGACCAGGCCAGAATGTAAACAAAACACGGAACCTGCTTTTAAATCCGGGTTGCGGAACAGACTTGTACAGATCCCGTTCGAGTAAAATGAAAACCCATCCCTGCTCTTACCCCCTTTCCATCCCCCCCTTAAACACACCCACCGAAAATAACATGTTTACAAGTTATTAATTCGACATGACCACTAATTCGACCCGATAATCCTGGCTGAGGAATAATTCACATGGACTAATGAGCCGACGGAGAAGGAAGCTCCCAGGTAAACAAACTTGGCCTGGGCGGAAGTCACTTTTACCTAATCCGGAAACAACAGGTATCATCGCCGACGGAGATTTTA
>NC_051412.1:25689621-25689722 GCF_015228065.2 Penaeus monodon
GGTGCTCTTCCCACCAGCACGACCCAGCTGGGTGTTAGTACCCAGCTGGTACAATCATTACGGGAAACTGTGGGTCGTCTAGAGACACACTGGGAATTCAC
>NC_051412.1:25690101-25690355 GCF_015228065.2 Penaeus monodon
CGAACCTGAATCGGCTCAGTGATTATTCATAACTTCACTTTATCGATTAATTACTCAGCTCATCGAGTGATTTGTTTATTTTCTGTTTTACGGCTTATTTTCCCATGAGATTCGCTACGCTAAAATTAGATGTTAGTTAAGGTTAAGCGGTAAAGAGATTTCCGGTTTTATTTGCTGTTCCGAGATATGTATGCTGTCTTGTTTACCCTTTTGGTATCGGCACAAAATACGGAGGTGTAGAATATTAGAGGAAA
>NC_051412.1:25690702-25691293 GCF_015228065.2 Penaeus monodon
TTCCAGGGTTATACGAACATGTAAAAACAGAGGCTGGGAGGGAAAAACAGGTTGAATAGATAGCAAAAACAGGTTCAGAAAAAAATAATCCACGGGGCTCGCAGATATTGCATTCCGACATGCACCCTTGCATTAAATCGCGGCGATTGACCTTTTATGACGCGATTGTTCTTTGACGAGCCCTTAATGGATTCCCACACTGCGTCGGCCACCCGCCACCCACACCAATAATCTGTGAATCCACTCGTGTAAGCCGCTCTAAATGTCACGCCACGGGCCGGGCCACGTTTCCCATGCAAAAGAGGATTCCTCGCCGGCACAGGATTTCCTGCTGGGACGCGGGAATCGCCTGCGTAAGGGCTCCCGATGGCCCAAAAGACCAACTGTGGTGTCATCCTATTGTGGCCCAAACAAAGGGGCGGGGACAGGCATCACCTGCTCCCGTTTTCTGTTCGGGGTCTCCATTTTCTGTTGCCGGACCGCCGCGCAGATTGTCGTGCCATCTGCCGCCTTCAAAGGGTTAGTTCGTTTATTATTATTTTTCTGATGCACTACCGCTGATTCCTTTTCTTTTTTATGTCGTATGATCAC
>NC_051412.1:25691362-25691543 GCF_015228065.2 Penaeus monodon
CAGCGTCTCCCCTGTGGCTCACGGTGAGACGATTTTCAATTTGGACGAAGGATGATCAGTTCCTTCCTCCGTTTATTAAAGAGAAGCGCTGATTAGTATGCACATGACTGTCGATTTTCCTTCTTTTTCAAGAGAAGGGATAACGTCTTTTGTATTTACAGACGCGCTTGCTCACAGACAT
>NC_051412.1:25691851-25691992 GCF_015228065.2 Penaeus monodon
TGGCTGCACGCATCGCTTCCGTATTCCATAATCCCCGCTTGAGTAGGTGTTTCTACCTGGGCAACGAAGGATCTTAATTACTGTTTCCCTCAATCCGTTCATATTACCCGATTACCTGTCCGTTGTGAGAGGTTTTGCGAC
>NC_051412.1:25692062-25692139 GCF_015228065.2 Penaeus monodon
CTAAGGGGAAATTAAGGGGAGTGAGGGAAAGGGTACGGGAATGAGAGAGCTTGGAAAGGGTTTAGGAGGGGAGGGAT
>NC_051412.1:25692373-25692592 GCF_015228065.2 Penaeus monodon
GTCTCAGAGGTAACGAACAGAGGGAGAGCACAAAGAGGGGAGTAAACAGAGGGTTAAGGAAAGGAAGGTGAGAGGAGAAAGGGAGGAGGAAGAGGACGAGAGGACAAACACCACCGGAGAGGAAAGAGGCCGAAGTAAAGGGGAAATTGTAGAAAAGGGGAGAGGGAATGGCAGGTCTTCCTCATTATTTTTTCCTCTTTCAACCTCGAGTGCTAATTT
>NC_051412.1:25692899-25693042 GCF_015228065.2 Penaeus monodon
TTGTTTTTTCTTTTTTAAAATATGCTAAATATATAAATGTGTGTGTGAAAATTATAAAATATATAAATATTTTTTTTAAATATTTTTTTTTAAAATTTTTTTTTTTAAAGATATATTATATATATATAAAATATTATATATAA
>NC_051412.1:25693643-25693882 GCF_015228065.2 Penaeus monodon
TTTATTAAACTATATACACATAGCCCCCCTACACTTTTTCCCTTTCGGGCAAAAAAAATAAAATTAAAAACCCAATTTTGTGCAAGGGAAAAAGGGAGAAAAAAAAGGGTAAGAAAAAAAAGGGAATTTTTTCCAACGATAAAAAAAACGATTTTTTGCGATTGTTGCAGCCCACCCGGGCGAAAAAGGTCCGGGGTTTTGCCCCGACGCAAACCCACGGGGGAAAAAAAAACGAAAAC
>NC_051412.1:25694022-25694171 GCF_015228065.2 Penaeus monodon
TAAAGGGGTTTTGGTTATCATTTTAGCTTTTTTGGGGGGGGGGGCAGTGTCATTACGAAGTAAGTACTCAAATTGTAATATTTACTTTATTGTAGTAGTATTAAAAATTCATTTTTATACAACTTTGGGCATGAGTGAAATCCAATAAT
>NC_051412.1:25694493-25694747 GCF_015228065.2 Penaeus monodon
GGCCGGCCAAAAAACCGCAGCTCGAGGCAATAAAAATGGACGTCACTCAAGCTTCCTGTTTAGCTTTTTCTGTCGGGGTGGGTTTTGGGGTTTTTACTGAAAAGCAGGGCGTTTTAGGGTTAAATTTTTACTGACTTCCTCTCCCTTTTTTACTCTTTTCTGTTCTCCTTTACTCCCGTCTACTCTTCTCCTTCCCTTCTACTTTCTTTTATTCTTCAATTTTTCCTGTTTTATTATCCTTTCTTATTCCCTTA
>NC_051412.1:25696310-25696553 GCF_015228065.2 Penaeus monodon
CCCCTCCCCCGGCTTCCACCCCCACCTCCCCCTCGTCCATTAGCAAACTTTCAACTTAAGTTGGACAATGTTCAGAAAGGTTTGAGATTGTGAAAACGTCCCTTTTTTTTCCCTTAAATTTTTTTCCATTGTGTGTATCGGTTTTTTTTGTGTATAATATTCTTTTAACTTTTGCTGTTTGTTGGTTTGCGTGTTTGTTGTCTTTCTCTTTATTTGTTTCTTTTTTATTTGTTTTATTTATTT
>NC_051412.1:25696845-25697174 GCF_015228065.2 Penaeus monodon
GTTTAAAGAATTCACATGCGCGAGTGTTTATGTGGCAACCTGCATACACCTTACACCCCTTATAGATAACATATCTATGACAAGACACCAAAAGATTACGTTTCATCAAAGAGCTTGAATACATCGATATCCCGGAGAAGTGTGTTTGCAGAGAGGAAAATCAACCAACTTCAGGACATTTTAGATATCTTTTTTTTTTTTTTACTTGTCATGAGCATTTTTGTCACTCTCACCACGATCGACAAGGACATGTTGAAACGCAAACAAGCTGGCAATGCAGCCGAAGACATCGCGTTATTTCCCAAAGTAATTCGCAGATCTTTGAAAAA
>NC_051412.1:25697245-25697397 GCF_015228065.2 Penaeus monodon
AATATGAAAAATAAGATGTAAAAGCGCTTTGTCAGACAACCCTTCCAAAACAGGACGCTAAACATGTGTTACGTCACTACCCCTCCTTGCCAATGCCCCTTGTTGCAAAGGCCAGTATGTGCAACATGTGTTAGCGGGGGCGGTGGGGGCGG
>NC_051412.1:25697518-25697775 GCF_015228065.2 Penaeus monodon
CAGGGCCGCCCAAAGGATGCAAGCGGCAGATGAGGGCGGCTTCCTTTGTGTGGGCGGCGGGATCAAAGCCCTGCGGAAGACATTGTCACCGCACTGGATTAAGATTGCAATTGCATTCGAGCTAAAACTCCCTCTAGTGTCTTTCGGATTGTCTCCGAGGATTTTTGTGTGCGTGGGGGGGAGGGGAGGTGCCGCCCCTGCGTGTGCAATATCGACGGATGAGGGGAAGAAAAGGGCACCGACGTAGATGAGTTGCA
>NC_051412.1:25697860-25698009 GCF_015228065.2 Penaeus monodon
TATATGTAGTATGTGTGTGTCAATGGATGATGGGAAGTAATAACCTCACAGATGAGGCAGATGATCTAAGGAAGTTGCCGGGGGATGAGGGGGATGAGGAGGGGGGGGGGGAATGAGTGGTATATGGTTGGTGTTTGTAGTCTCTCTTG
>NC_051412.1:25699314-25699483 GCF_015228065.2 Penaeus monodon
CTCGCCAACACAGTACAGCTAACGACTGACTTTCGGTTGGAGCTGTAAATGCAGGATTCAGTCAACATCTTCCCTGACGAAATAATTGGTTAATGATAAAGAAAAGATGAAGGAAAATTATAAGCGGATCATTTTTTTTCTTCTCTTTCTCTCTTCCTCTTTCTCTCTT
>NC_051412.1:25700182-25700261 GCF_015228065.2 Penaeus monodon
TCAAGTTGAGTTGGTCCTATATCCTATTGTATTTAGGGGTCATGTTTATCTTAATCCGCAGGATAATACAGTAGGACAA
>NC_051412.1:25700327-25700625 GCF_015228065.2 Penaeus monodon
AAGAGGGGGCTGGCCGGGCGCGAACCCTGCCTCCCTCCCCCTCCCCCCGCATATAAACACACATAGCCAACAACAAAGCATATATATCATGAATTTTACAAACCCACTATAGCAACACAGCTCTGACCCCGTTTCTCTCGCCTCCGCAGGTCAAAATTTGGTTCCAGAATCACCGCTACAAGATGAAGAGAGCAGCCAAGGAGAAGGCCATGTCAGAACAGACTACCTCTTCTAACCAGGTGAGTATCTTGGAGTTATTCGGGGCTTGAAGTTTGCTTGTTTGTGTGTATTTGTGTTT
>NC_051412.1:25700737-25702098 GCF_015228065.2 Penaeus monodon
CTATCGTAATACACATAATTATTATCTTACATTATTTTCCTCCTCTTTCGATTATCCCGCTTGTTGCAAATTTGTTATTCTGCAAATACTTTACTCTGTGTTTTCATTATCCTCCTCCTTGTCCTAGTGTCGAATTATCTTTCAACATTTACCTTTAAATTTTCGTAGTTTATTTAGCGAACGTTCCGGCTAAATAAACCTTTTTTTTTCTCTCTCATCGCCTCCAACTATGGAACTAACGTGTTTCGCCTCCTGTGCCTCCCCAGAGCGCGTCCCCCAGGAGGATCTCGGTGCCGGTGCTGGTGAAGGAGGAGAACGCCACGAAGGGCTCGTCCTCGACCTCCTCCTCGGCAGCGGGCGGCGGCGAGGGCAAGCTGGGCCACCACCGCGACACCTCCTCCTCGACGTCGTCCTCGAGCCTGGCGGCCTCCAACACCTCGAGCCTCCTGCCGAGCCACCTCACGTGCGACCCGGCCTCCGCCCTCGACCCCTTCCGCAGCCAGGGCTCCGCCACGCCCGTCAGCGCCTCCGCTTTCCCCTCCATGACGCCGCTCCACCACAACGCCAACAACGCCTACCTCCACCACCAGCGCGCGTGGTAAGCGGGAGAGAGAGTAGACAGCGAGAGATGGACGGACGGGAAGGACGGAGGAAGCGAAGGACAGAGACAAGGGCGTGGGGATTGGGGGAGGAGCTTCGTGGGCGTTCCGGTACGATCCTAATCCCTGTCGCATGGAACGGGCGAGGTGGGCTTCCCTCAGGGGCAGGGGCGTCCGCGCATCTCGCCAGGGGAACACGTCTGCTGGGCAAGGCGACCGACGGGTCAGTGCGGAGGACGCGTGCTATTTAATAAGGGCAGTGTAATGGTCCTATATCGTTTGTAGTGGCAGGGTAATGACCCCGTTTATCGAACTGGGACACAGCTAATTCATGCTCTTAGGGAACAGAGGCAATAACAGGCCGACAACTCGATAAAAAGTATCAGATCAATTGACACTTAACGGGGTAGGGCATGCTGCACGCCAAACTTGCACACAACAGCGAGTTTAGCCAAGCTTTCCGACCTCCTTTCGCCTCGACTCAGCCATGTAAAGGAAAAGAAGAAAACTCCTAGTTGGCAACCAACCTTCTCCAAAGGCGCCTGTAACTTGAAATAGCGATAGCCTGAAAGGAATTTCCTCAATCAAACTGCTCTCAAACACGAGAAAGAATAAGGAGACGTAAGAAAAACATATGCTTACAACGTGGCACGGGGCAAGGGGACCGGAGAGAACTATTGGCCAGAAGCGTAAGTTCAGAACACCGGACGGGATTCCCTTTACGTGCGCTGTGCTTTTTATTCCTTTTCATGAGGGTTCAGA
>NC_051412.1:25702456-25702552 GCF_015228065.2 Penaeus monodon
AAACCCCCTCCCTACCCTTCACACACCTATTGAGGGAGGGTCTGGCTGGAACCTAACCATCTTCAAGAGGTTCAGAAAGGTATGAGAACCCCTCAT
>NC_051412.1:25702597-25702703 GCF_015228065.2 Penaeus monodon
CTTTACGTCGGCCTCCTCTTCCGACTATTATTGTCACTCCTTTTCCTCTTACACCGCGTTCTGTTTCGTTCATTCTACGCCATTCTTCCTTTTTTGACCAACATCA
>NC_051412.1:25704021-25704110 GCF_015228065.2 Penaeus monodon
CACGTGGATAACGAAAAAAGAGAGAATAACAAACATATACCAGCGATCAACAGGAAATATTTTATTTTGAGATAGAAAAAAAGATACGT
>NC_051412.1:25704135-25704610 GCF_015228065.2 Penaeus monodon
TTTTTTTACTTAACTAAGCTCGTCCAAATTGCACATCACTGTGATCACACAAACTCCTGGAAATAAGGGAGGGGAGAAAGAGAAATAAAACTAGTCATTGGTATTCCGGGCCGACACCTCGACCCCCCCCTCTCTCCTCCCCCCCCCCGAACGAGAAAAAAGAGGGGGGGAAGGGGGGGGGGAGATCGCACCGAGGGAGACGTTGAGACAAGGCAGCGTGCAACAAAGGCCGGGTATTTGCCGTAATGCGGAGAAGCGTTTGTGAACCAGTGACTCCCCGAGAGACTTTTGTGACCCGTCGGGCCGAGGGAGACCGAGTGTCAGGGCGACGTGACTCGCTTCTTGATAATCCCTCGTTATGCATTCATACCACAACTGTACAGGAGGGCACGAGTGATAACAGTGACGTGGCTGGATACTCAAGGATGTTTATTTTTCTTGGTTTGGCCTTTGAAAGTGCACGGAGATGTTTCAG
>NC_051412.1:25704716-25705200 GCF_015228065.2 Penaeus monodon
GTATAGAGAGGTGTGGTAAGGTGGCGCGTTCTGAGGAAGAGATTCTGATCCCGTTGGTGCCTGGGCTCGTTGCTGATGCGATGCAGACTGGCCGGAACGTTTCTCCTCGAACGGACGTCCGATAAACAAGACAGGCGCTGAGCGACCCGCCGCCGACGATGCCCGCCATCTACCCCGACCCGCCGGAAGCCGGTCCCTCCCGCAGGATCGGCATCGAGTCGCCGCCGCAGGAAGGGCCCGGCGACTCCTGCAGCTGTTGATCTGTTCGAATCCTTCTCTTGATCTGGAGATCTTGAGCATGACCGCCGCCACTCCAGCGAGGGCGGCGCGCGAGGAGGGCGCGGGGCCCAGCCAAGGCCGTCGGGACCAATTTCCTCAACGTTTTCCTCTTCGTTAGCCGAGACTACAGTGCCGGATGGCTCTCCAGCTGCCTGATAAGAGCCGTAAGCTGGAATTTTTCCCCCATGTGGCGGTAGTGGCCGCT
>NC_051412.1:25705248-25705962 GCF_015228065.2 Penaeus monodon
TCTGGCGCTGTCACGGCTATGTTGTTTTTCCATGGAGCGCCCAGCGGGCTCCTCGAGGGCCCTTCAGCTCGAGGGCGCGCGTCCCGATCCCTCCGCTCTGGCCACAGCTTCGGATTGGTGACGACCCTCCCTCGCTCGTGCTCGGAACTGATAGTCGGAGATGGAGAATTCTGCCTCTTATCACGAATAAGCCCATTCACGTTCGTTTCCCCCCCTCCCCCCTCCCCTTTAAACGCGCGAAAAGTGCAAAATATAAACTGGTTACACGTCGTCCGAGTCCAAGACCGCCGTTTGAAGCCGAGTCTGAAGCCACCGACCGCAGAATGGGACGACACATACCATTTGGTTCGTCCAGCCGTATTGATCGGCAAAGCTGGACTTCATAGAACCACATCCTGGAATGTGGGAGATACAGACAGGGGGGGAAAAAATATATGAAAATGGTGCTTCTTCCTCCTTCGGCTCAGGCGAAAACTCTCTCTCCTCGGTCCCCTTCGCTTAGGGCATCACGAAGACTCTCCCCACGAGCGCACGACCACGTCTTCGCCCCCGCCACGCTCCGCCCCGCCTGCCCCACGCGCCCTGCCCTTCCCCAACGCCCCCTCCTCCGATACCACCCTCCTCTCCCCCCTCCCCGAGCCCTCCGAGCCGATACCATACCCTCATACCCCCACCCTCTCCCCCTCCTCTCTCTACGCCACCACCTGGACGCCA
>NC_051412.1:25706286-25706552 GCF_015228065.2 Penaeus monodon
TTAAGAGAAAGACGCCATCATCAAGTCCCCGTTTGATTAATTAGTGTAAATACGAAACGGTGGTTGATTAGCGAGGTTGACTTACAAGCTCCACTCAATCAGCATGAAACCTCGACGCAACTCAAACTCGTCGTCAATAAACCGTAAATTCCCCGGGTTTGAGGCTGGGGAAAGCTAAAGCAACGAGTCCCTGTGTATATTCGACACGCGCTCCTCCCCGTGCAAAGGGCCTCAGATGTGCAATTAGTTTCCTCACAAGACGGAGC
>NC_051412.1:25706574-25707499 GCF_015228065.2 Penaeus monodon
GTGTGGGGGAGGAGAAGAGAAAGCAAATCAGAATATCATTCCCGCTTCTCTTTCCTTCCGATCTGCGAATTATACCTGTTTATTGAACTTCTAAGAAAGCGCTTTTCCTTTCTTTTAATATACTTATTGGTTGTTATTGTTCGGAGAAAAGTGAAGGGTGTCCCAGAATAGGCACCGAAAGCTTTGAAAAGGAAAAGAAAAGAAAGATAAACGCAAGATTGAGGCTCGAAATTTTATACTACCCTGTCACGCACGCTGCCCATGAAGGCCCGCTCTGCGCCCAGTGCCCCATGAACCCACGAAACCCCCCACACCCCCAGCAGGCAGGTACTGACTACGTGTGTACATAGTGTAAATTGTTCTCAAGAATGTGTAGTATGTAAGGTTTAAGACGCTGCTTTACTTCGACCATGATTGTCAATTTGTGTCCAGGCTTTGTCGATAATAAAATAATAATCTATTAATTAACTTATTACGTGTTGTTGACGTCACAGCCAATTGTACCGAGAGGGTGATGAGTGTCCAGTGTTTAAATAACCTTTAAAAAAAATCCTTTTCCCCTGTGGTAGAAACTCTTGTATGGTAGAAGAAACTTTGTCCAGTTATTCCCATCCTTCTTCTGTTCGTTTCGTGCGCATCCTGGAGACACGCGGAGGAGGAGGACTTGCTGTGTGTGTCTTTTGAAGGACGAACCTCATATACAAACCTCCCTCGAAGGGCGACCTCGTGAGTGTGTGGGGTCGCGCCCGGATGCGCTTGTTGTTGCTGCCGAGGACGATATAGACGGCGCGGCCCCCGGGAAGAAGCCTGGTCTTCGGTCAGAGCGAAAGGAAAAGTCTGCTCGGAACGGAACATGGTGTTGAAAGCAAATCGAGTTCGTAGTTTTGCATAAACGGAAAATCAAATACAGCATATGTGTATGAGA
>NC_051412.1:25707542-25707691 GCF_015228065.2 Penaeus monodon
CACAGTGCGCAAAGATAGAAACCAGTACACAGAAAACGACCGAACTAGCAACAGCAGCAGTTATCCGCAGCCACAACGACAACGAGCCAAGGCCGACGTACTTACTTGGACTTCCAGTTCGTGCCTCTCAGACATATCGCAAAACAAAA
>NC_051412.1:25707719-25707790 GCF_015228065.2 Penaeus monodon
AGGCGGAGGACAGATCGTCGTCGTCGCCAATGCCATGTTGAGACACAGGTTCTCCTTGTTCTTCTCTGTAG
>NC_051412.1:25707817-25707940 GCF_015228065.2 Penaeus monodon
TCGATTCGAAAAGGTCTCTCTCTCTCTGTATTTCTGTTTTTGTAGTTGGGCTTTTCATGCAATAGGTTCTCTGGCTTTCTATCTCTTTCTCGATGAGGTAATAACGAAGAAAACGAGGAAGAA
>NC_051412.1:25708170-25708697 GCF_015228065.2 Penaeus monodon
GCGAGAAGGATGAAGAAAATTAATAAAAAGAGGTGAGAGAATGGCAGAAGGGACATTTCCTCCTGATTCGGTGCTGGTGCGGTTTTGTTCAAGGCAAAGCCTGTATCCAGTTGTGATATACAGCTATTTGTATTTTTATTGATGGTTTTACATGTTCAATAAAGTGTTCCGTGGAAAGAAAAAAAAAACGAAGAAAATTGTTTATTCTGATGCTCCTTGTTTACTTTCTTAGACTGTGTTTATGTGTTGACTTATGCAAATCCCGAATCTAAAACTGGCTAGTCAGCAAGTCGCTTAAGACGTGGACCTTTGTTTTCTTTCGAGACATGTTGCTGAACCTTGAGTAAAACGATTATGATTCTGAGCGAAGACTTTCACCAAAGAGTGTCTTGTTTTGCGGGTCCATGTTCAAGATAATTTGTCCTATGTCAAAATAGATGCTGAGATTAATGCTGGTGATAAGTTAATTAGGTTGAGAGGATTGGTGTTGAAGATAATGTTGCCAGTTGTCATGAAAAGGATAATGC
>NC_051412.1:25709433-25709549 GCF_015228065.2 Penaeus monodon
CGAATTACTTTGAACGAATAGAAATGATAAAAATATGCAACAAGGTGTAATGGCAACACAAGTATGGTGGTAATGACAACCATTTCATCATAGTGGTATTAGTAATCAGAAACAGA
>NC_051412.1:25711660-25711946 GCF_015228065.2 Penaeus monodon
CACACATATTTACACATGTGCGTGTGACTACGTTTTTGCGTATATGTTAAAGCGCAGCGACAGCCCCACACCACATCTATATATTATACCAACCACACAATACATACAACACACACTCTCCCTCAGCAACTCAGGCGAAGGACATTGAGACCAAGTGTCCTGACGCCACTTTAGGGTTTCCAGATTAACCCCCCCCCCCCAGCCTACCCCATACACCCGCTGCAACCTGAAATCTCGGTTGGATTCCCGTGAATTGACGAATTCGATTCCATATTTCCGCTGAGGG
>NC_051412.1:25715863-25716198 GCF_015228065.2 Penaeus monodon
TTGGCGCTTCATTACAGGCTGCCACACTAGGCTCAGCCATCTGTAAGTCTTTTGCCGCTCAGGAAGTCTTTGTTGGCTGATACAATAATAGCCATATACGTTAAATATCGCTTGATCTCTCCCGTTTGTTAGAATGAAAATCCCTCCCCGCTTGCCTTTGAGTCGCGCAGCCATTGTGTGTTCCTTCAACGGGGTTACAATTCCGCTCTCGAGGGTCGCCCTGCGTATTTTTCTAGGCTGGGCGCCTTCCATCCGCGTTTCATCGTTTGTTCTTTTTAAAAGGCACGCTTCTCGGATGTCGTGTGCTGCAAGGATCGAAATAATTAGAATAAAAA
>NC_051412.1:25716233-25716440 GCF_015228065.2 Penaeus monodon
AAAGGAAGTTGTCGATAGGTAAACACGTTTAATGCCGTGAAAATAAAGAAATCCGACGAATTGCCGCGGACAAGTGTGGGAGGCGATGGTATCAGGTTAGGGTACACGCCAATTAAGGTGATATCAGCGGAGCCTATCGGGTGGGAGCGGCCGGCTGGGCTCCCCTCCCTGATACCCCTCCCACATACCCCCCCTTTCCCTTACCCT
>NC_051412.1:25716481-25716591 GCF_015228065.2 Penaeus monodon
CTTTTGTGACACTGCGCTGGACTCATGAACCAAGATACACAACGCCATCCCTGTTATATTTTGTGACGTGTTTTCCTCTCCTTTACAATGCGCACCACCCCTGTCCGCAC
>NC_051412.1:25716616-25718041 GCF_015228065.2 Penaeus monodon
AAAAAAATTATCTTGTATAAATATTACACTCCCTTCCGCACGTATAGAGAAACGATCAGCCCGCGCGCCTTTCCCTCCCGCAAGTGGGTCGAAAAATTGATAAGAAGGGACAAAGCAGATGATGACATATGCTGAAAAGACCCGTGTGGAGCAATCAAGGAGGATCTGTATTGTGGTTAACGCTACTCTCATCCCCGCCAGAAACTGTGCGATTCCTCATAGATGCCACGACTCGCATATCTCCGACCCCGCTCTCGTTGCGAAAAGAGTTCTTTGAAGGGCCTTTCTGCCATCATCTCATAGAAATATTACTCCACGAGCATACGCAAGCCCTGCTCATCGCATTCGGCCGACGGTAAAACCCCGGCACTGAAAATGAACGAAGAAAGGTGGGATGCGAGGCGGCACATTGAACTTTCCCGCCACCAATTGCGCGCCAAAAAGGGGCTCAGCGGGGGCGCGTCGTCATGCTGCTCGACACAAAAACCCCGGCCTGGAAAATAAGGCACGCATCCCTAGGTTCCTTAAAAATGGAAGACAAACATTTTCGCCAAAATTTTTACATGGGCCCGTGATTCTCAATTACTGAATGCCGCTGATGAGGGAACAAGTGAATCCCGAGGGAGAAAGAGCCTTGTCAGAACTATGTCAACCTTGAAACGAGCGGGATCTTCATCAATGACACATGGTCGGTGCGCGGCACTCAAAAGAGACCCTTCCGCCCTGGAGACACAGAGACCAAAATGGCGCGGGTCTTTAAGTAAATTAAACACCATTAGTCGGTATCAGCCCAGACCATCGTGTCTTTTCCCATAAATTGTGCAAAGATTGGAATGCGCAGACTGTCCTCATCAGCAGGTAGATATTCCGTTGAGAACAGGGTCTTTCACTCCGATTTCCAGCATTAATCAAGCGTAGACTTAACATGTCCCTCGTGAGTTTAGGGTTATCAGTGTCAATGGTCCTCATCCATGTATATATGTCAAGAATCCGAGACACTGTCTTTTGAAAATGCGACGAGCCTCGAGAATAAATACATACGGAATGAGAATCGCCTCGAAATGGAAAGGAACCAAGATGCCTGCTGATGGCTCTGAGGCCCGCCATTTGTTCTTAAGAGGTCGACGTTCCTTTATCGAAAATACTTTACCTATATTTCGCATTTACGAAAACATAAATACAGAAACCAAATTAGATCTTTACAAAATTCAGATTTAGGACATTCTATCATTCGAATATCAGTACTGGAATGACACTGGTAAATAACGTCACTAATCAAAAAGCATAATCTTCATGGTATTGTCATGCAAATAACAACTTATACTTATTGGGCTAAGAATAGATATGAAGAGATATGCAAAAGGTCATAAACTTAATTAACTGAGAGTATGAGAATATTAAGGATGTGCTGGTAAAATGGAGAGG
>NC_051412.1:25718320-25718674 GCF_015228065.2 Penaeus monodon
AAACAAAATTGCTAATATTGATGGTGACGATGTTGCCATTACAAGCAAGAATTGTATATTTAACTGTACCATAACGTTTTCTATCATTTCTCGCAGGAACTCATAGATTTGATAAAAAATAGCGATCTAACAGCTTCAATGGACGGTTATTGTATGGAATGGAGAGAAAAATTCAAGAATACGAGAAAATAAAGGACTTAAATGCGGTGCTGTCTAAATCATTTGCTAACCTAAGGTAATATGACTCCGTATCAGCGGAATCCGATAGATGAGTAAACCACACGTGTACTTAATCTTATGAGCTATTAGACAGCTTCTCTCAATCTTCCGCGATTACTAAGCTAAACGGGTAAT
>NC_051412.1:25718997-25719940 GCF_015228065.2 Penaeus monodon
TGTCACGCTATATATGGCTTTGACATCAAGAAATGTTCACGCTTATAAATGACACACGAGGGGTAATGCACATTGAATCCTTTCGTAAACGTATTTTTCTTGTATACAAAAGAATGTTTCTCTCGATAGTTTTTATCCGATGCCAATACCAACAGATACATACAGATATTTCGATACCGGACAATTATTCATAGTGTGCCTTAAATCTTCCCCACAGAACCAGGAAATATTGCAATGTCAGTAGAGACTCGTGTGCAAAGTGAAAGGCCGTAATTCATGTATAGCAGCGGTAATCTATCTGAAACAGGAATGAGGTTTTTAAACATGGAACTCTTCATTAGTAAGCACACTTGATATTCCACAACGAACCTATACCTGTATTATATTATACGAAGCTTATTATGGGTAAATTTGTTTTGTAAATTTCAAAAATCATTTGCACTTTTTTTCTTTTTTTACTAGAGACTAAATAATCATTATTTTGCAATGATGTCTGCTGGTATATTGTTGAATATTACAGAGTTTGAAATATACTTTGCATTATAGAAATGATTGACAGAAAAAAAAATATTAGTAAGTGGAAATATTTGTCATCAGATATTCCGCATTCAAATAAAAATAATTGTAATACAGAATTAATTGTTTTTTGGTTATTTTGACAAATTCAGCTAAAAAAAAAATCCGTAGCATATGATGGGAAAATATGAACACTATATATGTTAACATCTATTGTATTTCCGTTGAAGGTTAATGTATGATAATATACGTATGTATTGCCTGTCAATGAATAATCTAGTGTAATCTAGTGATTTCTTATATACTTCCTTTCTTATAACATTGTACCTGAGGCAAGCGGATTCTGCTATTGCTCTCTTTGACAATATGATTCATTGCAATAATAGATAACTTCCCATGTCGTATTTTTGCGGGGAGGGGAACATTT
>NC_051412.1:25720085-25720211 GCF_015228065.2 Penaeus monodon
ACTTTTCGATCAGCCTGAGGCCTGCGGGAACAGGTTTCGAAGATTCTTGGCATCAGCTTTCCATAGAGCAACCTGACATATATGTTTTCATAGACAAACATATTCAAGAAAGAATGTATGTGTATT
>NC_051412.1:25720403-25720570 GCF_015228065.2 Penaeus monodon
TCAATATACATATACACACACACTCATGTTCATATATTTAGAGAGAGAAATAGAAACACTAAGCAAATAGTCAGGCAAACGTACACAATATCACACCGAAATACCCAACAAAAATAAATCCAAATTCATTAGGCACCAACATACTCTATTTTCCCTGCGACTGAGCC
>NC_051412.1:25721443-25721785 GCF_015228065.2 Penaeus monodon
TTGGTGGAGATTATAATAGACCACTACTGAATAATTAGTCAGCAGTCAGCTATTTGCAGGCCGGTGACTTGCAATCCGTCTGTTTGCAGGTCAGGACGAGCTCGGGGCTGGGCTTTCTGAGGTAGAGCATTTTACGTAATATTATTCGAAGTTTTAATCTAATCTCTTTTAGAATGGCTTGCGTGGGCGAGTGCATAGCGAGGGAAATCAATAGTGTCTTGGGAAGATTGATTGGTAAATGGTAGGGATGTTTTTTCTCGAAGTGATGCGGTGATGATGTTGATGATAGTGAACAGGTAAATGAAATCAGATCTTGTTGTTTTTCTAACGACTCGTTTACGC
>NC_051412.1:25722543-25722765 GCF_015228065.2 Penaeus monodon
GATAAAGATTCGTTTTTTCCTTCGACAGTAAAATGTTTACAATGAACGTTTCCTGGCAGTTTAGCGCCATCCTTGCCCGCTCATCCATCTTCAGGTAATTTATTGGTAACGGTGTAATGATTTAGCGGAAATCTAGCGCCTTGTCATTTATTGGACTATTATCCACCCTATACCTCGGATATGTTGGCAACGCTGATGGATTAAGTGGGATAGTTGCTCAAG
>NC_051412.1:25722806-25724435 GCF_015228065.2 Penaeus monodon
GCTATTTATTGTGGCTGTTGACGCTCTGCTCGCGTGCCTAAGTAGCGTTCGGTTATTCTTGCCAAATCGTGGAGAGTCAGAGCATATAATAAACAGGTGCAGAGTGAACCGGGTGGAGACCCCTGAACAACGTGGCCGGGTAAGGGTGGAGTGTTCAAGTGTTTCGTTAACGCGGTCCCAGCACCGTCCTGTGGTAGAATAAAAGGTGGGTCATCTGTATCAACAAGTGGCCACTGGGTTATTATTCCCTCCCGTGTGTGGGACTGACAGCCACACACAGGAATGTCAACATAAGTTTCGCCTTTCAGCACATTGTTAATCTGTTTAAACTGCGCGCCGTCCCTGCGCTCCTGTCACCTCACTTGTTTGTCGGCCGACCGCGCGCGAGCCTCCCCGCGTCCCGACCCCCGCGCGCCGACCTAGTCTTGTTGCTAAGTATGAGCTTCTCGTGGGATACGGGGCGGGAGGGAAGGAGGAGGAGGGTGCCCGCGGCTCCGAATTCTGGTTTAAAGGCAAACACTATCGAGGCGAACGCAAGGTTTGCTTGGCTTGTGTTTGAAAGGCATGGTCTGTTTGGATCACTGCTCCTGTGCATGGGTGCATGGATGAGCGATTAAATCGGGGTTAGTAAACGCATTTTTATTAGCCAAGCCTCACGTTCCGTTTGTCGTCAAATGATGTTTTTGATTAGGATTATAGATGAGTCATTGCGTTCGGACGCAGGGTTTACCCAGCTCAAACAGAAGGCGGGAAAATCTGCCATGTTCTACCTTTGTCATTCAGCCATTGTTTAAAGTATCGTTCCTTCCCAAAATGTTTTAAATCGATGGCCATCGATTCTTCCCGAACGAGCGAATGGGAAGAGACGCCCGTGAAAATATACGATGACGATGTAGAACATCTTTATCACGTTTGAATTTGACGAATCTGTGGGTGGAATTGACCTCAGTTCAGCGACTGAGCAGTGGTGATGCAGCACAACCGCGTGCCCACGCCCTTATCCACGCCCAGACTCCCTTTATCCACACCCAGACTCCCTTTATCCACGCCCAGACTTCATTTATCCACGCACGACCCTCCCTTTATCCACGCTCCAAGCCTCCCTTTATCCACGCCCTTACCCTCCCTTTATCCACGCCCCAATCCTCCCTTCATCCACGCCCAGACTCCCTTTATCCACGCCCAGACTCCCTTTATCCACGCCCCGACCCTCCCTTTATCCACGCCCCAATCCTCCCTTTATCCACGCCCCGACCCTCCCTTTATCCACGCCCCGACCCTCCCTTTATCCACGCCCCGACCCTCCCTTTATCCACGCCCCGACCCTCCCTTTATCCACGCCCACCCCTTCCCCCGGCCGCCCATAACAGATCCACCTCGCAAACAACCACATTGCTATTCCGTTCACATCTGTGGATTGAATAATTAACTTCCTCCTATACAACTATACGAATCGTGTATAAGTATTACAGGTTTTTCGAGTGAGTGTAATACTCTGCTCTAATTCCGAGCAATTTAATTATATCTTCTGGGTACTGTACATGCTGCTCTGTGTTCGGTACAAACGCCATATACTCTACTGGGCACTTCCCATGGTCCGTGGATATGCCTTATGATATAGAGAGAACA
>NC_051412.1:25724577-25724749 GCF_015228065.2 Penaeus monodon
ATCAAGTCCGACTATTACTCTCCCTCTCTTCCCCCCCCCCCCGCCTTAAAATCCCTTCTCCCTCTCCCATTATCCAGATCCTAACCCGGTGATCAAGAATGGGATAACATTGATATCAAATGGTCAATGAAATGTGTAAAGTACAAGTTTTGAGAGCGGCATTCCTTGAGAC
>NC_051412.1:25724781-25725124 GCF_015228065.2 Penaeus monodon
TTAGAATGAAGAGCTGTAAAGGGGGGGTAAGGGGGAGGGGAAGGGACGGAGGGAGGTGGTAGGCGAAGTAATAGGCGATATAATAGCCTTTATCACTAAGGAATTAGACGGTCTTATCTTATCGCTACCTGTCTAACCTTACTTCCTGCCTCCTTCTCTCTCCCTCCTTCCCCGCCTTGTCTCGCTCCTGAAATATCTCGCTTGTTAATCAGGTCAAATTAGTATCAGAAGTGTTAGTCCCATATAAACATGAATGAACAGGTCAAAACGCTTTGTTCAGATGAACATACCAAACTGTAGATGCGCCCGATGATAATATTCATTTGCTTTTATGCTTGTTTTA
>NC_051412.1:25725358-25725668 GCF_015228065.2 Penaeus monodon
GCACTGACGCTTGGCTACACCACCTTATATCACCGAAAATTCTGCATAACCTTCAGTGTCAGTAATCCCCAGACTGTTTCTTTTCTCATTCTGAAACCTATTCCTTTCACATGCAGACAGTACCTATGCAGACCTTCAGGCATTCAGTCCTATGATACCTTAGTACGTAGAACAGTAATCAACCCTGTTTTATAATGGTAGAGTTCACCTTAGATAAAGGTTTGGGAATATACTGGCAAAACAGACGATGAAAAGGCGCGAGTCATAAGTGTGGATTGACGTGCCTTCCTGTTTAATCAATTTTCAAAAG
>NC_051412.1:25725939-25726045 GCF_015228065.2 Penaeus monodon
ACCCGATATTATTGAGAATAAAAAAAAGATCGTAAATAAAACCTCATGCGAGATATTCCTGAATTTTCTACCGCAATAGAATTGAAAGAAATTAATACCAATGGGC
>NC_051412.1:25726846-25727033 GCF_015228065.2 Penaeus monodon
CAATTGCTATACACGCCCCTCTCTAGCCTCGTTTAACAACCAATATAAAACAGAAATAACAAAAGGTACGGATAATTAGGGACCGCTGACATCTCTTTTGCGTCGAAAACAAAATAGGTTCGTCGTGCGCAAGCCGATGCTCTCCTGATGGACAGGTAGACGAATCGTACTGACGGGGAGCAGTCCC
>NC_051412.1:25727229-25727377 GCF_015228065.2 Penaeus monodon
ACACATTTTTGTTCTGCCAGGCTGTCCGTTCTATCCTACAATCACGATCTTATTTTTTCTATAGTTATCCATTTTTGCACAAATTCCTTTATTCTTCTTCCATTCATCAAATTAACTTCTGTTCACCAACAAAGCAGCGATGGTATCT
>NC_051412.1:25727490-25727837 GCF_015228065.2 Penaeus monodon
GATTTCCCAGGTATTTAAACAAATACTTTTCTCACTGAGCACACTGGATCGTGTGAGTTACCTGAGTCGAGACACAATGAATGAAAGAAAGGTATCTATGAATGAAAAAAAACATAACACTAAAATGAGGCTTAAGATAAGGTAATCTGTTCATTACTCCATGTTTATAGCAGTTATATTTTCATTCATTATTACGAAGGTCATTTTTATATAACTATTTTCATCATTTCATTATCAGTTCTATCACCGACATCGAACATTACCGCTTTTCCTCTACTTTTTGTAATAAAGTTATTCGTTTTACCAATATCATTATAATATTTTTGTTTGTTATAAGTATTCCTGAT
>NC_051412.1:25727957-25728286 GCF_015228065.2 Penaeus monodon
TCAATTACTGAAGACCCCCTACCCCCCACGTCATACCTCGACGTGTGCTGTTCATAACAACACGTGTCAATAATAACAATCAATTAACTGTTATTATTGCTTGTTACTGCAATACGTGTCAGTTCGTATTAATAATCCTCGTTACTGATTGGTTATTGAAAAGGGTAATCACTTCGCGAGTACCAGTAGAGACAGATAGTGAATATGGTATTACATGCGTTGTCCTACCAGTTCGTAACACTATTTAATTCGATCGTTTTTATGATGTGTTTGATCGAATATGATGCTGTTTTTTGTAGATTTTGTTGTGTTGTGTATGGATTGTGTGT
>NC_051412.1:25730060-25730214 GCF_015228065.2 Penaeus monodon
CCTCATGTTCTTTCAGTTCGTGTTTTCGTGTTATTTGATTTATTTATAATATCTGATAATTCTTTCCTTTTTTTTCAAAACCGTCTTTACACTAAATATAAACAAACAAACAATGGCAGCCCATATCTGATTCTATATATACACGTTAAGTTGA
>NC_051412.1:25730262-25730337 GCF_015228065.2 Penaeus monodon
CCAAGAATACAATCTTCAGAACTTTCTCCGAAATGAGATAGTAATAAAATCCCATACAATGAAATACCTAGAAAG
>NC_051412.1:25731177-25731247 GCF_015228065.2 Penaeus monodon
TTGTATACCCGAGTATAGTTTATCTTCCACTTTCTCTCTCACGCGAAAGAGCATGCTAGATCTTCCGGGA
>NC_051412.1:25731302-25731459 GCF_015228065.2 Penaeus monodon
TTACTAAGTTAACAGAAAAATGCAATGGCCGGAGCTTTCTATAAGAAGCGGCTGGAATGTGTGTTTGCATATAAAGTCGTTCGAATTTTTCTTCACATAGACGAGTATGCCATTTTAGCCACCTGGCGGTAGAAAGTTGCGTGTCATCGGAGACCCA
>NC_051412.1:25731863-25732288 GCF_015228065.2 Penaeus monodon
AATCAAACAACGATTTCATGATCTGCTATTACTGTGATCGATTGTCTTCCTCTTGATCTGCTTCTTTTACTGTTTTGATGGTTCTTTTTTTTTCTCTCGGTTATGAATATATTATGAAACGTATCGATAAGAAAATAAATTTTATTCACTGAAGTTTAAGTACGCAAGCTTTTCGATAACCTGGGTGATTCAGAGCGCTCACGATTCCTGCCATCCCAAATTATTCGAAATGTCAGAATATATCGAGTGTCGTAATGCTGAAGCCATATTTTTTTTCGTAAAGAAAATATCACCAGAGACCACGTGATTCCTGCATAAATAATGATGTCGTATTTTGGATGTGTTTTCCATTAATACATACTAGGGTTGGATAAGCTGTGGTTCGTTGACATTCGTGAACAAGATGGCTTTATTGGCCAGATAGG
>NC_051412.1:25732796-25732929 GCF_015228065.2 Penaeus monodon
GCCTTGGAAGGTCCTGTCCAGTATTTAGTGTCCAGTGTCCCCCTCACTACAGGCGGGGAGATGGCTTAGATTATGTAAGATATGTGTCGAGAGGCAAAACCCCACTTAGATCAAGATAGCATCTACATCTTAA
>NC_051412.1:25733376-25733481 GCF_015228065.2 Penaeus monodon
CACTACCCTCCCCTCGCTGCGTTCGCCCTTGTCCAGGTTGACCTCCCGCCGCCCCTTCGCCGCCGTTCTGCCTCCGTCCTGCCTCTTGAGCTTCCTGCGGAGATC
>NC_051412.1:25733774-25733854 GCF_015228065.2 Penaeus monodon
ACGTGGGTAGGGATACCAGGTGGGGGTTACGGTGTTGAGAGAAAGGGAAATCGGATTAAAAGAGAGATGGTGCAAGGAAA
>NC_051412.1:25734058-25734174 GCF_015228065.2 Penaeus monodon
CGAGTCTCAGAGGGACAGTTATGCACTAACGTGACTCCCTTCAGTGCCAAGCCAAGCAGCCGTGTTTGGAGTGGCTCTCCCGTGGCACTGATTTGGGTCCTGCTTAGTTTTGTCTG
>NC_051412.1:25734558-25734741 GCF_015228065.2 Penaeus monodon
CTACTTCTATTTCTGCGTTTGTTTCTACTAATTTCTCTTGTCTAAAATCTTATTCTTATTTTCTGTGTCTTATACTTTATCCTTTTTTCTATTATAATCTTTATCATATTGTCTGCTTCTGTTTTTGCTTTTGTAGAAAATAATACGAATGCTGTACAGGAAATAAAATCACATAGTGGGGTG
>NC_051412.1:25735130-25735236 GCF_015228065.2 Penaeus monodon
ACAAAATAATGATGTCCTTATCTGCTCCCACGAGGAGTCACATGAGAAGGAAATAAACGAGTCTCCCCCATAAAGAAAACGGGAATACAAAGCTCTCCCGAGAGAC
>NC_051412.1:25735652-25735790 GCF_015228065.2 Penaeus monodon
AATGCAATTGCAGGATGGCAACGAAGGTCACGTTTTGCATAATCACAATGCCCGTGTGAAAGAATCTTGCAACACCCCCCCCCCCTCCCCTCCCTGTTTGCAAGAGGGAGAAATAACCCTTTCCTTACCTCTTGTTTT
>NC_051412.1:25736024-25736096 GCF_015228065.2 Penaeus monodon
CTCCGTAGGATTTTTAAAAATCTATTCTGCTCTGCTGCTTATTTGAATATCCTACAATTCCAATGTTGTTGC
>NC_051412.1:25736446-25736748 GCF_015228065.2 Penaeus monodon
TCCGTCTGCCTCTAGGAACATTTATTTACAATTTTGTTTCTAATCATTCCATCGTATTTGCTTGTTATTCCTATGTTTATTCATGTATCTACTTTTTTCCCCTCATTCTTTTCTTTCTCAGCTTGTTATGCGAAATATGCGCATACGACCTGCAATTGTTTTCTTCCAATTAAGGACATAGATATTGACAAACAATAAAGCCCACAGCCCGGCAGAGAAACACAATGGGGACGAAGCCACGTTAGGGTTTACCTTTCTTAATTAAGATCTCAATTAATGCGGTTTTCTAGCCCGCCCACTTA
>NC_051412.1:25737287-25737384 GCF_015228065.2 Penaeus monodon
ATGGCATTCGACTTGCGTCTGAAAAAAAATGGAATTTCCACTTATTTTTTTTTCCTTTCCTTTTCAAAAGAACATATGATACGGACTCAGACATGGA
>NC_051412.1:25738533-25738685 GCF_015228065.2 Penaeus monodon
TCCAAGAATGATCAAGTGCCTGGGGGGCTATTTCGCCGCGAGCCAGACAGACACGTACTCGCGAAGCCAGATCTACGACTCCCTTTTGGGCCGAGGTCGTTGCTGGTCGTTCGTGGCAGCGAGGGAGGGGGGGTCGTCCTTATATCAGGCGG
>NC_051412.1:25739344-25739499 GCF_015228065.2 Penaeus monodon
ACCCATCACGGCGCTACTCCCCCCCCCACCCACCCCACCTCCTCGCTCGCTGACAGGGCAGAAAAAGGCAACTGTCTCCGGGTGGGCAGTGAACCGGACCTTGTTTGGCTCGAGATGAAGCTATTATGACCTTATTATGAGCCACTGTGGAGGGT
>NC_051412.1:25741001-25741093 GCF_015228065.2 Penaeus monodon
CCAAAAGATTTATCTCAACAGCTGATCGCGGATGCTTCAGCCTAGCCAAGAGACGCCGCGAAACCGCAAGACGCTAAGAGTCGGTTTTATTC
>NC_051412.1:25741141-25741344 GCF_015228065.2 Penaeus monodon
ATATCATTATCCATGCACCGAAGACATTTTTCTCCCTTCTGTTTTATTAACATGTTTCCTTATACCTGATATTTTCAACATTCCTTTATAGAAATTCTTTTCCCGAATTTCCCTGAGCTTATGTGAAGCAGGTCTCGCTCAATCTCGCTCGCGTCTCGTTCTTCGCGAGAATCAACGAGACGTGGCGCTCAAAGGGCCTTCGC
>NC_051412.1:25741819-25742182 GCF_015228065.2 Penaeus monodon
TGCTTTATGACGTAAATACCACCCTCACACACAACGAGCCAAAGGCCTATAATCATTCCATCACTTTCCCCTGTTACTTCACCCCCTCAGTCATTTCTCTTATCTCGTCACCATCAGCAGCTTCACCATCCCATCATTCCCGTCAACCCTCCCCCCCCCTCCTCCCCCCTTACCGCCCCCATACACACTACCCTCCATTTGAAACACACTTTACACATACTTTTCACACTGAATTAGCCAACCTCGCTCCCCCATTCTCTTTAACTGCCAATCGCGAACTAACAACAGGATTAACAAAGGGCTGTTTGATAAGATTTTTAAAGGATGGAGAAGGGAGTGAACTTTTGTGTTTTTTTGTATTTT
>NC_051412.1:25744898-25744964 GCF_015228065.2 Penaeus monodon
TTACCAGTGATTGCAGCTATGACGCAATTCCAAAATGACAAAACACAACTTTTCATCAAATTCTGA
>NC_051412.1:25745016-25745323 GCF_015228065.2 Penaeus monodon
CAGAAGATGAAAAAAAAAAAATCTTATTTTTTAAGTCAGTTTTATTCAGCTCGGGGTCATAATCACCTTCATTACGTTTGCTTATAATTAAAAACTCATTAAACCTCCTAATTACTCACAATAGAATTTCTCAATTAGCTTTAAGGAGCGAATTTGTCCTCCTATATTTCGAGGCAGATATTCACGAGTCAGTATTTTATGAGGTGGTTCATGTGGGTCGTAATGTTGTGGTATATGATGCGTACATGGCCGTGTGGAGATGTGTACGTAGATATGCCGGTGTACATATGAAGGGGTATTCTCGAGA
>NC_051412.1:25745565-25745974 GCF_015228065.2 Penaeus monodon
TTCCATACATTTCCCTTCCAGTTTCCAGAACTTTTCATTACTCCATTTACTCTTTTTCTCTCTATTTGTGCCTCGTCTTTTCTCTCAGCATTTAAGTATGGCAAGTTGACTTTATTGCAGCAATAGGTCCACGCTGAAAGCAGACATTCATGCAACAACGAATGCAACTTTATGAATTCCTTTTTACCGGGAATTCGTTAATGAAAAGCGTTCTGAGAACCTTAAAAAGAGCCCTTGCTAACGACGATCATTCCGAGCTCGTCTGTTAAGGAGCTTATCCATTTCGAAATGAAAAAAGCCACATGTAAAGTCGTGAATCAAACTTCTGAAGGAGTTATAGCGTTTCCACGACGTTTTCATCCTCAGTCTCGGTAGGAAGGTGGGAGGCGGGGATTTTGTGATACACGAC
>NC_051412.1:25746046-25746543 GCF_015228065.2 Penaeus monodon
TTTGTTGCAATGCACATTCTCGAGATCTGATAGCAATAGGTGATAACTAACCCTACTTGATGGACCGCTTGTTAACACCATCAACAACGTTCAGATAAGCGAGACTTTTCGCGCGTTGTTATGACAAAAGACGAACGATCCGCTCGCCCGTTCCAGCCAATCAGCATCGAGTATTCAACTATGACGTCAGCAAAAATTAAGTCCAAGAGTCCTCCACATATGAAAAAGTAGAAAACACAAAATTGTTTCGATTATCAGGTAATAAAAAAGAAGTTAAAGTCCCTGTTTGGATGGAACACGACATTTTTTTTTTCTTCTTAAGAAGCCACCATCTCTTGAAATAAATTTTATAATAAGGACTGCATTTTCTCAAGCGGCAATGAGAGCATTAGGGTCATGGGGACAACACAAAAGGAGGACTCATGAAGGCGATTGCTCAAGTCATCTCGAAAGGGGCAAATGGCTTCAAGAAATAAGATCAAGTGGCCGAATCTAGC
>NC_051412.1:25746654-25746891 GCF_015228065.2 Penaeus monodon
TCCAAGTTTGGACACGACGCATTTCGTGAAGGGGATCGAATCCATTTCTGTTATCGAATCGATCTTCGTTTTTTTTCTTTCTTTCTTTTATCTTTATTTGTGGAATTAAATGAACACAGATAAGAAAAGGAGAAGATAAGTAACTAAATTATCTTCGTTTATGCTATCATCTTTGTTTCATGACGTAATTGATCACAAGGATTAGAATGGTTTCAAGATCTTCAGTTCTTGCTTCGT
>NC_051412.1:25748172-25748395 GCF_015228065.2 Penaeus monodon
GCATAATGATAAACTGATCCGCAGTCTATCGATTCCGGTCCCGTGAACCCGGCCCGGGTTCGGCTGACCCGCCATCTGCCGAGAAAAGACCGAGGCTTCACCAGCAATTAGGAGCCGGAAATGACTCATCAGCATAACTAACGACTCCTATTAATTAGCATTCACGCCTGCGAGCAATTGCACACTCGGCGGCTGTAGTCATTAATTTTTCCCTCTCATTATA
>NC_051412.1:25750173-25750966 GCF_015228065.2 Penaeus monodon
TACCAAATCTACATCGCTATCATTTCCCTTTCGAGAATCCGCATCCTCACCATCCTAAGTAACTGGATTAAATTTCGCTACATTATCCACCTCTCCATTATCCTATCGACACCTTACTTATATCTTATATATATATATTCCCTATATCTTCCCTATATTTTACCTATATCTTAAATATATCTTACCTATATCTTACCTACATCTTATGTACATCTGACCTATATCTTACCTAGATCTTATATACATCTTACCTAAATCTTACCTAAATCTTACCTACATCTTACGTTAGTATACCTCTAACATCACTATTAGTATCACGATCATAAATATTGTAAATATTGTTAAATATTGCAAATGCAGTATCATCTGTTGTAGTTTTTTATCATAATTTTCTGCATTTTCTTGATTTTATTTTCTAATATTCTAATTTCGGTACTCCATTACTTCTAAAGTTTATTCATTCTTAAAATTTTATCGTTCATAATCTCATTTTCGAGTCATAATATTCATTTTGTTCTTCTTCATCGCCCGCTTTCTTTCTTTTAATTTTAAAAAATAAATCTAATACCATTGATATCATTGAATTCTTTATCATTACCTCTTATTTCCGCTAAGAGATCCGTTGAACTTTGTCCTCGATGGCGGGTCATGCAAGCGAGAAACGATAAAATCCCTTAAAAGCATTCCGAATCCGAGGGAAAAGTCTCCAATTCGATCTAAGTGCCTACGAAAAAGGGAGGGAAAAAAAACACGGTAGTATTGGTCGCTCTTTCCTGATAGTGGGGTTAGCTAT
>NC_051412.1:25750987-25751879 GCF_015228065.2 Penaeus monodon
GTAAGCCCGACTCCTCCCCCCACCCCGTCCCCCGAAATTCGTCTTATTACCATAATTTTATTTCCTCAATCCCTCCTCCTCGCTCACTCTCTCCCACATTCCGTGAAGCATCTGGACCTCACACTAGAAACAATATTCCATTAACAAACCAAATGCATTCTTCTTCCGCGCGGGGAAAAACGTCCATGGAACAGCGAGACATAAAGTCGTTTTCCCGGTGACGCTTCCACGAACCCTCGCCCGCTGTGGGATAATCGACCCTAAGTGAAGGGTCGAATAAGGTTGAGATCCCGTGCAGGCCGCGGAAAGGTTGCACTCGTAGGATAATGGGTGCAGAGCCGGGTGTCAAAACCAGTCGCAAATAAGAGACGAGGTCCTTTGCTGGTAATTGTGGCAGGGATAAATGATTCTGATTGTGGTTGAGGCAGTCGTTCGGATGGCTAGATAGTTGTTGTACACGCGGGGCGACCGCAGAATTCGCGCGGGAAGTAGGAAATAACGCGGTTTATGCGTCGCGTTGAAAGTCTCCCGATTTTGGGGTAATGTTGATGAACAGTGTCGGATCCGTTCCATGAGGCTATGCCTGTCCTACTGATGGCGCCTTTGATTGACCAAGGAATTCGGTAGAATTTCGTAAAATCGTCTTGTAACAAATAAAACAGTCACATAAGCAAAACAATGAAAATACAAGTGATATAAGAAAAAATCTATGAGCAAGATTAAATCAACATTCGATGCTCTCACACATGTAAATATATTCAAGGTAGCTTTGAGTTGTCAATAGCATGGGGGTTGAATAGTTATTATAATGTCAAATATATTTATATAGAGTTTGGTTTTCTTTAACTGTGGAAATATTTCAGGCAATTTCAGGGACCTTCTTTACTTTGAA
>NC_051412.1:25752368-25752446 GCF_015228065.2 Penaeus monodon
CGGCGCGGTCCCCCAAAAGGAAAATGTCTGTGGGAACAAATAATCCATCTATTGAAACGCATCAAAACGTGGAATATA
>NC_051412.1:25752505-25752899 GCF_015228065.2 Penaeus monodon
CGATTCTCTATTGTAGAGTTGCTGTATTTTCTCACCATGCCAAGATTTTGTGATTTTCTTTTCCTTTTTATGTACACTTTCTTAGGCGTGCGGCAATTCTTGGTTATAAGGCGTATCTTGTATGTAATTGTTTCGTATTGAAATTAAATTTTTTTGTGTGTGTTTTTTTGTTTATTTTTTGTTTTTGTTTTTTGTTTATCATCTTTATCTGTTTATCTATTTCTTGTTTTCATGATTATCATTCTAGTTCCTTTATCTTTTTTTTTTCTGTTGAAGCATTTTCTTTTTTTGTATTAATATTATTTCCATTCTTTATTTTTGGACGAGAAGATCATTTAATTGGCCATTACACTTTCGTGATCTTTTATTTTAATTTCATCCGCCTTAGTATTCA
>NC_051412.1:25753036-25753109 GCF_015228065.2 Penaeus monodon
CGCTTAATCTAAATCTAAGTACAATAACAGTCTATTCTGTTTCCTCCCTCGCACTCAGCCCCGTCCGAGTTGT
>NC_051412.1:25753139-25753204 GCF_015228065.2 Penaeus monodon
TGATGTACTCTTTCGTTACATCTTTTCTCTCTCTTTGTTTCTTGTTCTGTTCCTCCGGCGTTTTC
>NC_051412.1:25753706-25753855 GCF_015228065.2 Penaeus monodon
TAGCGGATTTTCCCTCACGCCCTAAAATCGCCGCCTCGACCGCCAATCCCTAAGCCAGAGAGGCGGCGCTGTGGGTGTGTGGCTTTGACACCCATCAAAATCAAATGTTACTTGCGCTTATGATCACCTTTATTCAGCGGGCGTGTTGG
>NC_051412.1:25753889-25754018 GCF_015228065.2 Penaeus monodon
ATGGGGGTGTGGAGGATATAGGGAGAAGAGGGGGGGGTAGGGGGTAGAGAGAGGATTTGTGAAATAGAATTGGGTGACACGTCTGGCGGTCGAGGATATTGTTATGAAAGGATGTAGTTGGTGTGAAAT
>NC_051412.1:25754209-25754336 GCF_015228065.2 Penaeus monodon
ATGAATTATTACGATTAACATCTTGATATGAAATATGGAAACGATTTCAGTGAAAGCATAATATAACTCACATACTTTATTGCTTTCCGGTGCCAGTCACTTGCAACAGATAGATATATTAGCATTT
>NC_051412.1:25755808-25755947 GCF_015228065.2 Penaeus monodon
ATGTTAACTATTCTCGACTAGACAAACACATTAATTTAACAGCATATAGAAAAACAATAATACATTGGTACAAGAAAACATAAACGATTAATAAAGACGAAGAGATGCTAAATACAAAGAAACAAAGAATCGTCGCTAA
>NC_051412.1:25756103-25756280 GCF_015228065.2 Penaeus monodon
CCGATAATAATCCAATAAACGAGACCCGTCCGCACACAACACCAATTTACGCGAACGGGGGCGCCTGCCTGTCTGAGGGAAATCCGCTTGTATGCGAACGCTCCTAAAGGAAAACAAAATGCACGGAAAATGGGAAACGGAAATAAAGTGAGGGAGGAGAAACGGAAATAAAGTGAG
>NC_051412.1:25756351-25756437 GCF_015228065.2 Penaeus monodon
AAAAGCAAATATAACGACACTTTGAAAAATAAAACTAGAAAAAGGGACAGCGTTCGTACAAACAGAATTAAGGGAACAGGTACAAA
>NC_051412.1:25756992-25757494 GCF_015228065.2 Penaeus monodon
CGAGGCCAGACCCCATTATTCAAGGTGAAGATTTACACGCCTGGGCGATGGCGGCCTCAAGTAGCGATTTTACGCTCGATTTGTAACAATTACTGACTGGCTACTGTTGAGTTTCAATGGGGGGGAGGGGGGAGTGGTCTTGGGGATTCAGGGTCTTTGGATAGAAATAAGGGATTTTAGGGTATGGCTGGATTTTTAAGGGTGTTTCGTTTTAGGGTTTTCGTACTGGTTTTGTGTTTTCTCTTCGCTAAATGGTGATGTAGTGAATTTTAGGTACAAGGGAAGGGAGCCGTTAGTCCAGATTCACAAACTGAGATATTAGAATACGGACCCTAAGACCAAAAAAGCACGTGGAGGGATTTTACTTAAAGAAGCTGCATTAAAGGATAGGGGATTTTAAAGGGATGAAGTTGCTCGTTTGTGATGAGTATGCGTCTGTGTGATGAATGTATACGTAAACATGGAGAGATAAATAGAATTTGCATGCATTTCCGTACAAACT
>NC_051412.1:25757729-25757825 GCF_015228065.2 Penaeus monodon
CAAAAAAAAATTATTTTAATATAAAATTTTTAAAATATAAAAATTTATATATTATTATTAATAAAAATTTATATAATTTATATTTTATTATAAAAA
>NC_051412.1:25757903-25758073 GCF_015228065.2 Penaeus monodon
ATTTATATATATAATATATATAATTTGTTTATTTTTTTAAATTATATATATTAATTATTTTATTTTAAATTTTAATGTATTATACATATATATCATTATAAAATTTATATAAATAATTTTATTATATATAAAATATTTTAATATTTTATATATTTTTTAATCTTTTAATT
>NC_051412.1:25759873-25760100 GCF_015228065.2 Penaeus monodon
ACAAACAAAACTAACCCCAAAACGAGTTAATTCTGTCCCGGCCTTCGCAAAGTCGCTAAGAAGACTATCAGTTCCCTCCGCTCCCCCCCCCTCCTCCTCTTCTCTTTTCCCTTTTCCCGCAAAGCAAATTTTCAAAAGGCGCGCTTCGTAATCTGTCGCTTTCGAGCTCATTAGCATACTGGCTCGCTCGAACCCGGGGATTACCGGCGACTGATCTCCGAATATCT
>NC_051412.1:25760288-25760359 GCF_015228065.2 Penaeus monodon
ACTGAAAGCTTCTGGGGCTTACCGGAGATTTTATGGGATTCGATCTGCTCTTAGGAGGATAGGCGACACTT
>NC_051412.1:25760982-25761067 GCF_015228065.2 Penaeus monodon
CGTTTTATCTCGTTTATTATCTTACCCTCCACCCCTTCTTGCTCCCTACTTCTCCACCGTTTTTTTAACCTCTTTGTTTTCTTTC
>NC_051412.1:25761265-25761887 GCF_015228065.2 Penaeus monodon
TTCCTTTTTATCTCTCTTCCCCCTCCTCCATGCCTGCCTCCTTTCCATCTATCTTCTCCTCTCGTTTCTTACTCCTCCTCCACTTCCCTTTTCCTTCCTCCACTTCCACGTCTTCTCTCTTTACTTTCTCTCCTCTCACCTCTCTCTCCTCTTCTGACCTTCTCCTTTTCGCCTCTCTCATCTATTCTCATTTCCTTCTCTTTATTTTTCATTCTCATTATCCTTTCTTCTTTTCTTCCTTGTCCCTTTCCCATTTCTTTCTACTCAACCTTATCTCTCTCTCTCTCTCCTTCCTCCTTCCTTCTTCTTCCTTCCCCCTCTCCTTCTCCTCTTCCTTTTCTCTTCCTTTGTTCCTTCCCCCTTTCTCTCTACTCCCTTCCTTCCCCTTCTTCCTCTCTACTCTTCCCTCCTTTTCGTCTTTCCTTCCTTCTGTTCGTATATCCTTCCTTTCATCTTCCCTTCTTCCCCTCCTCATCTTCTCTTTCCTTCCTCCTTCTCCTTCTGCTTCCTCCTCTCTTCCCCAACCTTTCCTTCCCCTTCTGTCTCCTCTCTTTCCCCTCCTCCCTCATTTATTTCCTCCTTCTACCACCTCTCCCCTTCTCACTATCTCTCCTCCAGTTTT
>NC_051412.1:25762346-25762517 GCF_015228065.2 Penaeus monodon
TTTATGTTGCTTTCTGTAACACCACAGAGCGACCAACCGCTGTAAAATGCGGGATCCGTTCAAGAAGAATTAATGACGAAAGCTTCCTTTGTTATCGAATTCCTTAACGGACCTCGGCGCGAGCATGGCAGGCGGGTTGGCGTTATTGTTATCACTTGCTCCATGCCCCTC
>NC_051412.1:25763246-25763470 GCF_015228065.2 Penaeus monodon
ACACTGATCTTGATGAACTCAACCGTAAAAGGAAAATAATATTTTTACTTCATCCTCAGTTTGCGTCAGAACATGTTTCTTGTGAGGGTCGAGTGCATCCTATACTCAAGCCGTTCACTAAAGAGAAAATTCCGGGCTGGGAAGGGAAGCCTAATGCACTTTTCGATAACTAGGTCAAGAACAGGAACAGTCGTTTTTAGGGAACAGGCGAGGGTCCATGGTTA
>NC_051412.1:25763937-25764074 GCF_015228065.2 Penaeus monodon
CATGACAAATGGTAACCGAGGGAGGATGAACAAAGTAAAAAGTGACATGACATGACGCAGTGATCCTGTCTCAGACTTTGACGTGACACAAGCCAGTAGTTTTGTTTGCTGTCATATTCTTTTTTTTTTGTCAAAGA
>NC_051412.1:25764601-25765099 GCF_015228065.2 Penaeus monodon
AACTGAATGCCAATTGTTGTTCATTTTTCTTTATTTGTATATGTAAACAGCCCTCACCCTGCCTTAACCTCCCCTCACTCTCCCGCACTCTCCCTCACCCTCTTTTCATCCTCCTTCACCCTCCCTCACCCTCCCTCTACCTCTCCTAAGATCCATCACCCTCCCCTCACCCTCCCTCACTCTGTCTCAACCTCCCTCACTCTCCCTCACCCTCCTTCACTCCCCCCTCGTCCCTCACGTCCTTCCGCTAACCCCCCCCCCTGGACCCTCCCCCTCGTCCCTCACCTTCCCCTAACCCTCCCTAAACCCTCCCCTCGCTTCCCCTCGCTTCCCCTCCATTCCGTGACCTCCTCTCACCTCTGTCTTCATATCCGGTGCTGCCCTCTGGTGGAAGGACGTCAAGGGTTGCCAATTCCGGTGGGAGTGACACCCTGTGCTCCTGATTCTCTCTGAGCTGGTAACACTTGCCTCGGCCACTCGAGAGGGGAGGACGAGGGT
>NC_051412.1:25766012-25766167 GCF_015228065.2 Penaeus monodon
GTTACGTGATATGATTTAAGAAAAACCTTTGCACTCGAAAAAATATAGGAATTGGAGTATAAGCGGATTGGTAATTGCAATCTAAAGTCAAACCTTGTCATCCTATCATGATGATAAGGAGGAACCGCCTCAGGGATCAATATGCAACGTTGCTA
>NC_051412.1:25766587-25766791 GCF_015228065.2 Penaeus monodon
CGTGGCCCTAACAGCAGAGACAGCGGACAAAGACAACAGCAGAAGGAGGGAGTCAAAAGCCCGTCGCTTTCGACCATCACCCGGGCACAATACGCAGCATCATCGCAAGATAAGCATCTCGCTACTCGCAGCATCCCGAGACTTGTGCTAAGATATGTAGTGATTGTAAACACCGAGAGTTATGCAATGGGAGGGGAGCATCAG
>NC_051412.1:25767622-25767779 GCF_015228065.2 Penaeus monodon
CATTAAAAATTGCATCGAAGAGCAAACCATAGCAGAACTTTTTTCGAAGTTCCTAGATTAATCCCATTAAATTTGCATAACGCTTTCGCTATCCGTTCGGCCTCCGTGTATTTTTTAGACAGAAGATCACGATTTTACTGAATCATTTTCCAGTATG
>NC_051412.1:25767797-25769272 GCF_015228065.2 Penaeus monodon
ATCATACTGAAAATCAACATTAAGGTGAAGAGTACAGCGAGTTCAAATATTATGGTGGACGAGGACCGTTATTATTGCAAGGAAAATGGATTGTTGATTTTTTTTTTTTGTTGTTGTGAAAAAGATATATATATATTTTTGCAGATAATGAAAGGGTGAAGGGAAAGTGAGAGATTTGTATGTTTATTAATTAAATGATGAGTATAGGAATATATCACCAGGTAAAAATATATAACGATTAATAAGCACTGTATGATAAAAATGTGCGATATATTTGCAAGTAAAATGAGACGAGATAAGATACATATCAAAACCATTGACAAAAACATTAATTACTGATAACTACACACGCGAATAGTTGATGTATAAATACATAAGTAGTTATAGTATTTCATACAATAAATATAGGAAAATAAATATATGAAATCAAGAATACAGATAACATCAGGATGACCAAGAAAGATAGCCATGTATATGCATGAAAATATAATAAAGGGAAACGGATACAAGTGAATAATTAAGCTGAAACATGATAAATAAGGCGAAGACGGGATATTATCGAAGAAAAAAAAACTATAGTTGTGAATAATCACAACAAACAACTCGGGGCTTCATTAACCCCACTGACTCTTAGCGACTCATATGCCATGATTCGAAAGGTATGTTGTACACGTGCGCCTTATCTACAACGAACTTCCCTTGGTTGCAGGGCGTCCCTCGAAGTCGTACTACCTACAAGCGAGAACTGTAGACTATCCCACTGACTCGTAGCGACTAGTAGGCGATTCTGAGACCTAGAGTAGTAGGTAACGGCTTCCACTCCAAACTCTCGCGATTCCCTAGTCCAACACTCCACATTTCAAGAGCGACTCCCAGTCCAGAACTCCCAGTCCCATGCGGTGCGAACTGAGAACGACTCCCATGAACACATTCCAACAACTCGATGACGCCGCAACTTCTTAACGTTTTCCAGATCCTAAACTTCATGACTTGAACGCGACCCCCTAACCTCTAAGCTTCCCGACTTTGAACGCGAACCTTTAAACCCCAGACTTCGGGACTCTAGAACGACTCCTAACCCCAAACTTCCCGACTTGAACACAACCCCCAACCCTAAATTTCACGACTCTAGAACGACGCCCAACGCCCCCAAACGCCACGACCTCACACGACCACGCAATCCACCCCCTCATCCCACATTGGGAGCTCACCGAAACCACAAGCGGGTCATCCGAGCGGCAAACACGACTAAAACCAACACAACACGCGGGTGCAAGTTTACATGGCGGCCGAAAGAGCACCCCAGACCCCCCCCCTTAACCCGTGTTGTTACCTGCTGAGTCTGCATCAAACATACGTTGTGGGGGGGGGGGGTAGGAGGGAGGGTATGTAGGTGGAGTGTTGGGGGATGAGGGTGTTGGAAGGGTATTTGGGGGGGAAGGGGGGTGGGGGTAGGGGAATAAGTGTGGCTAGGG
>NC_051412.1:25769536-25770736 GCF_015228065.2 Penaeus monodon
CTTGCAATATTTTTTGTTGTAGCTATTGTTGTTTTGCCGTTGAGTCGCTGTTTGTTCTCGTCTGTTTATGAACGTGGAAAGCGCTTATCTCTTGCAAATACGAGTGCATGGAAAATCATAAATACAAGCGAAAAGATTAATAGAGAATAAATAAGTACAAAGACAGATGCAATATGTGCTCAAAACATTTTGCAAGTTGCACAAATACAGACAAACGCTCGAGGACGCATTCGTCCATGAGCAGTTGAAATAAAAGGTACAAAATACAGTGCTTCACACCTTTGATCCCATTTCACTACAGACACATTAAAAATATATAGTAAAAATATAATCACACAACCAGATCCACGCCATTACAGCCACGTAAGTAATCAGCATCAAATCAACGCCAAATCCACGCCTTGGAAGCCACTTATTGCAAATCAACGCAGAATCAACGCAATTTCAGTAACTCCTTGGAAACTAACTGTAGGATATCGAATATACTGAAAACAGACGTGATTGCAACTAACAAAAAAAAAAACATCGTAAAATCAATGTCCTTGTAATTATTAACGTCAGAGAGATGAAATGATCGTCATTGCAACCTCTAACGCCAAACAACTTAATATCCATGTTGCATGGAACAACTAATATCAAATAAACGCAGAACACCAGTCATTGCGACCACTCACATCAGTCATTGCAACCGCTAGCATCAAAGTCACTGCAACCACTCACATAAGTCATTAGAACCTCAAACATCAAAGTCAACCACTGCAACCACTCACATCAAAGTCAACCACTGCAACCACTAACATCATAGTCATTGAACCACACATAAGTCACTGCAACCACTCACATAAGTCACTGCAACCACTCACATAAGTCACTGCAACCACTCACATAAGTCACTGCAACCACTCACGTAAGTCATTGCAACCACTCACACCAGAAGAACTAAATGTATACATCAATAACACCACCAAAATGGAACCAACACGACCATCAGTGCAAAGCAGCACAGAACCTCCAGCACCCACGCCGTCTTCACGAGTGCAGTGTGAACATGCATGTGGACAGAAAGGCCTCGTGCTGTACACATACACGGGCGTGAGGTGGGCGTGAGGTGGGCGTAAGGAGGACCAACACTCCACCTCCGAGACAAAAACAAAAGCGAGTTAAAAAGGCGTGACTGAAATAACACTTGCTTGGGTGGAT
>NC_051412.1:25771038-25771412 GCF_015228065.2 Penaeus monodon
TGGTCCTGTAAATGACCATAAATCCAAGTTATAATACAATAAGCATGTCCCGGACCACCCTTCAATTTACGACCACAAATCAAACGCAAACAATAACACGACTGTAATCCACCCACAACAAACAATCCAAAAGCGACTTCATTACAGATTTAAGAACAAATAATCGCAGAGCAGAGTTGATAAAGGAAATTAATCCCCGCGTATACTAAAGTGTGCCGTCGAATCATAGGGGATTAGAGAGGATTACCGCAGGTGAATAGACAGTTTGTAGGGATTGACCAATCGTGCAGCGTTTAGTGAGTGACCTGTAGGGAGAGAGTTATAGGGTAATGAGAGGAATGGGATTTTAATCTTTATCAATTTATTCATTTACC
>NC_051412.1:25771450-25771525 GCF_015228065.2 Penaeus monodon
TATGGGTAACTAGAGGACAATATTTTTTTTTCTTCAGATTGTGATGAGTCATTGTTATTATTGTAATTTTAATTG
>NC_051412.1:25771587-25771794 GCF_015228065.2 Penaeus monodon
CCGTTTTCTCGCCCTCCCTTCCATTCTCCTTCCCTCCCTTCTATTTCCTCCCCCCTCTCTTTTTCCCTCCCCCTTCCCACCTTCCCTCCACTCTCTTTCTCCTTTCTCTCTTCCTTTCCCCTCAGCCTCTTCCTCCTTCCCCTCCTTTTTCCCTCTCCCTTCTCACCTTCCCTCCCTAGTTCTCCCCTCCCTCCCTACCTCGCCCCC
>NC_051412.1:25773566-25773633 GCF_015228065.2 Penaeus monodon
AGGGCATTGGTCTAACTCTGCAATACCAGTGGCATCAGCTGTCCCTCAACAGCTGCAAGGGTATTCG
>NC_051412.1:25775738-25775863 GCF_015228065.2 Penaeus monodon
TCGGGCACTTGGAGGGGCGGCCGAGTATTTGACGACGGGGCGGCTGGAGGAGACGAAGGAGAGTCTCGATGCTGTGTTCTTGAGGGTGTGTTGTCTGCCCCCCCCCCCCCCACACACACACATAC
>NC_051412.1:25775997-25776749 GCF_015228065.2 Penaeus monodon
GTTTATTTGGGTTTTGGTTTACGTTTTTTTTTATTGTGGGTTATTTATTGTCTTTTTTTTATTTTATTTTATTTTTTCTTTTCTATGTTTTGGTCACTGAATCTTGGTGATGTAAGGTAGGAGGCGGGAAGAAAGGAAGGAGGAGGAGAGAGAGAATGGAAGAAGAGAAAGAGGAGGAGTAGGAGGAGGAGAGAAGGGAGGAAGAGGAGGAGAAGGAAGGAACACAAGATAGAGAAAAGAAGGAGGGGGGAAAAGGAGATAAAAGGAACTAATTGGAAAAGGAAGAGATGAAAGAATGAAAAGGGCGATAAGAGGAGAGAGGGAAGGAGAAAGATGGAAAGAAAGGACAGGAAGCAAGGAAAGGGCAGAAAAAGGGAGGAAGAGAGAGGGAGAGGAAGACGGGAAAAGGAGGGTCGGGAGGAGGAATGGAAAGGAAGAATTTGAAAAAGGAAAAATGTAAAGAGAATTAGCAAACAAAAGATAAAGAAGGAGAAACAAAGAAGGGGTGGGATAAATATGGAGAAGAGGAAGAGGGGGAGAAGGGGATTAGAGGGGAAATGGAACTTAAAAGCAGAGGAAAGAGAGAAAAAAAACTAATAATAAAAAGGGAAATAAAAAAGCGAAAGGAAAGAGAGGATAAAGAATGATATCAAAAGGATAATAAAAAAAACAAGACTTAGAATAAGAAAATATAAACAAAAATAACGGAAAAGAAAGACAAGAAATAAGCAAAAATAATAACCAATGATAAT
>NC_051412.1:25776807-25777098 GCF_015228065.2 Penaeus monodon
GGATAATGAAAACAGTAAGACTCAGAATAAGAAAATATAAACAAAAATAACGGAAAAGAAAGACAAGGAATAAGCAAAAAGAATAATAATAATTACTATTATTGATTAATTAATTAATAAAATAGACGAATAAATTCTAAATGAATAAAAAAGAGAAAAGAGGGGGGGAAATAAGAAAAAAAAGAGTGACAAAAGGAACCGAAGAGAAATGAGTGAGGAAGAGAAATAACTCAAAACGAATATAGGAAGTAAAAAAAAAAAAAAAAAAAAAAAAAAAAAAAAAAAAAAAAA
>NC_051412.1:25777170-25777352 GCF_015228065.2 Penaeus monodon
TAAGAAAAGAGAAATAGAGTAAAATGAATAAAAGCGGATTAAAAAAAAAAGGGGAAAAGACAGAAGGAGTAAAATTAACGAAAGAGGAAGAGATGAAGAAAGAACGCCGAGGAATTTAATCAAGAAAGGAAGAGTGGTATTAAGAGACAGAGAAATGTAATTTAATAACCACGTAAATAGGT
>NC_051412.1:25778090-25778524 GCF_015228065.2 Penaeus monodon
GAGGCGAGGGGAGGGAGGGAGGGGAAAGGGGAGGGGAAGGAGGGAGGGGGAAAGGGGAGGAGGGAGGGGGAATGAGGAGGAGGGAGGGGAAAAGAGGAGGATGGAGGGAAAAAAAAGAGGAAGGAGGGGAAAGGGGAGGGGGCGATTGGAAGAAGAGAGGGGAAAGGGGAGGTAAGGGGCAGGGCAAGGGGCTGGCGTGTTTGCCCAGGAAGGGTGTGAGGTGGAGTGCGGAGAGAGGGACAAGGAGATATAAAGGATATGAATGTTTGATCACTGTTCGGGAGGCAATCAATGGTTTGGCGATGACTTCATTCAGCTGTCATGTCAAGGCTCGGCTGGAGGTGATGAGATGGCTGATGTGCGGTGGGTATGTCTATGTCTAAATAAAGGATGGGTGCGTATGTGAAATATGGAAAAATGATACATATAAACAT
>NC_051412.1:25778764-25778876 GCF_015228065.2 Penaeus monodon
TCCTTGGCCCCCTCCGGCAGAAGCGAAGGAGGTGCCACACGGACCAGTGGCAACGTGCATACCGACCTCCCTTGCATCCTGCCCTTGGCCAAGACTCCGGTCACTCACTTAT
>NC_051412.1:25779494-25779688 GCF_015228065.2 Penaeus monodon
ATTTAGTCGACGTGGGCAATCCGGGCTGATCGCCGGCGTTGAGGCTTTGGAGTTTTGCGTGACACCGCTTGCAGCGTTTATCGTGGCGAGTCGAGGGTTTGCCATGTGATTGACTGGATCTCGATGATTGGTTGGACAAAGGAGATAACAACCAATCGGGCGGGCTCGACTGTACTTGTGTCGGGAGACGAGTG
>NC_051412.1:25780043-25780599 GCF_015228065.2 Penaeus monodon
TCGCGCGGGTTTCATTTGCATTCTAGTACTCTTTTCACTTTATGAAATGCCCTTCAGGTGATACAGATATTTACAATGTTGCCGCATATTATCTATTCATACGAGGAGCTGGTTTTGTTCCGTAATTGGTTAGGAGGTTTTTGGTGCGTCCCGGCTGGAGCCCGCGTCGAGGGGCCCTGAGAACCATTAGCGTTGGAGGCGAGTAGGCTCGAGGCAGCTACAAGACCACTCCCCAGAACCGCCGGCCGCGTCGATTGTTTGCCCAAGAAAGAGTTGGAGATGCTTCGAGATTGACGTTTACATAGGTTCTAAGAATCTCAAGGGGAGTAATTGTTCAGACGAGCTGTCACAAGGGCCTGGGAGGGGCGTGCAGGGGGGCAGGGAGGGGGCGGTATTCCTAGCTGAAAGGACGTGTTTGATCCATCAGCTTGAGCTCTGTGGCCACGAGTGCATTCCTCGTGTGGAGGAGACATTCATACCGGGCCGCCACCTACGTAACCACGGCTGTCATTCACTTTGCTCGAGAAATGTGTATGTCTGCGACTCAAAAGGCATA
>NC_051412.1:25781403-25781512 GCF_015228065.2 Penaeus monodon
TGAAATATATCTGATCATGTCTGTGTATGTCAGAGAAAACAACAACCAGATATATTCTTTGGCATATCTTATGGAACTAAAATAATCACGCAACCGCAGACTGGAATGG
>NC_051412.1:25781542-25782351 GCF_015228065.2 Penaeus monodon
CCAAGAGAAAAAAAAGAGCTATGGTCTATAAAACGCTTTTAATAACCGAACGCGCACTTACCCCTTTCTTCGCTCTTCGAGAACCTCCTCGAACTGAAAGAAAATTCCAACCGTCCGGCGAAAGACGAAGGAAAGAGAGACCGGTAACAAAGACCTCAGGTGAGCTGAGCTAATGTAAGAGTTTGGAAAAAAAAGGGGGTTAAGGGGGAAAAAAAAGAAAAGAAGGAGAATTAAAAGTCATATGACGACCCAGCACCAACAAAGCTGCCATTCCTCGATCTATTTTTCCTCCTCCACCTCTTCGTCCTGCAGGACCTCCCAGGGAAGCGGGGCGACTGGGGGGTCCTGGGCCTCCCGCGCCGAACCTCCAACAGCGCCACGACCTCCGGGACTCCAAGAGAGGCTTCGAGAGTCGAGGAATCCATTGGCGCTAAATCATGCGGTGTCTCTTCGCCACTTTTCCCTTCGGCCCATTCATCTGGGAAACAAAACCGATCCCCGCGCCGCCCCCTTCCTCTCAATGTGAACCCCCTTCTCTCCCCCTCTCCCCCTTCTGTCCTCCTCCCCCCTATCCCCGATCGCCTTCTCCCCCTCTCCCCGCCTCCCCATCCCTTCAGTCCACCAAAAGCTCTCTTCAAGAGGGCTTCAAGGACCCCCATGAACGCTTTCGGAGGGCAGACTAACGCGCGGAGTCCTGCAAGGAGAGGCGCTGGAGCTTAGCCGGTGACCGACGCCTGAAGGGGGCCCGCCAGGAGCGCCCTCGAGCCTGGGAACTTCGGTGCGGCACGAGAGGCCCTTCAGAGACTTTA
>NC_051412.1:25782400-25782797 GCF_015228065.2 Penaeus monodon
GTCGTCTGCAGGGAACACACACCGGTGCCACCCGGGTCGTATTTCCCAGGTGGTCGTTGGAGGGTGGGTGGGGACGACAGCGCACCTGGTTTGGCTTCTGCTTCCTCCTTAAGGTCTTGGTCCTCAAGTACATATATCGATTTCAGTGTAGGGTTAGATCTGCCAATAAACTTCCATTTTTATAGTATGTATGAGTTTCACCCTGAAACGTACTGTAAATCTTGAATATTCTTTAATCAAAGTTTTAGCACATGTGTCCATAAAAGAACATAGACTTCGAAGTTATTTAGATCTGTACATTTTTTTCTCTTAAGTTTCTGAAGTTGCAATAAGAAGTCCATTATTTTGTCAAATATATTTTCTTATTCTAGAGATCTCAAAAACAAAGCAACATCAA
>NC_051412.1:25783351-25783766 GCF_015228065.2 Penaeus monodon
ACGCTTTAATTATCACTCCCTGCTGTGTTCAGGGTAGATTAAGTTATTGCAGTTGCATTATTGTAGAAAGATGACTGATAGCCATGATGATGATAAAATGATGGTATTATTATTTAGATTATTTAGTTAATGGTAGGTTCTCTAATGTATGTCTGTTTAGATTTAGTTCATTTGTCATTTTGTTTTTCACCTGATTTAATATTCCATGTGACTGCGGACTTGAAGTCGCTTCATGTTGATGTAAAATTAATATTGTTGTTAGGGTTTATTGTGTAATAAAATAATGTAACACTATAAATGCATACATATGTAAAAGAAATACATTGGAAAAACGTTCCGCCTGATTTCATATTCATGTGACTGGAGTTGAAGTCGTTTTATTTTGATGTGAGATGGGGTGATAACTGACAAAATA
>NC_051412.1:25785214-25785284 GCF_015228065.2 Penaeus monodon
TCCTCCTCTCCCATCCCCAAGTCTGTAGAGAGAGAAAAAAAAGATAGTCACTACGAATAAAACAAGATTT
>NC_051412.1:25785426-25785676 GCF_015228065.2 Penaeus monodon
TTCATTAAAACCTTAAAAGCCTGGTTCTCCTGCAGCCCTTCTTCATCGCAGGGAGGGGGAGAGGGAAAGGGGGGAAAGGGGGAAGGGGGGGAGGGGGGTTTATGCGACGGAGGAGTCGTTCATTACATGCTATTAGGGCGGTAATGTTGTGGGGCCGTGAGGAGGCGCCTCCCTTCAGAAGCCCTCTTGGCGAGCTGGTGTCGTGAGGCTGTGAATGCAGTGGTAATGGCGGGTCAACGGAGACACTCAG
>NC_051412.1:25786293-25786646 GCF_015228065.2 Penaeus monodon
TTTTTATTATCTCATTCACTTCATTCTGCTCTCCTTATTTCTTTTTTCTTTTTTTCTCGTAATTTCATACTCAGTCCTCGTCTCTTCTTCCTTTCCCCTTTCATCCCTTGCTCCTTCTTTTCCCACTTTCCTCCTCCTCCCTTTCTCTCCTCCTTCTCCCAATCCCGTTCTTTCTCCTTCCTTCCTCCTTAAATTCCTCGCCTCTTCCTCCTTCCTTTTCACTCTCATTCTTTCCTTTTTTTCTCTTCTTATCCACTCTCCCTCCCCATCCCCCTTTGTCTTTTCTCCGTTCTCTTCCTCATACTTTCGTCCTCTCTCACACTCCTCATCCCTCCTTCTTACTCCCTTATTTT
>NC_051412.1:25787005-25787182 GCF_015228065.2 Penaeus monodon
TGTGTGTACCGCAGGAGAAGTGTATGCTGAAGTACACTCGCAGGTCACTATACTCCTGCCGTTCATTCATACGCCCTCTTGTGGTATGATAGTGAATTAATGGTGTGGATTATGTTCCCAGCATGGTTTTGGTCCTTTATCTGTTAAATATACTTATATATGTATGTGTTTATCAAT
>NC_051412.1:25787376-25787469 GCF_015228065.2 Penaeus monodon
CACACACACCTATGCATAAACTTAATACACAAAAAGAGAGGCAGATAAGTAGATCAACACATGAAAAAAAAACGAAGGCAAAAAAAAAAACGC
>NC_051412.1:25787503-25787576 GCF_015228065.2 Penaeus monodon
TATCCCCAGGAAAGAAAACAAAGATACTTCGCGGAAAAAAAACAAGAAAAGCAAAAAGAGTAAACCAGAAAAC
>NC_051412.1:25787602-25787727 GCF_015228065.2 Penaeus monodon
ATATCGGAAAGGGTGCGATACTCACCTGTTCTGTTCTCAGGTGTGTTACCAACTAAGAGTTTAGGTCCGAGGGGTGAGGACTTCACACAGCCTGGGAGGGGAGATGCGAAAGAGCGGGGGGGGGG
>NC_051412.1:25788657-25788737 GCF_015228065.2 Penaeus monodon
GACAAATCAACGAATAAAAACAAGAAACGCACATGAAAGGAAAATTAGGAGGAGGTGGAGCCGGGGCGGAACCATGAGCT
>NC_051412.1:25788761-25791364 GCF_015228065.2 Penaeus monodon
ATGCTCCCCACATTTTCCCCTCCCGCTCCTCCTCACCCCTTCATTTCCATCTCTTTCTCTACTCCTAAGAGTCTTTAATGCTTTCCCCCCCCCCCCTAACCACCGCTCTAACCCCCACTCCCCTCTAGCCCCCCCTTCTGTCGCCTTTCCCTCCCATCCTCTCACACCTCTCCATCCCCTCTTCCCCATCTCATTCCCCTCCCCAAACCCACCCCCACCCTTCCCCCACCCTCCTTTCCCCAAACCCTCTACCCCACCCCCTTCTCTCTTTCCCCCTATCCCTCTCCCTTCTCTCCTCCCTCCTATCCCTCTCCCTCTCTCCTCCCTCATATCTCTCCCCCTCCCCCCCTCTCTTCTCCTCCCTCCCCCCCTCTCTCTCTTCTCCTCCCTCCCCCCCTTCCCCCAACCCCCTCCCCACCTCATGAAAGATTGCGAAAGAAGCAACCCCTCGTGGGCGTGGCGAGCCGCAATGTGAACGTGCTTAAGCTTTCGAGACCTTCCGAGGAGCCGCTCGCGTCTGAGTATTTACCCGTCGGAGGAGCTGAGGGGAAGGAAGAGGCGAGAGAGAGCGGAGGTGGGGGGAAAGAGGGGAGAGAGAGAGAGGGGGGAAAGGATAGAGGGGAAGGAAGAGGCGAGAGAGCTGAGGGGAAGGAAGAGGCCAGAGAGAGCGGAGGTGGGGGGAAAGAGGGGAGAGAGAGAGAGGGTGGAAAGGATAGAGGGGAAGGAAGAGGCGAGAGAGAGCGGAGTTGTTGGGAAAGAGGGGCGAGAGAGAGAGGTGGGAAAGGATAGAGGGAAGGAAGAGGCGAGAGAGAGCGGAGGTGGGGGGAAAGAGGGGAGAGAGAGAGAGGGGGGAAAGGATAGAGGGGAAGGAAGAGGCGAGAGAAGCGGAGTGGGGGAAAAGAAGGGGAGAGAGAGAGAGGGGGGAAAGGATAGAGGGGAAGGAAGAGGCGAGAGAGAGCGGAGGTGGGGGAAAGAGGGAGAGAGAGAGAGGGGGGAAAGGATAGAGGGGAAGGAAGAGGCGAGAGAGAGCGGAGTTGGGGGGAAAGAGGGGGAGAGAGAGAGGGGGGAAAGGATAGAGGGGAAGGAAGAGGCGAGAGAGAGCGGAGGTGGGGGAAAGAGGGGAGAGAGAGAGAGGGGGAAAGGATAGAGGGAGGAAGAAGAGGCAGAGAGAGCGGAGGGGGGGGAAAGAGGGGAGAGAGAGAGAGGGGGGAAAGGATAGAGGGGAAGGAAGAGGCGAGAGAGAGCGGAGGTGGGAGGAAAGAGGGGAGAGAGAGGGAGGGGGAAGGAGCTGAGGGGAAGGAAGAGGGGAGAGGGAGAAGTGGGGAAAGGAGCTGAGGGGTAGGAAGAGGAGAAAGAGGGAGGGGGGGAGACGAGAGATAAGGGAGACAGGAAGTAGCGAGAGAGAAATTGGAAAAGGAGAGATGGGAAGAAGAGGCGAGAGAGGGGGGAGGAAGGGAGAGAAGTGGGAATAGGCAAGAGAGAGAACGGGGGAAAAGGAAGGAGGGGAAAGGGGGAAAAGAAGAGGCGAGTGAGGGAGGGAAAGAGGGAAAAGAAGAGGTGAGAGAGAAAGAGAGGGCAAAAGGAAGGGAGGAAAAGGGAATGGGTAAAAGACGATAAAGGAGAAAAGGAAGGAGGGAAAAGGGAGGAATGAGCTCATAAGAAAGAAGAGGCGAGAAGAAGGGGAATAGGAAGGAAGGAAGGAAAGAGGGGAACGGGTAAAGGATGAGAGAAGGGGAAGGAGAGAGGAGAAGGATGAGGGGAGAGAGAAGATTAAAAGAAGAGAAGGGAGAGAGGAAAACCTCTGAAAGGAGTGAGGGGATTAGGTGAAAGAGAAGAGAATGAGGAAGGAGAGAAGAAATAAGGAAAGGATGAGATGAGAGAAGGGAGAGGAGGAAAGGAGAGAGAGCGAGGATAAGGGAGGAATGAGAGAGAGGAAAAGGAGAGAATGAAGAGGGAAATGGGAAAAGAAGAGAGAGAGAGAGAGGAGAAATAGAAAGGGAGAAAGAACAGAGGAAATAAGAGGGCAGGAGAGAAGAGAAAAGAAGGTGTGAGAGAAAAGGGGACAATGAGAGAGAAAGGAAAAGAGGGAAAGGAGAAAATGGGCAAAGAAAAGGTGAGGGAGGTGGAAGAAAATAGAACCAGAGAAGGAAGAGAAGGAGAGGAGAGAGAAAGAGTGGGGGTGGAGAGAGAGAGAGATAGAAATGAAGAACTGAGAGGTAAGGGGAAAGGACAGAGGAGAGAGAAGAAATAGATGGAAAGGAGAGGGGGGGGGGAGATAAGAGAGAAAGGGAGGGGATGGATGAGGCGAAGATGAAGACAGGGAAGGGGAAAGACAAAGAAGGAAATGAGGAGAGGCAGGACGTGAGAGAGAGGAGAAAAGGTGAAAATGATAAAGGATAAAGTGAAAGAGAGAGAGGAAGAAGGATAACGAAGATAGATAGAGAAGAGGAGGAAAGGAGAGAAGGGGTAGAGGTGGGGAGGGAAAGGGGAGGAGGATGGGTGAGCAGAAAACGAGAAGGAAAGAAGGAAAAGAAGAGAGAGAGGAAGCAGGGGGAGGGGGGGGGAGGGACAAGTTTGTGGGAGGGAAAGGAAAATGGGAGACA
>NC_051412.1:25791651-25791802 GCF_015228065.2 Penaeus monodon
GCGTGTGTGAACTGACCCGAGATCAAAGGAAAGTTGTTTCAGTTAGAGTCTCCATTGTTCAGCCGTGGAGTATTTACCGCGAGGCCCGAGTGCAGGTTGCAATGCTTCGGGGAGGATGACCAGACGCTGTTGTAGCTCTGTCTTGCCGCTG
>NC_051412.1:25792168-25792250 GCF_015228065.2 Penaeus monodon
CCCTGGGCACTCGTGAAGACTCTCTTGTTGCTTCTTCTTCTTACGTTCTTCTCTCTTCCCTCCCCCCACTTTTCCCTTGGAC
>NC_051412.1:25794856-25795186 GCF_015228065.2 Penaeus monodon
AATACATTTTTTCCCGTATTTTGCTTAGATTATAATTTTCGTGCAATCTAATTTGATCTCAATATTCTTAATAATCTCACTTACATACTCATTGAATCAATAATAACCCATGAATATTCATTTGAATAAATTGCTTCGACCATTTATAATATATTTTACAAATTATCAGTAATGTGTCGTTTATAACATACATACACAATTCTACATACAGTGAAAACGTACATTGCTTTAGCCGTTCGAGTACCTAATTGCATTTTATTTATTTATTTATTGTCTCCCACAGGCATTGAATTAATTAATAAACAGAGGTGCACAGCCTATAGCCTGACA
>NC_051412.1:25795226-25795747 GCF_015228065.2 Penaeus monodon
CAGCTGATAGGTTCGAACGATATTCCTGTACGATAACATTTCATATTCAGCGGCGCAAATATCACCTCAAAGCAACTAGACGTTAGATTTCATTATTTTCACAAGCTTCCATGAAATACTTTAAAACTTGCCCATGCATTTGCAGCCGATGATGACTGCGCTAAACAACAGTAAATATAAAAAATAAAAGTCCAACCGAGCAACTTCCGTTTCCCACCAACGTGAGAATAAAATGTAAACAAACAGTACAAATCTATGGTTCGGAGTGAGTGTGTGTTTGCCGTATTAAAACAAATTTAACGTCCCTATTTTATGAAATGTATGTGTGCAAAAAAAGTATTTAGAACGTTTACAATGTGCAGAAATGTTTGATAAAGTGTATAGTGCTCTAGAATTTATGAAAGCGCGTGAAGATAGATGTTTATTGAAGGCTTCAGATAAAGATATTGAGGCATGGAGGCTGTGGGATGCAATTAGGTGAAGTACCCTTGTCTCGTTTTATTTTTACATCTTTCTCATTT
>NC_051412.1:25795798-25795944 GCF_015228065.2 Penaeus monodon
AACGGTCTTTTTTATAATCCCATCATGTGTTTTCATTAAATGTACAGAATTGTATGTGAAAAAGAAGTCTCGGTTTGGTGAAAGACTGGTTTTGGGATTTCGATTTTCGAGCAAAGAATCGCGCATGTCGTTACCTCCCACACTGA
>NC_051412.1:25796180-25796371 GCF_015228065.2 Penaeus monodon
ATGGAACAATTTTAACGCATTTTATATAGAAATTTCTACCCGTGCCTACGGAACAAGATGGTTAATGTCCATGGAGCTAGAAGTCGATTAGCATTAAGTCGTTTGGCGCAGTGGTTTAGATATGATTTCTGTGCTTTCCGCCTTGTGAGAAGAATGCACATGTTATTATGCACACACTTAATCGCACACGC
>NC_051412.1:25797489-25798887 GCF_015228065.2 Penaeus monodon
CCTTAATGCAAAATGTAAATTTTCCATTATCTTTATTGGCTGAAAAAATTCGTATGTAGTAAATGAACATTAGTTTTAATTCATTCTAGCAATATTTTGGCATCACTGCATCAGTATTACAGAAGTTATGTTAATAATTTAATATTTACACCTGACGAAAATTGTTCATACCCCTCCACTGGAAAAGTATTTGAAATTACAAATAATTACGCGCTTTGTACTCATTTTCTCTTTAACAACATTGCTATAGAAGAATGTAGCTCTTACTAGGACGTACTATGAAAGTTACATTTATTAGAGTTGGCTGAAGCTCATTTAGGACCTCAGGTCACGTATTGTGAAATTTCACATGAATGATATGGACTACAAAAGCGTCACAAAGCAATCTATAGTTTCTGGATCTACCAAGCAGAGGATAATTAACAAATCTAAGAAATTCCACACTGTGAAGAACCGAAATGGGATTAGGACAAAGCCAAAGGTTTCGCCCAGACTCCCTAGAAAAGTGGTACGGAAGGCTAACAGTGACCCAAGAACCATAACTAAGGCAATCCTGCAGAGTCTGAGCAACTCTGGTATAAAAATTCTGAGATAGATAATGCAGAGCACATCACACAGGCATAGTCTCAAGGGATACAGGCCAAGGAAGACTCCCCTACTCCATCCCAGGCACTTGAAATTTCGTCTAGCCTTTGCCAAAGCACCCTTCTTGGACAGAGACACGAGTTCTTGGTCATCATTTCTTTGGTCGGACGAGACAAAGATGCTGAAGTGGCAATGCATTCAACTCCAAAAGCCCCAACAGCCAAACTCGGTGGTAGAAGTATAGTGCAGCGGGGTTGCTTCTCCGCAAATGGTCTAGGAAATTTTTATCAAAGTTGAAAAAATTGTGAAACATGACCAACAATCAAGATTCTTGATGAAAACGCCAAACAGTCAGCTGAAAAAACTGGACAGCATTGATTCTTCCAACACAACAACGATCCAAAGTGGCTTGTAGATAATAATGTGACTGTTTTGGAGTGACCAAGTCGGAGTCCCGACCCTAATATTATAGAGAACGTGTGGCGATTCCTCAAGACAAAAGTTGTGGCAATGGATCCCACAGATCTTAAAGATTTGGAGAAGTTTGCCGTAGAGGAGGGGCCACTATCTCAGTGGAAACTTGCAGCAGAATGTTTAGAAGCCGTAGTTGCAAATGCGGGGTTTACTTTTGATTATTAAGGGAGGATATGAACAAAAATGAGGAAGGCACATTTTGTATTTCTGTGATATTTATCATTAAAATATAAAAGCATTGTTGAAACTTCTTGTGGAGTTTCTTTCTAAAGCCTTATGCTACATCTTCAAGTCACCAAAAAACGTGAAAAAAATGGTGAGGGTATGAATCATTTCGGG
>NC_051412.1:25799019-25799390 GCF_015228065.2 Penaeus monodon
CGTAATTTATTAATCTTTATATTTATGTTTATATTTACACAGACATCCACCCACACATATACTCACACCGGATTCCATTATATTCGAGCCACATTTTCCTTTCTTTTCTCTTTTGAACCCGCGCCCGCCCCATACACCAAGAAATTGCGGGCGCGTAAAAAAAGAAGGCGAGAAAATGCGTCCGCCCACTCGAAAGTATGAAGAGCATAGAGCGCGTTGGCCTCTGCGCCCATGGCCCCGATGGTCGCTCTGTGTCCACCTCGTGCCGGGCTGAGACTCGAGGGCGACCTAACGAGGCTCTCCTCCAGATTTAACGATGGAGGAGGAGCTGGAAGAATAACCTGGGGGGAGCGGAGGACACGTTGCCTTGT
>NC_051412.1:25799436-25799589 GCF_015228065.2 Penaeus monodon
TTCTCAGGCCCCTTCTGGCTTTGCTTTTCCCCCGTTTTACACCTTCCTCTTTTTTTTTTTAGTATCGTCTCCCTTTCGTCTTTTGTGTCCTCTTTCCGACTGTCCTTCCTCTCCTTCGCACGATCTTCTCTCGTTCCTGCTTCCATTTCGTGT
>NC_051412.1:25799716-25800307 GCF_015228065.2 Penaeus monodon
TAGGGTTTAGAAAGTCCATAGTTAAGGAGTTTGTTGAAAAAAAAATATATTTCTCTTTTTGAAAAGGGGGGGAGGGGGCAGAGGAAAGAAATATTTTTTGGCACGTGAGTTTTTTTTTTCTTTTTCTTTTTTTTTCTTTGGTCATATATATTTTTCCTGTTCTTTTGTGTTTTGGCTCTTATGGGATTTTATTTACATTTTTTCCCTTGCGGTCTTCATCTATTTTTTTTTTCTTAATTAGATTTTTTTTTCTCCTGTAGCCCATTAATTCTGGTCAGGCTTATGCCTTTATTATTTTCCTATTTTGGATTTTCAAAAATTATAATAGTAATGATAATGAAGAATGGCTATAACATGATGGTGATGAAGACGGTAACTGTATAAAAAATATAACCATTAAAATGATATAGCAGTTGCTATTAGGGATAACTATTATAGAATCTGTCATAGTGATATGACTAAATATAAGAACAGGATTATAGTATCTATATAATGATGATGATGACGGCGAAAAAGAGACTCAGCATTACAAGATGACCATCAAGAAAGGTAAGAAGGATATTGATAAAATATAACCTTAATGGAAACAAT
>NC_051412.1:25800341-25800429 GCF_015228065.2 Penaeus monodon
AACTATAAAAGCAAAAGAATATTAATGAAAATTATGATAATGTTACTATTCCTTTTATATTCTTTGTAATATTTATAGACATTTTCTT
>NC_051412.1:25801224-25801703 GCF_015228065.2 Penaeus monodon
ATTTCAACCAGTCCGGGTGAGTGTCTTTTATCATTGCTTTCTTCCTCTCTCCTCGCTATTCTCGTTTATTTTCTGTTATTACTTTCCATGGATTTACATTATTACTATAATTATTTTTAAAGTTATTATCGTATTCATTTTTCTTTTATTTGATCTAATTTATTTTTATTTTATTACTATAATTTTTTTTATCGTATTCATTAATTTTATTTAATCTAATTTACTTGTATTTTATTACTATTATTATTTCCAAAGTTATTATCATATTTATTGATTTGTTATTTTATTTCTATCATTATTTTTAAAGTTATTATCATATTTATTTATTTTATTTTATTTGTTTGTTATATTACTATCATTATTTTTAAAGTTACTATCGTATTCATTTGTTTTATTTGATCTAATTTATTTGTTATTTTTACTTTTTATTATTTATTTTTTTATTATTATTATTATTATTTTCGACGATCAGTCTCGCC
>NC_051412.1:25801720-25802121 GCF_015228065.2 Penaeus monodon
CGATAGAATCTCCAAGAGTCGTATGTCTGAGCTTCCTCGAAATGAATGCTCGTTAGATTTTTATATGAACTATTGAATAAGTTAACGAAATTGTTGGTTATACTCAGCCAGAATTGACAGAAAAATAAATAGAAAGATACGTCTCTCTTATTCAGCGTAAGTATGTTAACTGTTGTGTTTTATGTTATTTCATATTTTTTCGTAATCAGTATCCCGAAGTAAACCAGACGCTAATGTTAGTTTTGAAATTGAAAGCTGATTTGGATAACGAAGAATGAAACCGTATTTTTTTGTGTATACTCACGTTACAAAATCGAGTAATGTGGGTTTTATATTACGTAGTGGAAACTGCTGGTGTAGAATAGTAGTCTATAATGTGTCGAAGTAACGCGTATGCGTTT
>NC_051412.1:25802392-25802699 GCF_015228065.2 Penaeus monodon
CCCAGTGAATTTTTTCCCTCCACGAACAACCAAACTGCTGAGAAAGTATAAAAAAAATATAAGAAAGGTAACTCTACAAACAGGTATCTTGCTCCTCGGCCTCTCTCAACCCCCGCCCGCTCTCCTGGCTTTTCCAGGTCATCCCAAACACAGGATCCTTCGCCCTCGCACTTGTGGCTTTCTTGAAATTTCTTGAGAAAGAAAAGAGGTAGAAGGAAAACGAGGAGAAGAAAGTAATGATAATAAAAATGAGTGGGTGTGATGATTAATATAGAAATGTACGCTAATGAGAGTTGGAAGAGGAGAG
>NC_051412.1:25802731-25803206 GCF_015228065.2 Penaeus monodon
AAGGAGGCATGAGTGTAGAGGAGGATAGAAGTTTAGGATTCAAGGATAAAATCAAGAAGATATTCGAAAAGATAAAATCAAGAAGAAAAGAATAGACGGTATAGAAGCTAACGCTGATAAATAAGAACTAAACAAACGGACAAACGCATGAAGAACGAAAGGAAGAAACGCGACAAGAACACAGCGTGACAGACGGCGTCCCTCTGACTGATCTCCTACTTCGGAAGTCACACGAGAAACTTTGCAGACTTTGTGTGCGACTTGAACCACTCTGAGCACCGGGGGACGAGGAGCGAAGGCTGAAGATACTTTTAAGACCGACCGTCCGGGCGTAAACCCATTCGCTTGCAGGCCACACATGCGCACGTGCGGATAAATGTATTCTCCCTGCGCTCGGACGGTTTACAAACACGCAAACAATAATAAGGGAGAGGAAAGGAGCTTCTCAGAGTCGCACCCACTCACCCCATCCTTT
>NC_051412.1:25803439-25803595 GCF_015228065.2 Penaeus monodon
ACAGTTGAAATATTGTTAATAATAAACTTCATCGGGGTCGATAAACATGACGCGGACCGGCATGGCGTCGAATATCGCTTCTCGTAGATCAGGCCATAATAACTTTATAGGATTTTTTTTGTGTGTGTTTGTTTGTTGACCACCGCCACCCTCGCG
>NC_051412.1:25803653-25803827 GCF_015228065.2 Penaeus monodon
GAGCAAACACCGGCGGCGAGGGGCGACCTGGGCGGTCTTGGGGAGCTCTGGTGGAGGTCTCCGTCAGGGTGGTCCTCCCTGCGTGTGCTGCGCCGTCGCCGGGATTTCTCTCCTCCGCGCGAGGGGGGTGGAGATGCTGCTGGGGCCGCGGGTTCGCGCGTTGGAGGGCGTGGT
>NC_051412.1:25805132-25805223 GCF_015228065.2 Penaeus monodon
ATGCACCAGGCCCGTTGTTTGTTCCCTTGCATTAAGTGCCACTATGCATTCGCTTTTCTCCTCCGCGGAAAGCCCTGCTAAGGTATGAGTA
>NC_051412.1:25805524-25805652 GCF_015228065.2 Penaeus monodon
CAACCTGCGGGCAAGAGTCGCGAGTAAGATGTTATCGTGGCCTCTAGAGAGCAATTCCTCTGATTCCGATCTAAAATGTTCTCCAGCGCGCTGTTGTGGACGAGCGTGAAGAGGAGGATGCTCGAGGT
>NC_051412.1:25806133-25806433 GCF_015228065.2 Penaeus monodon
GTGACGAATATTAAATGAAATGAACGAGGCGGAAGACAACGTAGAGAAAAAAAAATGCGTATAAGAGGGAAAAGGGAAGGAAAGGGGGTTACGAGAAACAAGGAAAAGGGGAAAAAAAGAAAGAAGGTTGAAGCAGCAACAGAATAGCGGACGGAAGGAAAGACGAAAAGGGAATAACAAAAAAAAAAAGATGAAAAGAAGAAAAAGAAAACACAAACCCTCAAAAATAAAAGAAGAAAGACCCAGGAAGAGGCAAGAGACAAACAAGATTAAAATTAAAGTATAAACACCGAAGACAGA
>NC_051412.1:25806468-25806790 GCF_015228065.2 Penaeus monodon
AATCAAGAGAAAGAGAGAAAGAGAGAAAACAAGAGAAAGAGAGAAAACAAGAGAAAGAGAGAAAACAAGAGAAAGAGAGAGAGACAAAAGAAAAGCAAGAGAGAGAGAGAAAACGAGGAGAATTATGAAAAATATCAACAGGCCGACTGCTCATAAAGGATCGAGGACACCTGAACAAGCTCTAATCCAACACTCGGAGAATGGATGAGTTGCTTCACGTCAGACGACCTTCCGCAAACGATCCCTCAAACTGCTTACCAGGAGGACCGACCAGGAACCTCTAGCGGTTGTGGATATCGTCGAGGGCACTTCCTGAGTGCCT
>NC_051412.1:25807635-25808097 GCF_015228065.2 Penaeus monodon
AGAAATCGGTCAAGTAGTCTGGGACCAATATGATTTTTAAATCATAGTCTATATATTTGCTGGTCTGTTGAGCGGGGACCAGGTCCAAACCGCCCAGTTCATGCATATTTCAGGCCACATTGCAAATTTCCGAAAATTGCCAGGAAAATTATAGAAAAAAAAATAGATTGTACAACTGACGATATGGTAATTAGGAAAGCTCCCTACGTATGAAATGGTGTGCCAGCCTGGCTTTGCTCAAAACGTCAAAACCCCTGAAATTGGTGATAGGTAAAGGGGTTGCAAATTATTTAAGCAAAATTACAAGGTTTATATAAAATCATGGTTTAATTGCAGCAGTATATATGCAAGAGTGAGCTTGTGACGGTCTTAGTTCTGTCTTAACACCCTGGAGTTTCCACAGGTCTAGCTAGTTATCATTATTGTTGTTGTTGTATTATAGTATGTATGCTAACAAGCAGT
>NC_051412.1:25808117-25808270 GCF_015228065.2 Penaeus monodon
AGTTTATCCGGACCTCAGACAAATGATATGATGTTCTGTAAAATAATTATTATCGTTCCAGACTGTATCAAAGGGCGGTCGTGTGTGCCCATAGAAAGCGGTAGAAAGAATGAGAACAAAGCCAAGAAAAAAAGGGGGAGGGGAAAGGAAAAA
>NC_051412.1:25808291-25808473 GCF_015228065.2 Penaeus monodon
ATGAATTCGTGAGCTACATCACTCCTTCTCTCCCCCCCACCCCCACCCCATTTACCCATTACCCCTTCCTTTTGACACCCCCCCCCCCTCCTCCTTCCCCTCCTTTCCGACCCCACAACCACCCAGAAACCTCGGGAGTGTGTGTTTGTCGCTAGGGAATTCTGCCAATATTCAAAATGGCT
>NC_051412.1:25808526-25809227 GCF_015228065.2 Penaeus monodon
ACTTCCCGGGCTCCCTAAAGACAAAACTCTCTCCCCGTCCCCCGCGAGTGTCGACTGCAGGTTGTTTACACTCTGCATCCCTGGGTGTAAGGAAGGGTGGGTGGGGTAAGGGAGGAGGGGAGAAGGCTGTGGGTAGGGAGGGTAGGGAAAGGGGGAGAAGGGAGGTGTGGGTTTAAGAAGGGAGGGAGAGGAGCCGTGGGGTTAAGGAAGGGTGGGGGAGGGAGGTGTGGAGGCTCCCCCTGCAACAAAGAAGCAATATGAGCGATGGGGGCGGAGGGCCAGACTCCCCTCGCCTCGTGTTTGTCGATCTACGGGTGGGCCGCGAGAGCTAATGTGGCCCAGATTTTTTAATGATGGCGTTTTGGAAAGCTCGCGAGAGTTTATTCATTTCACTCATGTCCATGTTGAGTCGCTGTTTGTTTATTAGGATTCTGTTTAAGCCGTTTTGACTAGATATCGTTGTTAATGAGGTTTATGAGCGTATATTGATGATAATGATGATCATTATATCACTTTCGTAGTCCTGTCTTGTAAGTATGGTAAGTAGTATTAATAATCGCAATATTACTGTATTGGTTATATCCTCTTCATTATCATTATCTTCCGAGTTCATAAATATCTTTATCGTTTTATCAGTGATACTGTTCTTGCTACCATCTCTATAATCTCCAGCAGTATCTTTGCTTTAATGGTATGCCTTC
>NC_051412.1:25809528-25809773 GCF_015228065.2 Penaeus monodon
GTCCATTAGTCTGCATATATGTACAAAGAACCACACACGTATGTATACAATATGTCTTAACATTTTTTTCAAAATTGTGCTGCAGACCATAATTATAATCCTTATTACGGTTGATATTAATCAGTATTTACTGTTATTATTCGTAATAGCAATGCCATTTGTTTTAATTACAAATATTTGCGGTAGCACACAATATTGTTATGTGCCACTTACATGGTCAAAGTGTGTATCATTAATACTACTGG
>NC_051412.1:25810160-25810372 GCF_015228065.2 Penaeus monodon
AAAACAGATACGCGGTATTTAAAGACGGTGTGAATGAAGGGATGCGAAAGATCAGACGCGGGTTCTGCAAGACGCGTTGGTAGAAAGTGAAGATGAAATCAAACCAAGGGTAGAATGCAAAGCGAGAAAGGAATGAATGAAAGAGGAAATAACACAATTATCGAATAAAATAAAAGTAATAAAAACAAGGATCCAGTGAGAGATGAGTATTT
>NC_051412.1:25810444-25810798 GCF_015228065.2 Penaeus monodon
TTAGCTAGCTAAGAAGGGTGCTCAAGAATGTCTGCTAAAGGAAAACAGCTTACCGATATGAAAAGATTCAGAAAAGGGTTTGATATCAAGAACAAGAATGGAAGACAAGAAAGTCTTACAGAGACGGGAAGAATATGTTAGTAAATTGCTTGAAGAAATAAGTGAGGAACGAATGCCCAGAATGGATGGCCCAACGATGATGAAAGAAGTAGAGAAAACAACGAAAAAAAAATAGAGAGTGAAAGGCCATGGGAGAAGATAGAGTAAATATAGAAATGTTGAATACTGTAAAACAATTTAGCATAGAAAAGATAACACAGATAGCAAATACAGTATACAAACGAGGAGAGTTGA
>NC_051412.1:25811397-25811836 GCF_015228065.2 Penaeus monodon
TAGAAAACATTATTGATAAGTGATAGGTAAGAGCGAACGATATTGACTTAATATAAACGTAGACAAAACAAAAAATCGTTGTAGTCACAAAGAAGGAAATCGTACCAAGTTGCAATACAACCATTAATGGAAAACCAATAGAACAAGTTACCAAATTTCCATTACCTAGGCAATATATAATTAGTGGAGATGGACAATGCGAAACGGATATCAAGAGAAGCATATCAGCGGCAAAATGAGGATTTACAAAAAGGAAAAAACACATTAACATTCTCACATATCAGACACGAGAAAAAGGCCAGTAAAAAGTCGGCCAATACTGTTATCCGTGGCTGAAACTTGGACTACGAGCAAAACTTCAGAGAGAAAAGCTAGAGGCGTTTGAAAAGTGGTGCTGGAGGAGAATCTTAACAGCGAAACGAACCAACGAAGCAGTTTC
>NC_051412.1:25813427-25813682 GCF_015228065.2 Penaeus monodon
AAAAAAAAAAAGGGAGAAGAAAAAAAAGGGGAGAAAAGAAAGAAGAAAAAAAAAAAAAAAGGAAGGAGAAAAAACAAGAGGAAGAGGAAAATTTTTGGAAAAAAAAAAGAAAGAAATGGGGAAAATTATATGTTACAATTTAAAAAAATGATCTTTTAAAATGTTTTTTAAAATTAGAATTTTTTTTTATAATTACTATTTGTATAAATTTATACATTTTATTTTATATTGGAATTACTTTTAAATGTTATTAAG
>NC_051412.1:25813866-25813990 GCF_015228065.2 Penaeus monodon
CACACATTATATTTCGTTAATTAATAATATTTTTTTTTTTATAATTCCCAAAAAATATGGGTTGTTTGTTTTGGGTGTTTTGTTTGTTTTTTTGGTTGTGTTGATGATCCCCCAAACATTAAAA
>NC_051412.1:25814020-25814508 GCF_015228065.2 Penaeus monodon
AAAATTAAAAATAATTATCGTTATGTTCTAGAATAACCTTTTACCTTTCCCCCTTTTTTCCTTTTTTTTTTTTTCCCTTTTTTATTCTTTTGTTTTTTTTTAAGTTTCATTGTTTAAATTTGTATATTCTTTAAATTTTGGTTTTTCATATTGTTTTAATTTTATTTTAATGGGTTTTATTCGGGTGGTCCCAAAAAAAAAATTTGGGGGCTGTTCTTTTTAAAAACAAAACCCATTTTTGGCCCCAACTTTATCAGTTTTTTAAAATTTTTGTTATTTGTTCGGTTATATCATTCCCTTGGCATATTTTTTGTTGAAAAAACCCCCAAAAGTTTTTTAAAATTAAATTTTTAAAGGGAGTAGGTTTGTTTAACTGTTTTTAATTTAAAGGGGGGGTTTTTGTTATTTTAATTTTATTTTTATGGAATAAAAAAGTTTTGGGTGGAAGGTAAAAAAAAAAAACCAGAAAAGCCCCAACCCCACGAAAG
>NC_051412.1:25814602-25815594 GCF_015228065.2 Penaeus monodon
AAATTTTTTTCCAAAAAAACAAACTTTTTTCAGATTTTAATTTTTGTTGAAATTTGGTTTAGAAATAAAAAAAAATTTTTTAGAATGTTTTGTACCTAAAAAACCCTTTTTTATCACGTTCGAAAACTGGGTGTTTTTTTTGTTGGAATTTAATTACGATCTTTGTGTTGGAACTAAAGGGGCACATAGCTTTTAAGTTTGGGCAAAACTAAGTTGTCGAAAAAAAAGGGGGCAAAGGAAAAAAGGGGGCCTAAAAAAAAACCCTTTTTTTGCCCTGTTAAATGTGTTCAAAGAAATCCGTGTCGGAATGGATTTAATCCGTCATAAAAATCATGATATATTTTGATGTTACCACATTATTACATAATAACTATAATTGCTGGATATCCAATAACGACTCAAAACTGGACTGTGAGTGTTAATTTCCATTATCAGTCTGAATTTATTCTTTTTTTTCCAATATTAATGACAAATTTCAATTAAGCAATGAATGCTGAACTAATTAAAATCATTTTTTACTTTTTTAACGCGTAATATTATCACAAAAAAATTTCGTATAAAACGTTTGGGTTTAAACAGTTGATTTTAAAGTTGTATAAAGGTTTCCTAAAAGAGGTTAAATTATTTCGCTGTTAAAACGGGTTTCAAAAATCGTAGTAGTGCCTTTTTAGCCGTCGGCAGCGGGGGGAGCACGATAGATTGTGTACGGGTATATTTTTGGGTGTGTGAGTGGAAAGCTGGAGTTGCTGCGTGCGTGCCTTGGTGTTTGGGTTTGTTTGTGGTGTGGTTTGTGGTGTGGGTTGTTGTTGTTGTGTGGGCGCCGCCGCGCAATTGCGTGAATGTACACATATATACGTCTATATAGACATAAGCGATAATTATTTCGGGTTTTTTGAGCGATATATGCATGAATGGTTTTTTGCGTCGCGCGGTCTACGTACGCCCCTATATTCCGCACACACATGATTTTTTTTCCCCCGGCTCGGGCCCCG
>NC_051412.1:25815632-25815987 GCF_015228065.2 Penaeus monodon
GCCAAAGCCACCGTGCCGATAGGCCCTGTTGAGGGGCCCGGGGGATATATTTTACCATATTGACGAGGTGGGGCCCTTAAAATGACGCTTCAAGTGGGTGTCACGGCCTCTCGGCATTTTCTTCCAGCTCCTGCTATCAGACAACGGCTTTGTATTGTCTGGGTTCGGGCTGCTGCTCGTCGGGTGCGTTGCCTTGTTGATTTGGGTCCCGGGTGTCGGGGATTCGTGGCGCATGTGTATGCTCTCCTTTTTTAAATTTAACATGTACCACAAGCACATGGGACGTGAATATATATTTTTTTCATTGTATCATACTTTAATTAAACAATGTATATAGTTGCATGGGACATTCGTT
>NC_051412.1:25816386-25816478 GCF_015228065.2 Penaeus monodon
CAACCCTACATCATATTATAGGCATTTTTTGTCTTATATTTTTCAGGCATTAAAAAAATTGTGTGTATATTCTCCCTTGCTGAGGGAAATGG
>NC_051412.1:25816573-25817541 GCF_015228065.2 Penaeus monodon
TTAGAGGCCGGGAACGAACGAGACTCAGTCTTTTACAAATTAATTTGTGATGGTCATCAACTCCATTGAAAAAAATAAAGTATAAATGAAAATTGAAACGGAAAAAAATGATTCACCCTTCTAAAATCCGTTTTATAAAAATGTGCTCTCGCTTAATTTGATATGCACGTGCTGCTAATCATTTCAACTGAAAAATCATATAAATGCAATAATGAAAAATAAACAGTTGACAGAGTCTTTTGTTGGCGTTCGCGTGGTATTTTTTTCCTTTCAAAAAAACATAATTTTGCATTTCGCATTGCCATTAACATACATTTTAAACTTATGAACTTGCTGTGAAAAAGTGCTCTCTCCGGCTTCGTGCTTTTAGTTAATGCCACTTTTTTTTTACTGTATTAATTTTCAATTTGCGAGGTCGCGGCACCGAAAAAATATATAATGTATATCCATAGGTAAGCATAGGTAATGGTGGTCTGATTAAAAAAAATGAAAGCCGTGTTGCAAATAGCGTTATAGGGTCCGAGTGGTCTGGAGTTCGAGCGAGTGTGAGAGGCAGTTAAATAGCGTGATGTAGAAGCAAGTAGTGTGATACGGGGACACTGCGGCGTGCGTGAGTATGGCGTGTTTTAGCAACGAGCAGTGTGATTTGTCTACGTGGAGTATGCTTCAGTAATGCGCATTATAAATGTATACCTCGACGTGTGGTATGTGGATATGAAGGTTTGCAGTGATAGACAGGGTATTGTACAGATGGGTAGTGAGACGTTATGCAGGCGGTAGTGTAGAGAGGGAGGGTTTGCAAGGCTATGGCTGTGATGCAGAGACGTGTGCTGCAGATCGGTGAAGGTGACGCAGATATATAGGATGTCACATAAGGGGAACACAACACAGAATCCGTAGACGAGGAATGCGGTGTTGTGTGTGACACGATGACACCACCCCAAGTGTAGTAGAGGAGTCGCTTCACG
>NC_051412.1:25817671-25818779 GCF_015228065.2 Penaeus monodon
TGGTAGGAGCGTGGTGGCCAGCGAAGGTTCCCAGCCCAGGTCCTGGTGGCGGACCGTGGAGGCTTTGTCCCCCTGGCTCCGGCCTGGTCTTCAAGAGCACTTCAGCATCTCCACACCCGGCCGCCACAACCCGCAGCCGCCAGTTGCTCCCGCTTCGCCCTTGTGCCCCGCCACCCAAGGCTCATATTGGAGGCCTCGCTGCTCGGGGGCGTTCAGTGAGACTTGGAGATACAGTGAATAAGGTTGATAATTGCGCAGTGATGAACTTGCTGGATGTGGCTCAAAGGCCCCCTGGCCCAGCCGTGGCACTTGGAGTGCAAAGGGTCGAAGCCACGAATTTAACGCAGTCGATGTGGCCGCTATGGCTGTGTATAACAAGGACCAGCCTGGAAGCAACCTTTGCCACACGCGACATTTCACCTTATGACCTGCGAGCAGAAGGGCGTTTGTCCGGAGATATGAAACGCCAATTTAAAACTATTGTGTCGTGTTCTTTATTAGTCATCTGGCCCATGATTTTGGGTGTACATATTGGCCGGCTGCGGCTCTGCATTATGCATCAGCTGCGACGGAATGGGGACAAGATTATTATAAGTAAGCGATTTCTAGCAAGATACCCCTTAAGTGCCCTGTCACTGTCACGTGCTTGGCCAGTGTTCCCGCCCTCGAATCTACCTGGCAATGCTTGAACTTCCCCAGGAACACTTACAGGATGTGAGGAACGCAGGAAGGCCCTCGGGACCAACAGCTCGACACGAAATAACAAACACGGGAATAACCTTAGACAAAACACTCGGCTGCGAAACCGAGGGCATTTAGACAACTCCAACAACGGGGTGGTTCTAAAGGACGCCGAGACAGCCACGTGAACTTTAAGAATCGAGGGAAGAAGAAAGGGAAATGTGTCAGACGTCAGAGTCGCGTCTGAGAGCCGTGATGCCATTTCCCTTTGCTGCAACAATACGGAAACCATGATGTTGTATTCGTATTTCTGCGTTCGTAATGAGGGATGCTGCATCGGATGTGATATTTTTTGGATACGGGCCTGCTGAACCCTATGCCCTTTCTTTAAACAAATTTGTTTATATCTGTTACCACAGTTCAAAAT
>NC_051412.1:25819353-25819497 GCF_015228065.2 Penaeus monodon
GGGCGAGGCAGACGAAGCCTCCCTACCGTGTGCCACTCAACAGTACTCATGTACAGTATATTACGGGTTCCCTCACCCAATTAAAGCTGTTGCCTCGACCGTATAGCGTTTCTCGCCCGCTTCTCTCTACTACATTTTTCAAAA
>NC_051412.1:25820124-25820231 GCF_015228065.2 Penaeus monodon
AATCTTTACTCCTCAGTATAGATCTCCGTCCTTCTTACTTAAATACCAAAATACTTTCATCCCAGTGAACAGGCACACTTGTACAGGACCCTCTAACCTCTCAACCC
>NC_051412.1:25820388-25820695 GCF_015228065.2 Penaeus monodon
CAACCCAAAAGACAAGCAGTGATCGACCATCCAGAAAAGAAGCACTTTTGGTGCAACTTGACTCTTCCCCACTCCTCCCACCCCCCACCTCCCCACCTCATCTCCCCTCTTTCTGCAACATCCACTCATATCCATTGTGTATGTGGCAAAGGGAAGTAAATACCCCCAGCCATGTTGCCCGGTGCTCTTAAGGGATGTATAAAACGGGTCTGAACACAAACACGATTAACCGATGAGTAGGTTATGTTCGATCCAAATTGGTTTGTTGGCAATATTTGTAAAATTTGGATTGATGGGCAGGCGGGCG
>NC_051412.1:25824632-25825021 GCF_015228065.2 Penaeus monodon
CAAATGTGTGGGGTTTATTTTTAAATTTTGATGTTACCACATTATTACATAATAACTATAATTGCTGGATATCCAATAACGACTCAAAACTGGACTGTGAGTGTTAATTTCCATTATCAGTCTGAATGTGAGTTCTTTTTTTCCAATATTAATGACAAATTTCAATTAAGCAATGAATGCTGAACTAATTAAAATCATTATTTACTTTTTTAACGCAGTAATATTATCAACAAAAATTGCGTATAATCGTTTGGATTTAACAGTTGCATTAATGTTGTATAAAGGTTTCCTAAAATGAGGTTAATTACTTGCCGCTGTTAAAACCGGGTTTCAACATCGCTCAGGTAGTGCTCTTTCAGCCGTCCGGCAGCGGGGCGAGCACTGATAGA
>NC_051412.1:25825374-25825672 GCF_015228065.2 Penaeus monodon
GCCAAAGCCACCGTGCCGATAGCGCCGCTGTTGAGGGCCAGGTCGATATATTGACCATATTGACGAGGTGGACCTTAAGAGTGACGCTTCACGTGGGTGTCACGGCCTCTCGGCATTATCTCTCCAGCTCCTGCTATCAGACAACGGCTTTGTATTGTCTGGGTTCGGAGCTGCTGCTCGTCGGGTGCGTGTGCCTGTGTTGTGATTGGGCTACCCGGGATGTCGGTGCATTCGTGCGCGCATGTGTATGCTCTCTCTTTTTAATTTCACACATGTACGCACAAGCACATGGACGTGA
>NC_051412.1:25825724-25825805 GCF_015228065.2 Penaeus monodon
GTTGCATGGTATGCATTCGTTGAGAAAATATATACATATACTAAAATACACAAACACATATGATTGTGGTGTCATGTTATG
>NC_051412.1:25826422-25827382 GCF_015228065.2 Penaeus monodon
TTAGAGGCCGGGAACGAACGAGACTCAGTCTTTTACAAATTAATTTGTGATGGTCATCAACTCCATTGAAAAAAATAAAGTATAAATGAAATTGAAACGGAAAAAAATGATTCACCCTTCTAAAATCGTTTTATAAAAATGTGTTTTCGCTTAATTTGATATGCACGTGCTGCTAATCTTTTCAACGAAAAATCATATAAATGCAATAATGAAAAATAAACAGTTGACAGAGTCTTTTGTTGGCGTTCGCGTGGTATTTTTTTCCTTTTCAAAAAAACATAATTTGCTTTTCGCATTGCCATTAACATACATTTTAAATTATGAACTTGCTGTGAAAAGTGCTCTCTCCGGCTTCGTGCTTTTAGTTAATGCCACTTTTTTTTACTGTATTAATTTTCAATTTGCGAGGTCGCGGCACCGAAAAAATATATAATGTATATCCATAGGTAAGCATAGGTAATGGTGGTCTGATTAAAAAAAATGAAAGCCGTGTTGCAAATAGCGTTATAGGGTCCGAGTGGTCTGGAGTTCGAGCGAGTGTGAGAGGCAGTTAAATAGCGTGATGTAGAAGCAAGTAGTGTGATACGGGGACACTGCGGCGTGCGTGAGTATGGCGTTTTTTAGCAACGAGCAGTGTGATTTGTCTACGTGGAGTATGCTTCAGTAATGCGCATTAAAAATGTATACCTCGACGTGTGGTATGGGATATGAAGGTTTGCAGTGATAGACAGGGTTTTGTACAGATGGGTAGTGAGACGTTATGCAGGCGGTAGTGTAGAGAGGGAGGGTTTGCAAGGCTATGGCTGTGATGCAGAGACGTGTGCTGCAGATCGGTGAAGGTGACGCAGATATATAGGATGTCACATAAGGGGAACACAACACAGAATCCGTAGACGAGGAATGCGGTGTTGTGGTGACACGATGACACCACCCCAAGTGTAGTAGAGGAGTCGCTTCACG
>NC_051412.1:25827513-25828631 GCF_015228065.2 Penaeus monodon
TGGTAGGAGCGTGGTGGCCAGCGAAGGTTCCCAGCCCAGGTCCTGGTGGCGGACCGTGGAGGCTTTGTCCCCTGGCTCGGCCTGGTCTTCAAGAGCACTTCAGCATCTCCACACCCGGCCGCCACAACCCGCAGCCGCCAGTTGCTCCCGCTTCGCCCTTGTGCCCCGCCACCCAAGGCTCATATTGGAGGCCTCGCTGCTCGGGGGCGTTCAGTGAGACTTGGAGATACAGTGAATAAGGTTGATAATTGCGCAGTGATGAACTTGCTGGATGTGGCTCAAAGGCCCCCTGGCCCAGCCGTGGCACTTGAGTGCAAAGGGGTCGAAGCCACGAATTTAACGCAGTCGATGTGGCCGCTATGGCTGTGTATAACAAGGACCAGCCTGGAAGCAACCTTTGCCACACGCGACATTCACCTTATGACCTGCGAGCAGAAGGGCGTTTGTCCGGAGATATGAAACGCCAATTTAAAACTATTGTGTCGTGTTCTTTATTAGTCATCTGGCCCATGATTTTGGGTGTACATATTGGCCGGCTGCGGCTCTGCATTATGCATCAGCTGCGACGGAATGGGGACAAGATTATTATAAGTAAGCGATTTCTAGCAAGATACCCCTTAAGTGCCCCGTCACTGTCACGTGCTTGGCCAGTGTTCCCGCCCTCGAATCTACCTGGCAATGCTTGAACTTCCCCAGGAACACTTACAGGATGTGAGGAACGCAGGAAGGCCCTCGGGACAACAGCTCGACACGAAATAACAAACACGGGAATACCTTAGACAAAACACTCGGCTGCGAAACCGAGGGCATTTAGACAACTCCAACAACGGGGTGGTTCTAAAGGACGCCGAGACAGCCACGTGAACTTTAAGAATCGAGGGAAGAAGAAAGGGAAATGTGTCAGACGTCAGAGTCGCGTCTGAGAGCCGTGATGCCATTTCCCTTTGCTGCAACAATACGGAAACCATGATTGTATTCGTATTTCTGCGTTCGTAATGAGGGATGCTGCATCGGATGTGATATTTTTTGGATACGGGCCTGCTGAACCTATGCCCTTCTTAAACAAATTTGTTATATCTGTTACCACAGTTCAAAATACATTCACTATTTCTTCTATC
>NC_051412.1:25829138-25829341 GCF_015228065.2 Penaeus monodon
ATAAAGAAACGGGAAAGCGACAGCAAAAAATCTGTCAACATCTGCGGGCGAGGCAGACGAAGCCTCCCTACCGTGTGCCACTCAACAGTACTCATGTACAGTATATTACGGGTTCCCTCACCCAATTAAAGCTGTTGCCTCGACCGTATAGCGTTTCTCGCCCGCTTCTCTCACTACATTTTCAAAAATAGAAATAGAAAATG
>NC_051412.1:25830056-25830162 GCF_015228065.2 Penaeus monodon
AATCTTTACTCCTCAGTATAGATCTCCGTCCTTCTTACTTAAATACCAAAATACTTTCATCCAGTGAACAGGCACACTTGTACAGGACCCTCTAACCTCTCAACCC
>NC_051412.1:25830269-25830576 GCF_015228065.2 Penaeus monodon
CAACCCAAAAGACAAGCAGTGATCGACCATCCAGAAAAGAAGCACTTTTGGTGCAACTTGACTCTTCCCACTCCTCCCACCCCCCACCTCCCCACCTCATCTCCCTCTTCTGCAACATCCACTCATATCCATTGTGTATGTGGCAAAGGGAAGTAAATACCCCCAGCCATGTTGCCCGGTGCTCTTAAGGGATGTATAAAACGGTCTGAACACAAACACGATTAACCGATGAGTAGGTTATGTTCGATCCAAATTGGTTTGTTGGCAATATTTGTAAAATTTGGATTGATGGGCAGGCGGGCGATTG
>NC_051412.1:25830625-25830695 GCF_015228065.2 Penaeus monodon
GCAGATGGTTGTTGGTCTTGTTCATGTCGTGTTGCCGTGGTTTTATGGTTTGTTATCAAGCGTAATGCGA
>NC_051412.1:25832774-25833049 GCF_015228065.2 Penaeus monodon
CAGGCTTCACACTGACAGCCAATAATCACCTGCAGTCCTGTACACATGCAGTGACATGAAGCAGCGCCTCTAATATGCAACAATGACGCGCGGATTCACAAAGAACACGCCAGCTCTCGAAAACGTAGATATTGTCGTCAAAGGAAACAGTTAAGGCGGAACCGTAATTCAGATCCGGTTCCTTCTCCTTTTCATTCGCACCCTAAATGCATTTACCCATCAGCATGTTTAGGTTAAATGCGGCATACGTCAAGATTCATTTCCTAAAACTTATG
>NC_051412.1:25833113-25833207 GCF_015228065.2 Penaeus monodon
AGGGTGCGAGGGGATGATGGTGATGAATAGTGAGAGGCAAAGCGAAAAAGATGAGGAGAGGAGGAAGGTTGGTGGCAACGAGTTATCTTCGTAA
>NC_051412.1:25834223-25834374 GCF_015228065.2 Penaeus monodon
GTAATTTTTCGCGGTTTATTTAAGGATAACAAGAATTATAGTTAAGAAGTGACAGCGAGACATGACTAAGATCACTTCAAATAGCATCATAAGAAATCACTGTAAATGAATCACGTAAGAGTACATTAATAAACCTTATTCGCAAGAGAAT
>NC_051412.1:25834825-25835323 GCF_015228065.2 Penaeus monodon
CGCTCGCCCGCGCGCCCGTAATCTCCCCTCCGACAAAGACCCGCTCCGCTCGCATTGTATCCGGCGAGACAAAGTTATGAGGTTGTCGCCGCCTCACAATGGATGGCTGATGTAAGCCGAGTTACAAACAGGGCGATGGAGGTAGGAACGAAGAGGGGAACAGGGGGTGGGGGGGGGTAATGGGGAGAGGGAGGGGATTGGAGTAAAGGAGGGAATGGGGTAAGGGCGGGGATTGGGGGTGAGCGAGGGAGAGGGGTAACGGCGAGGGTGTTGGGGCAAGGGAGGGGCGAGAATTGGGGTAAGGGAGGGAGTTGGGTAAGACAGGGAGGGGAGAGGGGTAAGGAAGGGAGGGTAAAGGGTAAAACGAGGGAGTAAGAGAGGATAATGGTGGGGGAGAGGTAAGGAAGGGCGTGGGAGAGAGGGAGGAGACAGGGTAAGGGAAAGGATGAAGGAAGGGGGGGGGGGGGTTAAGACGTTAGGGGAACGGCTGGGAAGAGT
>NC_051412.1:25835347-25835438 GCF_015228065.2 Penaeus monodon
TTTGCTTGTCTGTGTCTTTCCCTCCTCTTTGTCTTTGCTGATTCTGTGGTAAGAGGGGAAAGCGAGATTGTGGATGAGCGTGTGTGCTTAT
>NC_051412.1:25836337-25837062 GCF_015228065.2 Penaeus monodon
GGCACACATACATATTCTTAAACACAGATACAAAGGTTTCGTACTGACACATTTGTGTCGTAATATACTGTATCTGAACACAACACGAAGCGCACGGAAGCAAATAACAAGCAAGCGGAGGATATTGTGCTGGCGGGTGGAACAACCATAAAACAAAAGAACATCGCACGTGGGATTATTACCAAATAACTCAGGATTCGGGACACTTTGTCATCGTCAGGAAGACGGGTTTAATCCTCTTTATTGAGTCTCGCGTGAAGACAAAAACACCACATTTTGTATAAGGCGCGCTCAATTTTTTTCCCGTCTGTGAAGTCTTCGGAAAAGAGAATCGAAAATTCTTCCAGTCCTACGGCTGGAAAAACGCGTTCCGACCTTCCCAAGCCTCGCAGCGGAGCCCCCTAGCGGATGTTTATAGAGGAATCAGGTCCATCAAACGGGGTCATCTGGTCCTCTGATCCTTTCTCATAGGCTTGAATCCTCTCACGTGAGCACAAAAGCGGGATTTCTCTCTGTCGACGTGACGGATGGCCATTGTCTTGCCTCGGGAGCAATATTATAACTTGGAACACCGGCGGGGCTCTTGCCGCACCTTGGCAATGACGCTGCACTTTTTTTCCCTCGTCAACGTATATGAGTTCTCAGTCCAGTCTTGCCTTCCTCGGTTTTCTGGTCCTCGCGCGTCCATGCCTGTAATTATACGCATGCAATTATTCTATATAGTT
>NC_051412.1:25837107-25837308 GCF_015228065.2 Penaeus monodon
TCAGGACTTTGTCTCTCAAGTGCAACGCGTCTTCTAGGAATACGAAAAGAAATCGACCGTGAGTTGGAGAGAGAGAAAAAAGACTCCTTTGTTACAAGCAAAGAGGAGATGAGTGTCGAATCCGGGCCTGGGTTTTATTTGCCATATTCGCAGACGAGAAATAAAAGTGTTGTTTCCGTTTGTTATACCATAACGTAGGTG
>NC_051412.1:25837447-25837815 GCF_015228065.2 Penaeus monodon
CTGCATAGAGGTATTTCTCCATGAAGATAGGAGATGGAAAGACAGAGATTAGGCAGAAACATGGAGTTCGATCCCCGAGTCGTGCGTGCTTCTTCCTCAGAGTCTCCTCGGATTTTAAGAAGGTTCCAAGATAGAAGGAGACGCTGGGAGATCTATTTTTAATATTTGCTGAATCTTGGTTTCGGTGCTGTGTAATTATCACATTTATCGCTCTCCATTCTTCGTCTTTATTTTGGCCATTGTTATTGGTACTGTGGCAAGAGGGTACACTGGTTCTATTATATAACGGAGATATAGGTGGGGCACGATAACCTACTGGACACAAGTTTTATTGTATAATGTCTGTATTTTTGTCATTATATTGTAGA
>NC_051412.1:25837904-25838036 GCF_015228065.2 Penaeus monodon
TCAAATATGCGAATAACAAAATAGGTAACTAAAAAGGAAGCAGAAAATCCGAAAAGTTCACAGACGAACCTCAACCGCAGCTTCCGGTCCATTCGAAGATCCGATCTTGAGTTCGGATGGCTTATATGAAAT
>NC_051412.1:25838267-25838380 GCF_015228065.2 Penaeus monodon
CCTTCCCTGTCTACCCTTCCCTCACATTTGCATTTCTTCTATATATCCGTTCTTAATATCCAGTTTTTCGTTTTCTCTTTTTCTCTTTTGCCTTATACTCCCCTCTCCCTCTC
>NC_051412.1:25838429-25838901 GCF_015228065.2 Penaeus monodon
CGTTTCTTGTTTCTCTTTCTTCCCTCTCTTTCTATTCCTTTGTAATGCTCATCCTTATTTGTTTTTTCTTTTTCTCGCTCTTTCTCTCCCTTTCTAATTTTCTTCCTCTCTTTTTTCTCTCTTCCTTTCTAATTTCTCTTTTCTCTCGGTTTAACTTGTTCTTGTTTTCTTTTATTTCTCTCTGATTCCCATCCTTTATTGCTGAATTCTCTTTCTGTCTTTCTCTTTCTCTCCCTTTTTAATCTCATCCTCTCGTTTTCTTTCTTTTTTTCTAATTCCTTTTCTGTTTTACTCCCCCTTTCTCTGTCTTTCTCCTTCCCATTCTCTCTTACTGTAACTCTTTCCCGTTTATTTTTCTCTCCCTTTCTAATCTCCCTCCTTTCTTCCCTTAAATTTGGTTTTCTCCCTCTTTTCTCCCTTTCTGATTGATCTTCTCTGTTCTCTCTCTCCCTTTCTCTTTTTTTTTTTGGCT
>NC_051412.1:25838957-25839134 GCF_015228065.2 Penaeus monodon
TCCGGAATCCCCTCCTCAATTTGCTTTATTTTCTTCCATCTATCTTTCTTTATCTTTTTCCTTTTTGCTATTTCTATTATCCTTCCTTTCTTGCTTTACAATTTTTATTTTTTGTCGTTTCTCTTCCTCATCCTGTCTTTTTTTATCCTGTAAAAAAGAAATAACAGAATATACACG
>NC_051412.1:25839354-25839451 GCF_015228065.2 Penaeus monodon
TGCACACGCCCTTTAGCACAGACATTTGCACATGCACACGTGTGTACACAGAGACGCGAGCAAAGTGTTGACGCAGGTGAAACAAAAGCAATCTTAA
>NC_051412.1:25839495-25840533 GCF_015228065.2 Penaeus monodon
GACCCTCTGCTCCCCCCCCCTTCTATTTCTTCCTAGAGGTAGTGTAGTGTGCGTGGGAGAAGGAGGGGGAGGGGGGAGGGGGTCAGAGGTGTTGATACAAGTGATCGTGTGTTTGTCTGGCTGCCACGTGACGCTCGGTCTTAATTACACTGTTGGTTCCCTCTCCTTTCCCTTCTTCTGTCCACCCCGATTTCTTTTTCCTTCCTTTATTTCCTGTTCTTCCTTTCGTTCCTTTACTCCTCTCTTTTTTTGCTGTTAGTTTTATCTTCTTTATGCTCTCTCGTACTTTTCCTCCTTGTTTTTTCCCTTTTCTTCATTTCTTACTCTTCTTATTTGTTTATTCTCTGTACTTCCTTTCTTATTTTTAGTATCTTTCGCATCCTTCCCTATCCTCTTTCCTCCTCTTCATTCCCTTCTTTTCAGCCTCTTTCCCCTTTCTCTTCCCTCTTTTCAATTTTTCCTTCTTTCCTTATACCCCGCCTCTTCTCTTCCGTATCCTTCCTACCTTCCCTTCTTCCCATCCTTCTGTTTTCTTCCTTCTCCAACTCCGTATTCCCTTTTTCTTCCTCCTCTATCTCCCTCATCTATATTCTTCACATCGTCCTCCTCTCTTGTTTTCTTTACTCCTCATTTCTCACTTTCTTCGCTTCTCTCTTCGCCTTAAAAGAACTTTGGAGCTTCTTCGTTTGTTTTTGAAGTCATTAAACCTATACCGTTTGACTTTAGTAAAATCCCACCGATATTTTACCCTGGAGTTTAATCTCGACCGTGTAATTTTACCTCATTCGTGTCTACACAGATCTCCTTTGTTTGTCACGAGGGTCATTTTTGAGTAGGCTTATTTTAAGCATCGTTTAAAAGAAGCCAGACAAATTGAGAGTCAGATGGTGATTGCAGCAGAACGTGTTTGGAAGCTTAGGTGTATCTTCAGTATTTGCATCTGCACATAGGGTCTCATTTTCTGTATATGTAGCTAACTGGTAGGCCAAGGGAAAGATTGGGGTATCTGGAAGCTGATTTAACTTGAAGGGTCGAATA
>NC_051412.1:25840882-25841089 GCF_015228065.2 Penaeus monodon
ATTCCTTTCTTTGATTTTCTTTCACTTGCTTTGATCTAAGTACCTTTTTTTCTGGTATTTTTTTCACCTCTCTTATACCTTTGATTTTTTTTAAGTGCTTCCTCTATTTCTACTGGTCCCCTCTCCCTCGTTATTTCTTCCTCTCCCATTAACCTGTTCTAAGAAAAGGCCTACCAGCGTCCTCTAGTTTTTATTTTATTCTTCTGT
>NC_051412.1:25841390-25841703 GCF_015228065.2 Penaeus monodon
GTTACAAGCTGATAAGGACAATGACGGTGATGCACACGTATATTTCAATGTATCTCTATTTGCACGTGCGCGCGTTTCCCTCAACGCCGGGATCCCGTGCAGCAAATAATCAGCCGGAGAAGAAGCTATCCCAATCCCTTGACGAAGGCACGGCAGAGGTGTAAATGCGAGACTATTTGTCCGATTCCGCAGCTAATCTCTGCAGACGGGATTCTGATACTCGGAAGAATGGCGGTGTATTTCCAATTTCGGGCGATAAACGATCATGTCGGCGGCGGTGGGGGTTCGATACGGAGCGCCTGGCTAGGTGGTA
>NC_051412.1:25843250-25844182 GCF_015228065.2 Penaeus monodon
CATCTTATAGATTAGTCAGCGCTGCGGCCCAAGTCGGAAGCCCAAACCTGACTTTCCCAAGAGGAGTTAAGGCATGGTTTGCGGAGAAGAGGAGGGAAGTGGCCTGGACACGAGCCAAGGAGCAGCTATGACGAAAAGGATCTGGAACAGCATATCGGACACGTGTGGTATTGCTGGCAGAACATGTCTGGAATCTGTGCATCTTTACTGGACGGAATTTGAGAAATGAATATTAAAACAGATATGCGATATGTGTAGGCGGATATCTTATTACGATGGATAGGTGTATTTCTTCGCATTTCTAGCCTTCGAAACCTATTTTTTCCTCAATTTTCATCCGTCTCCCTTCAATATTCTCATATGTTTCTTGTTAATAAGCATAGTTGCGTAGACACCATACGTAGAATACTAACATCCGCTGTGTTTTCTGGAGTCATGGTGTCTGATCTTGTAACGTGTGGGGGTTCGGGGGGGAGGAGAAGCGCGAGGGGAGAGGAGAGTTTTTCTGGTTAAAGTTTTGGGCATTTTGTTTTGTTTTTAGTGTTGTAGGCATATTCGTACGAATTTATTGATCTTCAGCATGGGCGAGATTGAAAAGTTACAGCGGTCTACCGGCGTCTCTTTATCAAAATGCACGAAACCTTCTAATATCAGAAGTCACGCCGGCGGAATATGAATGATCTAAAGCGAAAGCGCATAAAACGGTTTTCTCCCACAGACCACACGATTTTTCGGGCGACCTTAAAACTTGCACGTAATCAAAAACAAATCTAATGCATCTCTCCCTTTCGACAGCGATCTTCAGGACCCGCCTCGAGGAGCTTGTTTGGGGGCCCCGGGAAAGGTTTTGCGCCCAAGACACAAGTAGAGCTCGGCCCAAGTGGTTGAGAGTGACAGGTGGCACATGTCATGCCCCCGGAGTTGGTCCTTGG
>NC_051412.1:25844236-25844838 GCF_015228065.2 Penaeus monodon
AGACAACACTTCCGCTAGTTCAAGTGGAGCCCGATGGTTTAAGGGCTCATCCAGATGTTGTGCGGAACGAAAATACTTCATTCCTGCCTGGGAGACTCCTGATGCTGCTGACGGAGAAATTCGTCGTCAGCGCGGAGGGGAAAATAGCTCGCATCCGCCAACACGAGTGTCTCAATAGCTGTAAAGAAGTATGAATACCGTGCCGTTTTCGTATTATCATTACCGTCATCAGTGCATTTGCATCAAGAGCAACAGGAAAATGCAGCTGATCCTCCGGCTTCTTCCCCCTTACCAAAAGGGATACCACGGCTGGTATTAGTGGAAGGGGGGGGGGGAGTCAGAATAACCGTACCTGCTTTAGAAAGGTAACCTCTTCTGCTTTCCCTTTGAGAGGAAAAAGGAAGAAAACGAAAAAAAACACTTTTTTTCAAAATAATCTCTTCTACTGCCGTAAACTTCAAAGGCAGGGTTTGGGTGATGACACGAAATTTCACTTTCCTGGATGAATTTTACATTTATGAGATCAAAAACGAGTAAACTTTGACGAAGGTTGAAAGTTTTCAGTGGGTGCACAATTTGTGCATTTTTCATCATCATTATCA
>NC_051412.1:25848024-25848287 GCF_015228065.2 Penaeus monodon
GTTGGTACGAGGTCATCGCTACACTCAAAGTCCTTTTCTCATTACACTTAGTACCACCTAGTGTGTACTCGGCGTCCGGTGTCCTACAATGAATTTGTTCTCTTGTATTACCTGAGGGTGACGTCAGGCCTGTCAACGTGCGGACGCGTGTCCCTCTGCCGCGGAAAGACACAGGCGCTCGGACGCGGGCACCAGAAGACACGTCATTTCCGGTACCTGGCTGTCCTTTCCATTCTTTGATTGTGTCTTTGGTGTCTTGCTTG
>NC_051412.1:25848394-25848530 GCF_015228065.2 Penaeus monodon
ACTCTTGTCCCTTATCTATTTTCCTTTTTTCAAGGTAGGTCAGAGTACAGTTAGATAGATGGTTGGACACATAGGTACATATTCGCGTGTTATAGTTTTTTTGTATAGTGATACAATGTAATTCGATGTATTAGCA
>NC_051412.1:25849227-25849499 GCF_015228065.2 Penaeus monodon
CCTACGAAGAATGAGATAATCTCCCCCTCCCCCTCCCCCCCTCACCCACTCTTAGGATTGACCTGTGAAACAAATTAGCTACTGTTGGGTAAAGGGCGGGGGGAGGGAGGGGGCGGTGTAGGTGTGTGTGTAACAATGGCAGATGACGGGCAGGCAGTTGAGAAAATTGTGGGTTCTGTGTACATAGTTCCCGCCCCCGTCACACACCCTAAGCTCACCCCACCCCCCCTTGCCCCCCTCCACCACCCCATCATGTGTTTACACTGTCCAGC
>NC_051412.1:25849551-25849618 GCF_015228065.2 Penaeus monodon
TCTCCCTCCCTTCCTCCATCTCGTCAACCGGTACTTACCGGGGTGTTAATTGGCAGTGGTTATGCTA
>NC_051412.1:25849957-25850171 GCF_015228065.2 Penaeus monodon
GGTACTCCATGGCTGACACCTTTTTTTCGACTGACAACAGCTACCGGTTCGGCTACTGGTGTTACCCGGTCTCCGCTGCTGATGAGACTGGGGTGGGCGGGAGTGTGTGTTCTCGACGTGAAGTTCATTGTTATTTGTGAATCGTACTGTTGATGCTTTGCAGAAAGCTCTCTTTGCAAGGGAGAAATGGAAGTTACTTTTGTTTACTTTCATT
>NC_051412.1:25850925-25851023 GCF_015228065.2 Penaeus monodon
ACCCCCATGTAGCTTATGGGGATTACAAAATATAGACGAACGTAAGGAGAAGTAAGACCTGAGTAAAGAAGAACTGAGATATGGGACGTACGGACAGT
>NC_051412.1:25851042-25851236 GCF_015228065.2 Penaeus monodon
AGAGAAGGGTGAAGATGATGAAAGGAATTCAAGGGTGTCCTTCACCCTTTTAAGTGTGGAATACAACACCAGCATAACCCTGCACACAAGCGCACGCACGCACAAAAAACACATTGGACACACTTGATTTCTCAACATAGAACGCACAGCTGCACAAACTCTTTCTGTCTTTTAGCATTTCTCATCGGCTTTTT
>NC_051412.1:25851425-25851497 GCF_015228065.2 Penaeus monodon
CTACCGTGTTTCTGTCACCTTTTCGTAAGTAGGTGATCGTAGGCAAGTGGCATTCCTTGCTAGGTCAGAGTT
>NC_051412.1:25853097-25853278 GCF_015228065.2 Penaeus monodon
GCCATTCCCCAATATTTTAGACAGTTGTACTGATATTACCTTTTGCTATTTGATGTTTTCTTGAACAATTTAATCATAATTACTTGGAATTAGTGACTTCAATTCATAGCAAAAAAGAACCTTATCAAGACTTAACTTTCAGCTACAAAAATCGAATAACTGAACAAAACAAAACAAAACA
>NC_051412.1:25853407-25853641 GCF_015228065.2 Penaeus monodon
ACGATAGATAAGAACAAAAGCAGTGAAATTAATTTATACAGGTATGTCCGGGACGGCCCCGTCGAGGACTGGGGTGTGGCCGGCCCCTTGTATCATGGAACATTACGCAGAATAAACACGCGACTGTGGACACTTCGCGCTTCTGTAACACCTTGACGGGTAACGGAAAGGCCATTCCTGCGACGCCTATGAGCTGCGAAGGGTGTGTGTTGGGGAGAGGGAGGAGAGGGGGAG
>NC_051412.1:25853860-25854458 GCF_015228065.2 Penaeus monodon
CTTTATTCAACTGGTATTGTACGTTGGTCGAATATTAAATACACCTTTTATTATTCTAAACATATAGTATATCACCTATATTGGAAATACCTTAAAAATGCCAATTTAATTAACTTATTCTTATTCTGTTAGTAATGCCCATATTTCCCGGAAAACTATGTTGCACATCAAGTCACCAATATTCATGTTGATTTGTTGATACAAGTTATTAAATGACTTTTTTAGAATCATATTTTTTTAGAATCATATGTTATGTTTTCGTCGTTTATTACAATTGTATTTCACTTTTTTTTATGAATATAACTGTGATTTATGATTACTTAACATCTATCCTTCATTCTGTGTGATTAAAGTTTTATCAGCCTATAACGTTAGGATACGAGAAGAGTATTTTTTTTTTAGTTAATATCCCTTTTCGCTTCAAGTCAAATCTTAAAAAGGGGTGTAACTTCTATACATTGCTAAGAGAAATAAGGGTAATGCTTGAGAGAAATAAGGGTGATAAGAGAAATAAGGGTAATTAGGGTAATGGTTGAGAGAATTAATGAATATTAGGTTACTCCGTTTTCTCTCTTTATGTACCTTATTTCATGATTTC
>NC_051412.1:25854732-25855098 GCF_015228065.2 Penaeus monodon
TCCTCCTTCTCTTGTTTCCTTCCGTAAAAAGAAAAATAAATAAAAGTAAATCATTTATCATCTCACAAGTCCCCCCCTTCCCCCCTTCCCCCCTCCCCAGCCTTGCCCAAGCCACACACCCCAACAGCCCACCCCATCCTTCATCTGTGCCCATCCCATACCCCAACCCGAAACCCTCCCTCTCTGAACCCCACCTCCCGCTACACCTCCCCACGCCCCCAACCGCCCATCCCCCACTCCTCGGCGTCCCCGTGTGTGCACTTTCCCATTTTCTGTTTGTTTTGGCCACCTTCATGGGCCAGGGAAGGCGTCGCTCCTGTCTCAAGGTCGCTGACTGTCAGATTGGGGGGAAAAAAAGAGAGAGGG
>NC_051412.1:25855123-25855199 GCF_015228065.2 Penaeus monodon
AAAAAAGATGTTGAATAAACATTGAGAATGATCGTAGGTGTGGCGGAGAGAGAGTGAATGGTGGCGATGCCGATTC
>NC_051412.1:25855472-25855630 GCF_015228065.2 Penaeus monodon
GGTCGGGATAAGGGGATGGTGTATTGTATTGGATTCGTTGGTTGTTGTATGCCGGGTAGACGTACACTCTTTTATCCTCTGTGTTGTTTAAGAGTGACTAAAATCTTAAGCTTTTCTCAGGAAGATATAGATGTTCTTTTAATGTATCTATAATGTAG
>NC_051412.1:25855877-25856052 GCF_015228065.2 Penaeus monodon
TTACGTAGGTAGAAATGTTTCGTAAGACAACACTGCTGAGGTCAGCATACACATTATATCGCTAAACAGGTCTATGTAGTTGCCAGTGTTTAAATTGTGTCAAGCGGCTGCTTAAAAGTTGATTGAGCTTTGGTGTTTTATTGAGGAAAGTAAGCATCTTGCATCTTTATCATCA
>NC_051412.1:25856232-25856401 GCF_015228065.2 Penaeus monodon
TGATTTTTGTATTCACAGAATAACTTGTATTTTTGCAATGAATACCTTTTTCCATAAAACACATTCTAGAACACAAACAGTAAGTCATAAAGTGGAAATGCATTTAATTTCTGGGAAAAATAATGGTGACAAATAAAAGACATAAAATTGTACATCTGGCTTTGTACGC
>NC_051412.1:25856582-25856960 GCF_015228065.2 Penaeus monodon
CACGCAGGTTATGTAATCGCACTAGATTGACAACAACCGCAGAAACATGAGGTCGCTCCCCGCACGGCCGTGCAGGCGCCGCGCAGCCCCGAGCCTCTTGTCAAACAGCGTCATGAGCGCAGAGGCAGCGTGTCAATAGCGCAACATATTGCCAGATGCTTCAAGAGAAATTTAAGCTTGCTATTTGAAGCAAACGTAGAGGATTACTGTCAAAAGGTGTCCATTTGTAGCATGACAATGCTCAGCCTCCTTCACCCGGTGCAGCCATTGAAACGTTGAAGGATTTAAGTGTGAAATTCTTCTCTGTTCGGCTAGCGGGTCGGACATGGCTGCGAGTGGGTGCAGTTTTTGGCTCTCAGAGAGTGTGGCGCGGACGCC
>NC_051412.1:25857874-25858131 GCF_015228065.2 Penaeus monodon
CGATGTATCCTGAAGACGGAGACTTGGAAATTTTCCACATAAAGACGCTACTTGACTTTGCACCTGATTTGATTTGAAAGACTCATATAACTGTCAGTCTTGGTTATAGATTTTATTACTTTATATTAGAGCAGAAATGTGTTTTATGGATATAATATTTTTATTTGTATATAAGCCCTGTGCATCCTCGCTCGTATTTCTGTGAAAAGAAAAATGGGCTTTAGATGTCAGTTATTGCGATCAAGTAAGTCTGGGCA
>NC_051412.1:25859225-25859440 GCF_015228065.2 Penaeus monodon
AGGCAATGAGGTTATTCTTTATTCTCATTTATTCGTCATCATAGTCTACCTCCCGTTCCTCTCTTTCCTTTTTCCTCTTCTGTTCCGCGTCTGTGTCCACTTCTTCCTCTTTGCCGATTTTTTTTATTGATGAACGAATAAGAGGAAAGATAGGGAAGACAAGAAAAAGAATACTTTCTACCCTTTCTACCCTTTTAGTTTTTTAATTTTTAATT
>NC_051412.1:25860414-25860564 GCF_015228065.2 Penaeus monodon
AACATATATGATACGTACGTATACATATGCTCGCTTAGTAGCGAAGCAGATGAATAAACATAAGGTGATTACAAGATGGCCGACTCGATATATAGTAGGAAAGGGCAGTGAAAGGTGGGGGGGGGGTATGGAGTAGGGTTAGTAGCGGAC
>NC_051412.1:25860590-25860763 GCF_015228065.2 Penaeus monodon
AAAATGCTGGAAATTTAATCTTGTTTTCGAACGACCTGATCTACCTTCTCTCTCTGTTACCATTGTCTCTCCTTCACGCCCTTTTGGCTCCTGTGTGACCTCGGTCCGACCTGTTTACCGCGATGGAACACGCCCCTCCGTGTCGTCTTTCCGGGTCACTGGTCAATGCCGGG
>NC_051412.1:25860809-25861043 GCF_015228065.2 Penaeus monodon
GCCATTCGTTGTTTTGTTTCTGGGTCACTGATTACTCGTGTAACCCATTCTCTGTGTTCTCTGGTTATTCGGCTTTCCTGTTTTTCTGTTTTGTTTTGTTTTGCTTAATTTTTTTTATCTGTTTTTTTTTTCGTGTATTACGGATTGTTATCTTTTTTTTTTTTGCGTGTATTGTTAGGAACTGCTGTGCGTTGTATGCTGTTCATCTCCGCCCCAGCAACAATATGCGTATTT
>NC_051412.1:25861436-25862193 GCF_015228065.2 Penaeus monodon
ATCCCAGACACGTGCGCTTCCACACAAGATGCGCGGCCGTACGAAAACAATTAGTCTGCCTAAGAGGAGGAGGAGGAACAGCAGGAGACGTGTTAAAAGGAGGAGAAATAGTAGGTGTGCAAGGGGGAGGAGGAGGAACAGCAGGAGACGTGTTAAAAGGAGGAGAAATAGTAGGTGTGCAGGGAGGAGGAGGAATAGGAAGTGTGTCAGGAAGAGTAGGAGGTGGAGGAGGAATAGCAGGAAATTTATTAGGAGGAAGAAGAACATCGGGAAGTGTTTTAGGAAGAGGGAAGATCAGGTATGCCAGGAGATTAGAAATGGCAGTTGGTGGGAAGAGGAATAGGAGGACAAACAGCAAGAGGTGTGCAAGAGGAAGGAAGAGGAGGAATAGCAGAAGGTATGATGATGGTGAGGAGGAGGGTGAACAGTAGATGTGCTCAAAGGTCAAGAAATAAGAGATAAAGAGGTGGAAACGTGGCGCGAGGCACGTTGAGAGGGGAAAGAAGAGCAGACACAGAGAGCAGGGAAGAAGTCGGGAGAAAAATGGAGTAAGCAGAGGGAGGGGGGGGGGGGAATTACAGGCCCGGGCAGCAGGATGTGTGTGAGGAGGAGTAAAACAAAATATGTGAAAGAGAAGAAGGAATAAGAAAGACGACGTGGGAAAAGGAGAAAAACAATAAGGAAAGAGTTATGAAGAAGAGTAAAGGCAAGAGACAAAATGAAGACCTAAAGGATAGGTGGAAGAGAAGGATATGCT
>NC_051412.1:25862223-25862856 GCF_015228065.2 Penaeus monodon
GGACGAGGGAATTAGTTACGAAATAAAGAATGATGTTTAAAAATCTCTTACAAATCGGCTTTATACGAAGGAATAAATTTTGATAATAATGTGTATTGAGTATCCATCAGCAAGAAAACAATATCGACCACACAAAGGGGAATAAAAAGAAGAACAATTTGCGATGAAAGTAGAAACAGGAACTAAGAAAACAAAATTTAATTGGCGAAAAGTTGGAAATGGAAGATAAAAGAAAATCAAAAATGAAATATCCAGTAAATGAGAAACAAGAGGAGAACGAAAATGAAATTGCGATATTAGAAATGTGAAATATGGGGAGGATACAGAACATGACAAATTGCTGGAAATGAGAAATGGGAAATAGGAGATATAAAGATGAAATGCGCGAGAATTAGGAAAGGAAATGACTAATTTGTAAGAGATTAGAAATAGGAGTTTGAAAGAGAATAGATGATGATGTCGACAGAAAAAATAAACATTAGTGAAAGATGAAATGATGACAGAAAGAAAAGAAAAATTTTAAAGATGAATAAGGCAAAGTCAACAATTGCAGTAATACCAAACACACCATAGAGAAGGCTGATAAGAAAGTAACATTAATCAATAAATAAATACAAAGAGAGAAAGAAACTC
>NC_051412.1:25862908-25863288 GCF_015228065.2 Penaeus monodon
TTGGAAGTGTAGATAAACCAGGAATAAAAAAAAAATGAATAGGAAAAATAAATAAATGAATGTTAGAAAGAGTAAGAAGCCAATAAATAAATAATAGAAGGAATGAGTATAGAATAAATCAAATAAACGAGAGGGAGAAAGGATGCGAGGCGGACCGTTGTTATCCTTTCGCACTGTGAACCTACGCCTTCCTGTTTAGATAAGGAATTAACAGAGGTCTTCCCATCAAAAGGGCTGGAAGAGGAGGGGGATGATAAAGAAGGGAATAGAAAAAAAATAAATAAGATAGAAAAAAATGATAGAGGGAATAAAAAAGGTATAAGGTAGGAATGGAAAAAAGAGAAATAGATAAGGGCATAGAACAACAGAGATGATGTATT
>NC_051412.1:25865356-25865476 GCF_015228065.2 Penaeus monodon
AACTAAGAGACGACTATTATATATATATTTTTTTTGAAGTGAAGCCTTCCCAGTATTTTCCGAAGGATTAAAATAACAAAGAGGCCTCTGATCCCATGTGAGGAAATGTACGTCAATGTT
>NC_051412.1:25865537-25865647 GCF_015228065.2 Penaeus monodon
TTCTCTCTCTAAGTCGCTTAACGGTTATTATGATTCATTTTTCTTGGGTCTTCCAAACAAGCTTGGAAATATGAAATGTATGAAATTATTCTATCCCTTCAAAAAGTACA
>NC_051412.1:25865732-25865856 GCF_015228065.2 Penaeus monodon
CATAGACCTCCTCTACCTGCTCACTGTCTTATTTCAACTTCATTTTCACGGAGCCTAAAACAAAACTAAAAGACAAGAAAAGTCTTTTCACAACTACCAGTAGATGCTGCGTCAGTAATCCAAA
>NC_051412.1:25866009-25867414 GCF_015228065.2 Penaeus monodon
CGAACGAACTTGCCTCTTTCATCTCCATCACAGAAAATCTCATCCTCATTATCCTTTGAGTATATATATCGAAGGTGCAAGTCCGCCGCTGACGTTATGTTCCCGGCAGGCTTTGATGGAATTCAGATTTTTTTCCCTTCAGAAGGAACAAAGGGAAGAGAAAAGAGGGAGAAGATTAAAAAGAAATAATACTAAAGGAGGAGAAAAGAGAGGAGAGGGCAGTTAGTTTGGGCAGCGCCGGAGGTCGCTTAGAACAGCGAACATGGCGATGAATTTAGCAGATAATCTCATTGGTTTCTGCCGCCAGTGACCACGGACAAATAGTGAGGACGCATGAGGGTCGATTATCGTGATGTAAATATAACTAGACAATTAAGACGATAGAAATAGGTTTATTATTTATTAGATTATAAGTTTACATACCTATTTTACAATATTTATGCTGGTTAATTCATTTAGTTATTTTTTCTGTTATTTTATATATCTGGAATAGAAATCCTAAGCGCTACTCCGCACATACACAAACGTGAATATATACGAAAGCATGCAACGCAGAGAATAACGTTGGCACAAAGGGTCGACATCCGGGGCCGCTGTTTTCTCTAGTCTGTGATCTCTCATAAGTTGAACCTCTCCCCTCAGCCCGTGTCATTTTTTCCGTTCCCCCCTGGTCTTTATGACGTCTTGACACGCGACCTATTTCAATAATAATTCATTATTCATCGCGCTCTCTCCGGCATTAATTGTATGGAATTATAGGTTTCGGAAGAGAGGTCTCGAGGAGGTGAGGTGCCTCCCAATAATTCGGTTTTCCAATTCTCGTCTCACGATTATTTGATACTCGATGAATCTGTTTAATGCCCGGACATGAACTTTTCCTGGGGAGTATTCGCTCTAGTCTATATGAACACCACCGGCATCATACTCGAAAAATAAAAATAATGGGGGGAGGGAAAAGGGATATCCATTTGCGCGCATCATCGTACCTCAGCCAACGTTCAAGCTTTTCCCGCCAAAATTCGATCTGGTTTCGTTCTTTCAGATTTCTCTCCGGAGCTTTTGTTCGAACTGCTTTTCTCATCATTAGGATTCGTGCCAAGACAATGGGGTGACGTGCTGGCAAACACTAAATCAGTCTGTAATGAGTGTTGCTGCGACAAAAGGGCGCCAAAACAACCCCACCGTTTTTTTCCCACCGGAATCACGAGCGTTTGACAAGGAAGGCCGAAATTTAAGAAAGGCTGGCTGTAGGGTTCGTTTTGTGTTTTGATGGAAAGGTTAAAGCAATACGGTGAAGGACGACGGCAGGGATAGGAGCGGGCGGTCGCTCTTCTTCGGTTTCTTTAGCGGGATCATGTGCTTCGCCGTCTTTTCTTTTCTTTTTTAGGATGAACATCGCTTTGCA
>NC_051412.1:25867806-25868322 GCF_015228065.2 Penaeus monodon
TTTCTTTCTTTTTGGGTGAATGACAGAAGCGCCAATTTATAGCGACGAAGATAAAACCAATATCACTGGCAGTAACGAAGTGCAACCTCTACCATTGACAATAACACGATAAATCCATATAATGATGAAGAATGTTTGCTCCCTTTCCATCACACATAAATCACAAAAGTTGAAAACCAAAGAACAAAAGCTCCGGGAGGGAAAAAAACAAAATGGCATCACATTGCGCTTCAGTTATTGACACTGTCAGGTGAAAAGTTTGTCGCTTCTTTCACGCCAGAAGCTAAAGTTAAAGTTTTTTTGAAGTTGTCGTATTAGAGTTATGATCCCTCGATTTTGAATATCAGCCACGCGATACACAGATTGGGAAAGTTTGGTTCGCATTGTGAGGCGAACTGCTGCTTAAAAGTTGTTCGAGAGAGAATGTTATTGCTTTTTGAATAATGTGCTTGGAGGCTTGTTTCTGGTTTTGATGGTGCTTTGTGATGAAAATTTATCTTTCATATATCATGGGGA
>NC_051412.1:25868377-25869034 GCF_015228065.2 Penaeus monodon
CAGGTTATTATGCTATCCTTTTTCAGACGCTTTTATCGACTTTTTTTTTTTTTTTTGGCGGGAAAAATCTCATTCGGTGTTCGAAAGCCTAGGTGAGTCTCGGTACACGACCAGCGGGTATTGGTAGGCAGAGTAGCGTGAGGGAGTGGGACCCCTTCACCCAGCGCGCTCTCAGATATCTTATATTTCATCCGATCCTAATTACTGAATTCGATTTACGCTCGCGATTTTCCGTCACGCGTCCGATTCGGTCGGAGGACTCGGGTCTAGGGAAATAAATTCGTTCCGTTAGCTTATGATCAGATCTTTAAGACATGGGAAAGGTAGGGATGTATCCGTGGCGATTTTTTAAACGAACTAGATATTTGGCACGGTAGTTCTTCTTACGAATAACAAAGCCAATAGCGAAAGAAGCTCACCAATGGAAACGGACAACGGAATCAGAGAGGCGGTGGGCGTGTCATGTGATGGCAGAGAAAAAAAAAGTAAGGTTCAGAGACATATCAAAGACCCGACATGAAACGCAAGCTAGGTCAGCACACGCCGGTTAAAAGAGCCGCCACATTGACTCTTAATTAGTGTTGGCTTGAGGATGAAGCTGCTTCAAGGACTGCTGGGCCCGGTGGACTGCAGCTCGGTTCCTGGAAGCCCGGTTTC
>NC_051412.1:25870328-25870474 GCF_015228065.2 Penaeus monodon
TGCTATGCTTCTCTTTTCTGTGCGGTTCCTCCCCCGCCCCCCCCTCCTTCCCCTCTTGCAGACTTCGTGCCCTTCCCCTCGCAGCACCGCGCCCTGTCCTCCGGCTCGAGTCGAGTAATTAACAGAGACGGTATCAACGACTTCAG
>NC_051412.1:25870599-25870736 GCF_015228065.2 Penaeus monodon
GGATCACGCACACAAACACACGAATTATTCCTGGATCGTTTAATCCCTACGCGACTATGGCTTTGATCTCCTGACCTTAAGACCGCCGATCTTTCTCACGATGCTTCACCGAGGCTTTGATTTCTTCTCTCTCGCTT
>NC_051412.1:25871086-25871230 GCF_015228065.2 Penaeus monodon
CAGGTTTCATTTTAGTTTTTCCCACTTTTAAAAAACCTACAATTTCTTTTGTTTTCTCATATTCTTTTTTTTAATCCGTTTCCCATTTTTTTCACGTAACTTATTCACTCCCCCATTTTTTTCTCTCTCTCTCCAGTTTGTCAT
>NC_051412.1:25871320-25871640 GCF_015228065.2 Penaeus monodon
ATTTTTTCCCTATTTTTTCCTCCCTTTTTCCCCCCGAGTTTCTTCCCCTTTTTCCCCGAGTTTCTTCCCCTTTTTCCCCCAGATTCTTTTCACGCTCACAAACCCTGCGCCATCGTCCTATTACCTGCTTTCTCTCCTCTCCCTCTTCCCCTTCCTCATTTCCCCCCTCAAGGTTTCCTCTCCACTTCTCTCCCCTGCAATAGTTCTCTTGACTTTATGCTTCTTCCTTTATTCTTTCCGCCTTTGTTTCCCTCTACCGCTTCCTCCCTCATTTGTCTTTTTATTCGTTGCGTCTTCGTGGGTGAGCGCGCCTAGATTTG
>NC_051412.1:25873799-25874115 GCF_015228065.2 Penaeus monodon
GTCGCGAGCACAGAATACGCAAGATCCCCAATTAATTTGTTCACACCCTTTCCAGTGTCTCCCACAAGCCCTTTCCGCCTCTCCCTCCCCTTCCCCCCCTCCCCCCCTTCCCGCCCCGCCCTCCCCCCCCCCCATCCTTGTCCTTTGCCCCCTTCAGTTGTCACCCCAGCGCTTGCCTGCCGACCTCAACCCCCCCTCCCCCTCCCCGGGCTGCCACGTGTCCATTGTTTTGGTTGTGTCTCGCTAGTCAATTATAAGGTATTGCCCCCGGCGCCCGTGTCAGAACACACTCCAGGATCGCTTCTTTTCCCCCGGC
>NC_051412.1:25874287-25874516 GCF_015228065.2 Penaeus monodon
AGAGGCGTGTATCTGATGCGTGTTATTATTATCATATGTTTATCTTTACATACTATGACGACAGTAGCTCACGAATCTCTATATTCGCGTACGTCACTATAATCACTGATGCTACGAATCCTAACGATTTTTTTTAGTAATTCTGTTTTCCAAGCCGTTGAAAGACATTAGCTTGATTTTGTTTTGTGTCTTTTTGTTTATCTGTCATCCTGTTCACAATTTTATTAAC
>NC_051412.1:25874817-25875080 GCF_015228065.2 Penaeus monodon
GCATATGTATGTGTGTGTGGGGATACGTATGTGTTATCATTTTCTTGTGTTTTAAGATCGATGTCAGAAATATGGCACAAGAAACAAGGATAAAGAAGGACATAGAAAAGAGGGGTGAAGAATCCGCCAGCCCCAATTAACGAGGGGAAACAGACCCTTTTTTTGAGAATATGAGGTACTTCCTGGGGGCAACACTCACTACTTTTAGTTTTTCTTCCTTCTTATTCTCATTCCTTTAATTATGTGATGATGAGCCGCGCGGA
>NC_051412.1:25875549-25875686 GCF_015228065.2 Penaeus monodon
CTTAATGAGATACATGGTTATCATACACGATGTTCAATATATACTCATATAAGAAAAGCGGAATCTAAGTACTACGTGCTAGGTATTATTTTGTACGAGTAGTATGTGCGTGTCTGTTGAATCACGTCCTTAATTAT
>NC_051412.1:25875935-25876216 GCF_015228065.2 Penaeus monodon
ATACATAAAGCTTTCAGTAATGCTGTACCCCCACGCCTTGTCTACCTTCCCCTCCCCCCTCGTCAGCAGATCAAACTCCGCAGACACACCCACAGCAGCGTCGCCCGGAGGTACATTTCTTAATATTACAAAAGCCTACGTAATTGAATGTAAAAATATTCAATTATTAGGAATGGCTCACGACGTTACCCCCTGTTCTCTCGTCGGTGTGAGTGACGTGGTTGTGAAGCGAACGCTCGTCGGCTCCTTCACAATTTTTTGTTGGAGTTTGGTGTTAGTTA
>NC_051412.1:25877914-25878034 GCF_015228065.2 Penaeus monodon
ATTTTCTCGGCTCCCCCGAAACCCGCCGCCCTGTCAACTGCACGCTCCCTCCAGGCGATTCATAAATCATATTTTTTTACTCCTGGACTTCCCTTTTTATTATTTCGGGGTGGGTGGTCG
>NC_051412.1:25878305-25878375 GCF_015228065.2 Penaeus monodon
AAAAATGGACCGCTTTGGGAAAATTTTTAAAGGGGAAAAAAAATTCGCTTAAATGAAAAAGGGGGGAAAA
>NC_051412.1:25878483-25878555 GCF_015228065.2 Penaeus monodon
TTTTTTCCCCCCTTTTTTTCAACCCACAAAACCCCCCTTCATTTTCCCCAAAAACACTTTATTTTAAAAAAA
>NC_051412.1:25878607-25878768 GCF_015228065.2 Penaeus monodon
CCCCCCCCTTTTTTTTTTTCCCCCCGGGCCCTTTTTTTGTTTTCTCCCTTTCCCCTTTTTTTTCCCCCCCCCCTTTTCCCCCCCCTTTTTTTTTCCCCCCCCCCCTTTTTTTTTTTTTTCCCCCCCTTTTTCTTTCTCCCTCCTTTTTCCGCCCCCTTTTC
>NC_051412.1:25878991-25879383 GCF_015228065.2 Penaeus monodon
ACTTCTCCCTCCCGCCCTCCCTCTGTCTCTGAATGTGTCCGTCTGCATATCTCTTTTCTCTCTTCTCTATTCTTTCTTCCCACTTCTTTCTTCTCCCTACTCCCTAATCCCTCCCTCTCTCCACCCCCATTCTCTCTCCCTCTCCCTCTCCCTCTCAATCTCGCTCTCCCTATCCCACTCCCTCTCCCTTCCCCCTCTCCCCCTCTCCCTCTCCCACAGGGTTTATGAACCCCTTGGCTAATCTCCCCTCCTATCCCTTCTTTAAACCCCCCCATTAATTTGATATTTCCCCCCAAACCCCCCCTTTCCCCTTTTTGCCCATTAGGGGAACTTTTATTTTAAAAGAAAGTTTTTGGGGGGGGTTTTTATGAAAACTTTGCTCGTACTTTTGG
>NC_051412.1:25880185-25880462 GCF_015228065.2 Penaeus monodon
AATGGGTGAATAAGACTTATAAAATGAAAGGTAGAAATATGTTTAAGAAGTCTTTTTATTAAGGGTCTGATTAGCCTTTAATGTTTGATAATAGATTTGGAGCTTCCGTTCAGAGTGAAGGAACGAGTTTCATTTTATAAGACAATAAGTGAAGAAATGAATAGAATAAGAAAAAAAACAGCATTAATTTCCCAAAGATACTACTCCCACATCTTCCACAAGATCATTTCACCCCAAAAACGAAACCAAAATAAGGAAAAAAGAGATAGAAAAACAT
>NC_051412.1:25880539-25880665 GCF_015228065.2 Penaeus monodon
AGTGCCAGGCAGGGCATTAGGCGCACTGAGGGCCATCGATACTGTATCCACTCGATGCTGTAATATTGGCCCACCTGTAAATGCTTCGAGGATTGGCCGCGGAATATAATGATTGCTTTAACATTC
>NC_051412.1:25880827-25880935 GCF_015228065.2 Penaeus monodon
AGTGAATGTAAAGGGAGACAGAGAAGGGCCAGCGGGAGAAGGTGGGGGGATGGATGAATGTGAGAGAAAGAGAACGAATGGGTTGAAAGGAGAGAATCAGAGGAATGA
>NC_051412.1:25881033-25881209 GCF_015228065.2 Penaeus monodon
TTGAAGAACAATGATCAATTAGATTATTAAACTTCCAGAATTAATTAGCTTCTAGCTTAAAGTAGCCCGGTGTGTTGGCTCTTGACAACAAAGGTAAACATCGCCGGCATTTTTGTTATTGATATTATTGTGATATTTTGGCTGTTGGCAATTTATTTTATTGAAGCCAACATATA
>NC_051412.1:25881652-25883391 GCF_015228065.2 Penaeus monodon
TACGGTTGGCTGCGTCGCTACTGCCACTTTGCTACTAGTAAATACACTCGTAAAATCAACTCTAGATTTTTGTATGCTTTTTTCCTTTACATCTTCAGTATTTCATATGTAGGGAAAATCCTATCGCGTCGTGGGATTTAAATAGTGTTTTTAAAAAGGAATTCGCAGCAGCAAATCGCACGTAAGCTTGTATCTAAACTAACAGGGATCTTAAATGACGATTTAGTCTCAGGACTTAGTTACAGTCTAAGATCTTAAAGTCTGCATCGTTATAACGTATGTCTTCGTTGAAATAGTGTACAAGGACGGACCCAGATAGCGGCTGTTATGAAATATACAAAATAACTGAGAATCTCTATTTCGACTATTTTCTTGTGTGCATATAGTTGGCCATGTTAGTATTATGGCTAACTGTTACGATATCGTTATCTTTATGTATAAATTGCAAGGCAGCCATCAACGCAAAATTAGAAAAAAAACAATATGCGAATAAGAAGATAGCTTCATGCAACGAATAGGTTAATGACATATAAAAAAATATATAAATAACAAAGTAGTTTCATGCACGGAATGAATTCATGATGATAATAAAAACGAAAAAAGAGAGAAGCAAACGCGACCAAACAACGGTCTCCACAAACCACAATAACAACACCTCCCCCCCCCCTCCTTCCCCACTTTGACATCAGTTCCCTCCCGGAAAGTCTCTGGTCAGCTGCCTTGTCCCGGGAAACGCTGGCCAGGCGCCCACCTCAGACCGGCCATGTATGATAGATTAAAACTTACACAATTCTGTCCCCGGCGCACAATGCTCTCCTGTTTGTGGAATGCAGTGTTTCTTTATATGTTTATCCATTCTTTTTAACTATGTGTACGTTGCAAAATCGAATATAGAGCGCCTCTGAAGAGGTAATGGCAAAATTGTTCACGTGTTTATCCATGTGTACATTGTAAATCGTAGTTTCTGAAACAAGTATATATTACAGGACCCTTTGTATGTTTATGTCTACGTTGTAAATCGTAAATTATTTTGTGGGAAAAATTATTGTAATAGGGTTATTTGGGTTTTCAGGCCAATGCGACATTTGTCTCAGCGTGAAGTGTGTTGGAATTTATATTGTTAAGATTGTGCAAAATGCAAAGGGGAGGGGGGGGGGGGCAGGACAGGAGAAGTTGCGGGATAGATAAGATGGGCAGGAGAGGGTGGGGGTGGGGGGTAGGCGTAGAAATGGAAGAGATAGAGGAACTGGAAGGGGGAGAGAGACGGAGAAATAATGGAATGGAGGGGGAGGGTGTAGAGAGAAAAGGGAGAGAGAGGGAGGCCAGAAAAAGAGATAATCAGATGAACATAGACATAAACTGACATAGAGAGAAATAGAAACAAAAACAAATTAAGCGAGAGAAGGAAAGGAGAAAGTGAAAGAATTGGAATGAGAGGAAGAGGCGGAGGAGAATGGGAGAATAAGAGATTAAATATAGATAAAGAAGGGAGGCAGAGAAATTATGAGAGGCATAATACCATCGCTCGACTGAACACGCTCTTTATTGGAACAAGAATCACCAAGTAAGAGGAGGAGATGCAGAAATAAACAGACAAACAACAACAAAAAAGAGACAAGAAAAAAAGCCGTGCTTTGATCTTAACACAATTTGTTATCCTCCTGAAAAGTTCGCTGGACGATGACCAGATAGATCAAGGCTAACACGTCGAGTCCAGAGGTTGTTCTATTATTTTTCAC
>NC_051412.1:25883458-25883538 GCF_015228065.2 Penaeus monodon
GGGTTTAGCTTTTAGCTTTTCTTCTTCAAACGCTTATGCTATTATCAAAGTTATTATTTTGTTCCACTAATATCTCGGTG
>NC_051412.1:25883744-25884432 GCF_015228065.2 Penaeus monodon
TCGTAAATGACATTGCTTTAATCATGTATGATATATACTATATTATTATACTGCATGTTTCTTTCGTTTATTTCGTTTATTACGATCATCGGTGCAAGTAGCTAACTGAATAACACTACTAACACTAAAGTTAAAGGAAATATAATTTAAAAGGGAATGGTATATCACGACGTTTCGGGTAAAGATCGACTCCTCGTCAGCCTGTGCCTTTTTTAGTGCGTTAGTATGTTTGCTCGTTACTGTAATGTTTTTTTATTGTTTTTTGTTTTTCTAACTCCTGACATTGCCTGGTTTTAATTGGCAAGAAGTATGCTTTTCTTACTAGGAATTGTTATCATTGCCAATGCAGTTATCATTTGTTACTATTACATTTTTTTATCATGATTACAACTGATATAGCTTTTGTTATTAATGCTTGATATCATTATTATTGCCACTGTAGTAAGTATTTATCAAATTACTATTACTATTGCATTTATTATTGCTGTTGACATTTTCATAATTTTTTTTACTGTAATTCATACATTTAGCATTCCATCCATTATATAGTTTTTGCTATACTTCCTTTATTAATTCATCATTTCAACCTGCATTAAGCAAAAAAAGAAAATGTTTTTTTTAATTAATGCAACACAGATAAATCTATCCACTGGTTGTGATGGATTCAACCGGTAAATAAAGTAATATG
>NC_051412.1:25884462-25884697 GCF_015228065.2 Penaeus monodon
TAAGCACAGAATTCCGGCCTTTTCGACCCCATAATCTATTCATATTTTCACTTCAAACTTGTCCATGGATGTTAGAGTAAATCCCAGGATAGCGGCACCACATATCCTGGCCAGCCTAACCTTGCCAAAACCCAATTTGTCAACGCGACTGATAATAGTGTAGCCTTATTTGTGCATTTCATCTGCGTAATCTAGGAATATTCCACCACTATTTTGACAGAGCTCTGCGTCGGTT
>NC_051412.1:25884731-25884827 GCF_015228065.2 Penaeus monodon
TTAGGTGATGCTCGAAATAGCGATTTTGGGTTGAGTCTGGTTGATGGGTTTGGTGTTCCTCTACGCGTACTTACTATCTAACGTTTTCATTTAATC
>NC_051412.1:25885079-25885177 GCF_015228065.2 Penaeus monodon
ATAGAGAGTTCACTATTCATTTCCCACCCTGTCATATCACGGCTTCTACCCCCTTCTATCCTTGTCTCTCATTTACTTTCCACTGTTCTAAATTATAT
>NC_051412.1:25885888-25885968 GCF_015228065.2 Penaeus monodon
AAAAATCTTTTATTTTCTTCTTTTCTTGTTTTCCTTCTGATCATTACCGTTTTCATCCTCTTCTTTCTCTTCCTCCTCTT
>NC_051412.1:25885991-25886148 GCF_015228065.2 Penaeus monodon
TGTTTTTCTTTTTTCTTGTGTGAGCTCTAAGTATCAGAGTCTGTGTTTTTTTGTTTTTTTGTTAGGAATATATGCTTTATGTCAACTGTGTCCTGCTCTTGAGTTTATTGTTTCCTCCCTTTATTTTTCTTTCATACTGTTACCCTCCCCCTCCCTT
>NC_051412.1:25886247-25886571 GCF_015228065.2 Penaeus monodon
ATTTTTTCTCTTTATTCTCTCCCGTTCACTCCCCTACCATCTGCGATTCCTCTCCCTTTCCCCTCCCTCTACACTTAACCCTCTCCTGACACTTTTTCTCCATCCCCTTCCTCCTCCCTTATCTTCCCTGCGCTTCACCTCCCCTTCCCCTCTTCACCCCCCCACCCCCCTTTTACCTACCTCTTCCCCTCTCCCGACCTCTCCCCCCAGCATGGTAGCAGCCACTACTTAGAGAAGCGCCAACCCGTACCATCATTGCTAACTTAGTGGAAAATTGGGGGAAATTGTTGCTGAATACAAATATGCCAGCGAAGTAATAATGGA
>NC_051412.1:25887020-25887088 GCF_015228065.2 Penaeus monodon
GTATTAGATGATAGTACAATCAAACAATTCTCCGACAGTTATAGGCAAGTAGAGTGGAACACATTTAT
>NC_051412.1:25888040-25888220 GCF_015228065.2 Penaeus monodon
GAAATAATTTGCTTAATTCATTACTCAGTCGAAGAAATTACAAACTTGTTTAATTAAAGCGCTTATATGTCACGTAAAGTCTTGGTTTTCAATAGTGGATTTCTCATTCCCTTGACTTTTCTGGTCTTCATCTTTTTTCTACCTTCAAACTTTAACATGCATCCGCCTGTGTGTATTGAG
>NC_051412.1:25888257-25888498 GCF_015228065.2 Penaeus monodon
GTTCATCTCTGCCATGTTGAGGATTTCATTCGAGACAGCTTCAGGTGCATCGAACCCCTTATGTTGGGCTTATTGTGAATACTTATGTGAATATTTCTTCGTGTCTGTGTCAGTTTGCTAACATCTGTATGTTCAGGTGTATGGAATCGCATGAATGTGTGTGTTATACATAGGAAAACCGTGCAGTTCACCAAATTGAAATGCAATGATTTTTTTTCCCTGTTCAAGTGGTCTAACATTG
>NC_051412.1:25889434-25890356 GCF_015228065.2 Penaeus monodon
ATGATCGATTTATTAACGGGTAAATGAAACAGGCGTATCTATTTGGTTTCTTTATTCAAAACTATCTAATTGCTAAAAAGTTTGGGAAAACCTTTACATCTCATTCAGAAAACCAGACAAACGACGATAAGGACCTCTGAAAACAAAAAAAAATATATATATCAGTCTTTGAAGAACTTACAATAAAGGGCAGACGTAGGTGTGTCCACAAGAGGATGAAATAATACTTAAGTAACTTCTAAAGATAAACATGTGGGCCTTTCGTTAAGAAGAAATTGAAAACTGAAATAAAGTCAGGAATTACAGTATATTCATAAAAAAAGAAATGATAATCGAATGACTAAACGGGTGGAAAAAAGTACATTTCAGAAATTATTTTAGTCATGTTCTCCGTTCATGAGTTTTGAATACTATACGGCATATCCATATAAAGTTCCTTATTGTACATCACCATCATCGAACAACACAGTAAATGCTCAGTTTCCTATAACAAAATCAATTTCTCCAACTCTTTTGAAAGACTTGGTTTATTACATTTCTCATTTAACATTATACATGTCACCTTTTCATGGTTCCCGAAAAATGGAATAATCATTCACTAGAAAGGAGGGGGAAAAGCATGTACAATATTCTTTTTATATAGAAATCGGTACCTTAGAAGAATGTAGGGCATGGAAATAATCGGAGAGAAGAAAGAAGGAGGAAGAGAAATAAAAAAAAAAGTCACTGAGATCGAGATGGGGAGAAAACACCTTTCATTTCATCATTGTCCATCTTATAATCTCTCTCACGATTGCTTGTCTCACGCTACAGGGAAACAGCGGGCTCTACGAAACCGCCGTGCTTGCAGACTTAAATATTAAAACCTAAAATTATAATCGTAATGTGCATAATATCCGTTTAAGTTATTAGATAGTATCAA
>NC_051412.1:25890442-25890997 GCF_015228065.2 Penaeus monodon
CAGACCAAAGATCATCCTGTACAGCTTTGTACAACGCTACGTATTATGTACAACAACCATTTGGCACTATTACAGCACTATAACATGTGCTTATATCATACGTCATATAAATCAGGCATAACGACCCTAAAGTAAAATGATTCCCTCTAGGTTTCTATAATTTTTGAGAAAAGTAAAACTGATTACAGTTCTTAAATCAGTGGGAAAAGTTAAACTTCATCTGGACAATGCGAATGAATTGATGAGTATTAAACGCATTGCCATCTACGTAGTGAAAAGGACGAATATTAATTAGAATATCAGTTCCATTTTAATGAAAAAGGAGATATGTGTTTCATTCTAACTTTGTTTATTACAGTGGTTCGTAATTCTGTGCATTTCGCTAAATGTTTCAAAAAGGTACAAAAAGTGCATTTCTTTTCGCTCACACCTACCTCTTAGATCCGTTTGTCTGTCTTCCAAAGGAAAATGAACCTTTGAACGTCTTAGCGTAAAGTCAGAAGTTCTAAATTCTACTCCGTCTGGTATCACTGGCGTCAGAGTCTACCGAAGTCA
>NC_051412.1:25891031-25891152 GCF_015228065.2 Penaeus monodon
AACAATCAAAATAAACCAATGAACCAACCGGTAAAGCTGATAATAATTAGTTTGATTATCGTCTGCAAGTTGAGCATTTTTAAAAGTCGTCTGTCTTTATTTCAGCGATTCAGAACTTCAA
>NC_051412.1:25891216-25891811 GCF_015228065.2 Penaeus monodon
CCAGTTAATGGCTATGATATCGATTTTTTTTTTCATCAGTGTAGCGAGAATAGTAATTTAAAAAATGTATAATCACTTATGAGGTTGATGAAGATGATTGTGATTAATGTGATGGCATCGCTAAAAGTATATAAACAGATGAAATATGATAGAGATACATGTTGACTTATTTGATCGCGATAGCTATAAAACTGATTTGCATAGCAGTAATAATGGAAATGATAACAGTTACCCATGGCGATATTGGTAATAGCGAATGTGAAAAATGGAGTAATAATTTGATAAACATTAATCACAACTCATCGCCGTCACGTTCGTTTCGGAATAAAAGGAAGAAAGGGAAATGATAACAGAAGTCCTGGGTCAGATTCGGTCAGACGAATTAACGATAAAAATTACAACCTCGGAGCGTAGATGGGGGGGAGGGATAGAGACGACCTCCCCCCCCCTTCCTCCGTGATGACGCTCTCCCCCCACCCCTCTCCTTTTTTTTTTTTGGATTATCACAATCATTATCTATTTATCCCTATCGCTAATCAGGTCTTGGGATATAGGGCAAGGCAGATGTGCTCTCGTGGTCATGCAGGAGCGCGAA
>NC_051412.1:25891911-25892072 GCF_015228065.2 Penaeus monodon
AATTTTATCTTGTTATATTGAGTCCTCACTTTTTGAAAGGATATGTGGCGGGGTTGACTGTACATATACATAATATAACAGCTACCCTGAGGTTCTATATTGCTATGCGAAACTCGCTCGTTTCATACCTCACTGGATTCTTACATTTTCCCCTTTTATCA
>NC_051412.1:25892457-25892698 GCF_015228065.2 Penaeus monodon
TGCCGAATAGACCTCATCTAAAATACAACAGTTGCTTCTAAATTCGGAAGGTATCAACTAGAACGGTAGCTATGGCTTTCTGAAGTACATTCCTTAGCCGGAATCTGCCGGAGCACATCTCCACGATATACAAAATCTACAGGTTGATAAGAGACTACCAGTGTGTAGGCCCCCGTCGAGGGTGCATTCACTTGGATAAGGCATTGTATGGAACTTGGGCCGACGCGACGATCGCAGCCGC
>NC_051412.1:25892995-25893639 GCF_015228065.2 Penaeus monodon
GGACACTCGTTTAAATTCTATGAAACTTAATTTCTCTGACACCTGTCACAGCGAAGCCATCATGCTTCAGAACATATGTAAAGCTTTATTATATACATATATCTATATGAAGCTTGAAATATAAGCTCTATCAAAATCAGATGGTCACAAAGACCAAAGGTTATGTGACCATGTGAGCAGATGACCTAACATACCTTTAACTCTGCTTGGTTATGCTAACATGTGATCATTTACATACGCGGATGATAAACCGAGAAAAAAGTTTCTGTGATACACTTATATACTGAGAAATGCTGCAATGTGATGTGTGTACAACTCCTTACCAAAGAATACGGATAAACAGTGAGGAGTAGAAAGAACAGGCGATTAATTTTCCTTGTTTCCAATCGTTCACTTCCATCGTGACTTCATATCACTGATAAACACTCGACAATCAGTCTCCGACTTATCAAACGGGAGAGCATACTGGTCTTGGCGTTCGGAATCCTTGCCGAGGCCGCGGTCGTCCAGGCAAGGCGGTCTGTTCGGATTGCTTCGTTGTTCCATTGTTCGGTCAGAAACTTGGGTGCGCTTTTGCGTCTCGTCTTGTTCAGAAGTAGAGGGATTTTTTTTATGTAGGTTAAAGACACGTGCGTTTCGTTTCG
>NC_051412.1:25893805-25893896 GCF_015228065.2 Penaeus monodon
CACCTCGCCACCCCTTACGGGTCATTACAGGTGGTTGGCGGTGAGAGCGATGGAGAAAGAGAGGGAATTGTTTGAATGAGTTTGAAGGCTC
>NC_051412.1:25893955-25895221 GCF_015228065.2 Penaeus monodon
CACGTAGTTTCGTAAGAATCCTTCTGAGCAACATGGGATGAGGAGTATCCTTGGATTATTTCTTTGGACGACTTCAGGCATTACGAATATAGTTGATAGGCTTGGATTCTTGATCGTGCTCTTGTTCCTCGTTTTCTCTTCTTTCAGCCTCCGCAAACGCGCCGTAGAGAAATCCGTCGTCAGGTGCCAAGGGCGAGTGGGAGCTGGACTGAGTGGGACTAGCTACTCGGCAGAGGACTGGTAAGGTGGGCTGCATGATCGTGTGCTAGACAGACTAGTAGGATGTGATAGGATGATGACGTTACTTACAGGGATGTCACAGAAGGGAGAGGAAAAGGGTGTTGAGGAAGGAGTGAAGAGGTTTACCCTACTTAACACTAGTCGCGTTCACCCTGCCCGGAGAGCGACGCTTGAGGGCTGTCCCGCGTAAGGTTCTCCTCCTCCGGCCCAGGCGCGCGGAAGGCTGCCTCACCACGTGCGCCCTTGGAGCGGAAAGTAACACATATTCGGCGGGTTGTGTGGGGTCGCGGGCGGCGTGACCATGTGATGCGTCGGCGGAGTCATGCGGGCGTAGTCGCCGCTGATTGAGGAGACGGGCGGCAGGCAGCCGGCTGCGGCCGAGGAGGACACCGCTCCCACCACGGGCTCCGTCATCATGGGCGAGGAGCAGCCGCCGCCGGTCAAGCCGCTGATCACGTGGGAACCTGACGGAGAAAAAGTTCTGCGCTGCTGAACTGGTCCCAAAATGCCCAAGAATTGAATCAACAAATATCACAATATCTATAGCTGTAATAAATGTAACGATGATTGATGTGGTGCGTAGATGGTGTTTATGACTACTATGATTTGGCCTGTGGCGATGATAACCGTGATAATCTTAATGATACCGCTGTTATTGAGGATGATAACGACAAGAGCAATAGTGATAACGATCATGATGCTAAAACGATTACTGTGGTGATCAATAGCCGCGGCGCCCTCCCGCCGACCCAACTCACCGGAGTGATGGACAGTCGCCGAGTACGAAGTGGACGTGTGGTGATCGTGGTGGGCGGTGTGGTGGACCGCAGACGGCTGGGCCTGGGAGGAGGCGATGGGCGTGGTGGATGGCGTGGATTGGGCGTGGGTCGTGCTGTCTTGGTCGTCCCCGTTAGGACACGGCTTGCCATCCTTCACCAACACCGGCACCGCGACTCGCCTGGGGGAGCCGACGCTCTGGTGGCAAAGGAACGGAGAAAATCTTTGAGAAATTTTCGTTTGCTTATC
>NC_051412.1:25895285-25895400 GCF_015228065.2 Penaeus monodon
GTTTGCATAGTCTAAAGTAATGAATACACCACAACGAAATCGCGATGAAACATCGAGAATAATTTCAGAAATATAACTAGAAACCGAACAATCACTAACAGAAAATAGCATGGAA
>NC_051412.1:25895483-25895769 GCF_015228065.2 Penaeus monodon
ACACCGAAACCAACATTAACAAACAGACCATCGAAACCCACTACCAAACAGAGACCAACGAAACCAAATAGCAAACATACCTGGCTATTGGCTGACGATCCCTGCTCGGACATGGCCTTCTCCTTGGCTGCTCTCTTCATCTTGTAGCGGTGATTCTGGAACCAAATCTTGACCTGCGGGGGGAGGGGTGGGGGGAGAGTGCTCGGTCAGTGAAGGGTTTATACAGAACGCGGTGTGCGGGTTACGTCATGCGGGGAGGAAGGCGGTGATGCCTCTAAAGTGCTCT
>NC_051412.1:25897029-25897185 GCF_015228065.2 Penaeus monodon
TATTGAGAGATATTGGCTTGTGGACTAGAGAAGGCGGGTGGATGTCTAGGTGCCACGAGGGGAAGATATGGTCTAGAAAAGTGGTTCGTTTGGGGTAATGTGGTCTCAGCGATGTGGGAATTTGGCAGTTCTGGGGAAATGTGTATGTTGAGAGGC
>NC_051412.1:25897573-25897828 GCF_015228065.2 Penaeus monodon
ATCTAAGTTGATTGATATAATGAAATGTCATTGATTACAAGATCAACGACAGGAGTACACTTAGAGCGTGAAAACATGAAACCAAAAGCGTTGGAGACTCAGGCTACACAGCAACACAAGGACGAACAGATTAACAAGGCTTCATTTTACACGTCTCTCCACGCTTGTCACTCTCACAACCCATGACAGCTCGGTATCTTTGTCCACACTGATACTATGATGTTCCCACTTAGGCTGGGCAAAGCTGAGCCCGAA
>NC_051412.1:25897892-25900585 GCF_015228065.2 Penaeus monodon
TTTGTCAGGAGCAAAGTGTCCAGGTGCCTCCGCCCAACAAGGGTTCCAGGAAAGGATCTCTCGTAGGCCTTTAGGAATCTGCTAATGATCCTTCACGTGTCCCTGGGGCGGCAGACCTCTCGTCCTACTTTTATTAAAGGAGAGGGGCAACTATGGGTTTTTCCCTGAGGGGGAATGTAGGAAAGTCCTTCTGAATTTACTCCCCTTACAAGGATAGATTTAGATGCGTGTCTGTTTATTGAGTCCGGAGAGGGGAAGTTCAAGAGGGGGGCCTCTGAGGAACCAGTGGGAGGGATGTTTTCGAAGGAAAGAATTTCGAGCTGTAGCCAGTGAAATGTGCGTTAAAACATTTGCTTTCTCACGAGGATGATAGTGATTGTAGTAATAACACAAAAAAAAAATGAGACATGAAATTTCGTAAATAAAATGAACATCATCCCCCTAAAAAGAAAAGAAAAAGCAACAAAGGTCCTACCCTAATTTCAAGTCACAGAAAACAAAAAGGGGAAAAAAGAACATTGAAAAATCGGATGAAGAGGAAGGGATCCCAAGCACTCACCTGAGTTGGTGTGAGGTGAATGAGGGCTGCAAGCTGCTCGATTTCAGGGGCACTGAGGTACTTCTGCTGCTTGAACCGTCGCTCCAGCTCGTACACCTGGCGGGGACGAGAAGGCAAAGGGATATTATTGTTTCTGGTCTCTCGGTTGCGATAGCTATTAATTGAAACGGTTGTAGTAACGTTATTTTAAACATCAAATCGAAGATATGTTTTTAAAATTGATTATTAATTGTAACGAGGGTAATAACAAGGTGGTGACCACAGTTATGCACAATAGAATTATTGAAGTGTGTTATAATGTGAAATAATGATGATGCGATGTATTTAAAATAAAGGGGATTTTAGTGTACCGTGAGCCGAAGGGGTGGAGTAAAGATTGACATGGAAACGAATCTTTTTCTGTATTACCTCACGAAACTATATTTTTTCCTTTGACTGTTGGTGCTATTTTTTGAAAAGTATATTTTTTCCTTTAAATTGCAAATAATATATTCACGCAAGGAATAATAATTTTCGAATATTTCATGCATCCAGACGTCATGATTTCAAGAACTCACCTGCGCCTGCGTGAAGAGTACCCTCCGTTTTCTTCGCTGTGAGAGGGGGAACTGCATCGCTTTGTTGTCAGCCATACTGCACGTGGAGAGTGACGTCACGTTGCCCATGTTCATGTTCATGTTCGATCCTCCCATCAACCGCGAGACTGGGGAGAACAAGAATATATTTTATTAGCATTAACTAAAACGCTGTTGATAGAATAACAAACAACTTTTTAAAGAAAATGTGGGATTTGAATGAAATTTCGCCCTCTCTGATTTTTTCAGAATGAATTCAAGCCCTGGCGGATTTATATATGCGAGAATGGAGATAACTGATGACTTGTTTTTCACGCCTGTATGTTTATAAACGTTTTGTTTTTTTTAAGAAACTAATCATGACTACTACATATGACACCTTTGAATCATGACCACATTCAAAGTAGGTTGTCTTACATAACATTGATATGGATATGGCTGAAAATAGTAATAACTTTGTGCGTGAAATACAAGGATAACGACCAGAGTCGAGAAACAACTCTATTTTTGTCAGAACTTATTTTGGTGATGAACATGATGAAATTTTTCAACAAATGACATTGATATGGAGAATGATTTGGACAACATTCGCCCCTAGACCGTCGTCGCCACGTAACAAATTCAACATTTGGGGAAAAAACTCGAGGAATCCTGATGACGTCCCAGAAATCATTAATTCTCTGTCCGTTTTTAACCTTTCTCATACGTAGTAGCAGCATTGGCCAATCATCTACCGTGACGTCATCATTTTTGGTTAAAATAAGATGGGACGGGTTATCTGTAATATAGCGTCAATGATTGCACAAAATACAGTAGTTGAGAACAACAACAAAAAATGTATTAACACTCATATTAGCAACCAGTTGTTCCAAGTCCTACAAAATTCCAACCAAATGAAAACAATAACAACACAACGAACCATTTGTCCATCAGGATAACACCAACACAACCAGCAGTCTGATCGCCATTACACTAACACGTGCTAGGTAAAGACAACAGCAAGACAGCCATTTCGTGGACCTAAGAAAACAGGGCAGGACAAAAGCCGAAAAAGGCGATGGAGGGGGAAGGAGGAATAAGAGGATAAAGCAGAGGAGAAGAGGCGAATAAACAGGTAATAAGAAAACACATGACCTTTTGAGATTATTATTATATATGTGTATATGTGCAGATACATGCATACACATTGCCCAAGATGAGTCTGTACACGCTTGCGCACGCCCAAACGAACGTTAACTGGCACATACGAAAACAAACGCACCCTGCTCTTCGCACAGATCCGCGCATGCACATCCAGACCCCAGGAAAATACTGCAAGAAACAGCATCATTAAATTCTCTCTCGTAATCCGGTCATAATCTTTGACAATCACCGAGCATTATGAACAGTCAACCTAGACTCAAAATATTTACTTGCAAAACAACTAAAAATATATGTGCAAATTGAAGGATTATCAGCAGTGAGTCAACAGGTGAACATCACGACCTGGACACTCTTGTTCCGCGGGGGGAGAGTAGGAAATGGGGGTAAGAAGAATACCCTCCCCCCCTCATTCTGTG
>NC_051412.1:25900619-25900928 GCF_015228065.2 Penaeus monodon
GCCAAACACTATTAGATTTCAGGTGGTAAAAACAGGGGATGCCATCTTTTCTTCTGTCGCTCTCTCTCCCTCTTCGCCCGCGTTTCCCTCCACTTCTAGACACAAAAAAAGGTATTCCGATGATTTCGAGGAGAACGAAGATTCTGAAAAAATGGATCCTTCGGCTAATGAACCGGACAGACCTTGGCGCGAGACCAGCTCATAAAAGAGAGGGTAAAATAGAGAATGAACGGCTAAGGAAAGAAAAGCGGCAAAAAATATTCCAAAAGCAAAATGGTTCGCAACCCACGTCATCGTCTCGATTGTCGT
>NC_051412.1:25901104-25901333 GCF_015228065.2 Penaeus monodon
TTATCACGGGACACAAAAAAGAAAACGATGTCAAATACGAGTCAATGAGCGGCCTCAAAACCGGCGATTCCCCCGGCCGGCGCTGCAAGAAGAAACGTGAGAGCGGGCGGCCAAGCGAGAGAAAGAGAGACAGACAAACACCCATCGGCCTTCGTCGAGAGCGGCAAGCGAATCAGGTTCCGGTCATTGAAAACACGTCCATATTCCCTTTTTTTTTCATTTTTCCTTT
>NC_051412.1:25901352-25901741 GCF_015228065.2 Penaeus monodon
TGCAGTAGTTCTCACTCCTCCCTTTTTTTTCCAGGACTTTCTGTCAGTTCGAGCAAAAGCAGCAACGACGAGAGCCAAGAGCGGGGTGCGGAGTGAGGTCCCCTTCCTCCCTTCCCCTCCCCTCTCCTCCCCTCCCTTCCCCTCAGCGTTCCCCAGCTAAACCCTCTTCTTCACCCCCCCCTTTCGTCCTCCCTCCTCCCCCCCTCCCCCTTCCCAATGCGCGCGAACCACCCTCGAAGCGAAAAGTAATTTATCCTGACAAACAACGCGTGTGTGTAAGTTTGCTTCTGTTAATCCCGGAGAATTAATCGGTAATCCCCGACCTTAACGAAAATGAGTTAGTTCGGAGGAGGATTATCTGATTGTTAGTCAAGGGAAAGAAAGAAAGA
>NC_051412.1:25901778-25902080 GCF_015228065.2 Penaeus monodon
ACAGGTGTGTGTAAAGGAAGAGATGAGGTGAAGATGATAAAACGATTGATAACATAGAGGAAGAATAATCCGAAGTACTGTTAATGGGAATCTAACTTTCAAAGGAATAAATATAGAAAGAAACCCCAAAAGCAGAGGAAAATATGAATTTTCTTTTTTTCTAAAGCAAGTGTATCTTTTCTCGCAATCTTTATACAGCGTATGAAAAAATATACGAAAGTAAATAAAGAAAAAGGATACGAAATATCAAATAGAAGTATTGCCCAACGGAAAACAGTATCTGAAAATAAATACATATACGC
>NC_051412.1:25902238-25902831 GCF_015228065.2 Penaeus monodon
AAGTACACAAATACATGCATAATATTTATGATGCTCACATCCAAGCATATAAGCTTGCTTTCGATTACACCTATAAAAAGAGGAGCGGAAACTATATCCGAACGAAGCGGCCACGTGTTCGGATTATGCGTCACACACGTAACAAATCCGTCACGGACGCCGGATCCGAGCGGATGATCTTGTCGTGTTGCGTCATGTTTCCGCAGGTGTTTGGGTCTGTGCAGGTGTGTGGTCCCTTAAGTCTTGAGTTTATCCGGTGGCCCAGAGGGTCGGGAAGAATCTGTTGTTTATTGATATTATGCTTGTTCTCTTTGTTATTATCGTTCTTATCTACGCAGATGAGACGAATCGGTTTTGATTAATGTTAGATAGATGTTACTTAATTTTGTTTACGTAGATAAGACTAAATTCGTTCTTATTGGTATAAGATGATATATTTATTTTCGCAACAGCAGATCTCTAAGAATGAAATTTCGCTTATTATTAATGCAGTAGGTTGATGCCATTAATGCTATACTGTTCTCTACATAAGATAACAGTATAACATAAGTAGAAGATTTTAATTCTTGCATTTGCACTTACATGAATATCGT
>NC_051412.1:25902937-25903168 GCF_015228065.2 Penaeus monodon
ACTCACCCACCGCAAGTATAATACATTTACGTGCATTATTGGTACATATGAATGTGCAGCACACTTGTACAGTCGGCAACACAAGACACCGTTGCAATTGCGAGACAGAAGTGCAAGTAACTCTGAAGGAGATCATCGTCCGTTTAGAGGAAGTGCGAGGCTCTGGATCCCGCCCTGAGAAGCTTTTAAAAGACTTTCCTTTTAAGAGGTTCCAGGAATGTCAGGGTCACT
>NC_051412.1:25903344-25903546 GCF_015228065.2 Penaeus monodon
TCCGTAATGTATTTTGATTTCAAACTGTTCTCAGACTCGTCTTTGTTTCACATATGGTGAATATACGAGAGAGAAGGGACGGATGATGGACAATGACGCAATAGCGAACTAAAAGACGGAAAACTCAAGACTTGTTTGTGCAGACTTTAACTCACAAAAATTAAAATAAAAACGAAACACACCACGGATAAAAGGCGACAGG
>NC_051412.1:25903575-25903786 GCF_015228065.2 Penaeus monodon
CCTTCAACTGTACAAAAATCAGTATAGAAATAATAAAAAAAGGGAGAGAACACCGAAGAATCCCCAGAAAAAAAAGGTACACAAAAAGAGGAAATTAAACCAAAGCCCCCAAATGAAAGCCGAAGTCGCCGACGCTCACTTCCAGCTTCTTCGACCTCGTAAGGCCCCGGAGAGCCCAGTTCTCTGCCAGGAAGTCCATTAAATCAGCCCT
>NC_051412.1:25904001-25904683 GCF_015228065.2 Penaeus monodon
CCGTGGCCCCCTCAAATTGAATTACTTAATCGCAAGGACAACAGTCATTTGCAAAAATCTCAAATCGGCGTAAGAAGCTGCGGAAAATGGAATGGAAGGCCGAAGAAACTGGTTCGGCGACTTTGAAGCCAAAAAAAAGGGAGAGGAAACTTTTGACTTTTCTTTATTTTTTCTTGGATATCTGTTGAGTTCTCTTCCCCCTTTCTTTCGGGCTTTCGGCACGTTCTTATACTGTCTTCGCGAGTAGTCCTAATTAGCATAGGGGGGCGTTCGGAGTTCCGTAGAGACATGCCTGGTTGGAAATCCGTCTCGGGCCCTGTACTTAAATCGACAGCGAATGGATGACGACCCTAATGATAACAAAATATCACAACTCATCCACACATACACTTTACATATACGAAAGAGAAGATGGAGAATACACTTAAACAAACCTCCATCACCTCATCTCCATATTCCCCCTATTTGTCCCACCTTTGCCCCCCCCCCCTCAATCCTGGCTCCCCCATACCCCCCACCCACCCCCCGTGTTCCCTTCCCTTTGTTGACACACGGAGAAGAGAGGAATGATTACTTCCAGCTTTATTTCATATTACTATTTTATGACACTTTCCACCTTGGGAATTTGCATAAGACTTCAGCTCCGGTGATTGACAGGCGAGTCGAAGGAATGAACGCGTTC
>NC_051412.1:25904768-25904854 GCF_015228065.2 Penaeus monodon
ACGCTTCTTTCATTATTCGTCAGAGATAGTTATCGTTGAGTAATTTTCCTGTGATTTTCGAGTGTCCTAGTCCTCATACTTGAATC
>NC_051412.1:25904907-25905108 GCF_015228065.2 Penaeus monodon
TAGTATATATTTCTCTATTCTCTTCCTTATATTCTATCCGTTTTTCCTCTTATCCGTTCTCTTTCCCCCTTCCCTTCTTCCTCAATCCTTATATAAGGTTATTATCAGCGTATTTTTCTTCTCCATTTTTTTCCATCCGGGATTAAGCACACCAATTAGTTTAACCGCATTATGAATTTTATCCTATATATTTTTTAACTT
>NC_051412.1:25905191-25905281 GCF_015228065.2 Penaeus monodon
AAACCCAACTTCACCTTATCGTATTACAACTTTACATCTTTTAGTGTATAACCTTCCCCCCATTTCTCATATAATAATTTACCTCTTTTC
>NC_051412.1:25905352-25906124 GCF_015228065.2 Penaeus monodon
ACTTATTTCTGAAAATGAAGATACACATGCATATAGTTTCCTTTTGCCTTTAGTTCATCCAATATCATTCATCTTCTAAAACCTACAGCGCCGCATTCGTCTCGTTTCCCCTCTATTTTCCAACCCCTTTCCCTTCCACTCTGCATAGATCCCATCCCCTCCCTCCCTCCCACTCCTCTGCCCACACATCCCCTCCCTTTCCTCCCAATCCTCCATATCCTTTCCTCCCTGTCCCCTCTTCCCTTCTATTCCTTCACTCTATTCCCCCTCTCCCACCATTCTCTCCCTTCTCTTTCCCCTTTCTCCCTTCTCCCCTTTCCTCTCTCTCTCTCTTCCCTCCTTTCCCTTTCCCCTATCTCTCTCCTCTCCCTTCCCTTTCTGTTCTCTCTCTCCCCTCCTTTCCCTGTCTCTCTCTCCCCTCCCTTCCCTTTCCCCTCTCTCTCTCCCCTCCCTTCCCTTTCCCCTCTCTCTCTCTCCCCTCTCCCCTCCCAACATCTCTCCACGACACAGAGACGGCTAAATCCTCTCCCTTACCTTCCAAAGTGCATTGACGCAGAATAAATAGGGGGATGCTGTTTATCCACCCATTTGATAGTCAAACAAGGTAACTATATCAGATCTAGCCAGCTTGTCCCGATCCCTGAATGAGACTTCGCTTTGCCTGAGATGGAAGAGCTGTGCCTGTGGAGAGTCTTGTTTTTCCCTCTGGTTTTTTGTTTATTTTTATAAGTGGCGGATGTGATGTTTCTTGCCTTTGATCTGTTCAATTGAA
>NC_051412.1:25906169-25906373 GCF_015228065.2 Penaeus monodon
CTACTTTGCAACTTCAAAATGATTTATACTATTGAATTTCTTTGTGTGATTTAAATATTGCAGAATGAGAATCACACTCATCCCTGCTATACGTAATTGCTATCACCATCCCTCTTTGCCACAACCTCACACGCACACCATCATCTCCAAGCTATAAAAATAACACTACTTTCAACTAACACACCTCACGCAACGCCTTTCAGC
>NC_051412.1:25906461-25906560 GCF_015228065.2 Penaeus monodon
GCCTGTTCACACCAAACGCTGAGCGCTTTATCACCCCACACGCACGCCATCTCCAGCAACAGCACCGCAGCAAACCCTGTCTCCGCCCTGACGCCTTCT
>NC_051412.1:25906621-25907599 GCF_015228065.2 Penaeus monodon
TTTCATCCCCACCACAGCACGCCTTGTTCGTCCTCCACCGAAGAGCAAGTTCACGAGCACACAACAACGAAGGACTTGCAGGGACACAAACGAGCGCAAAGCTTTATACAACACAACAGAAACGCCTCACACAAACAACCACTAGAAGCCTTATACAAAAACGACAGAAACGCTTTGCAACACAACACAACGCAAAGCCTTTCTAACAAAACACGACGCAAGCTCACCAAAGAAACCCAAAGACTTTATACAACAAAAGAACGCCAATAACAAGAAGAGACGCTTTCATACACGAAACGAACGTGCTAACAGAAAGATCTTTTGATGAAAAAACGGAAAGATTGCAAAAGCAGGACCGCAACTGCAGCAAGCAATAGACGACGAGAGCAAACCACAGCAGCCATCCACAACAACACACGAAGGCCTCATCCACACACAGGAAAGAGCTTCACAACAGCAGAAGAAGTTCATCACAACACAGCAAACGCCTTTATCCACACACACCACACGCACGCTCTCCCCCACCACCGCACGCCTTCATCCCACCCCCACCACGCCTTCATCCACAACCACCACAGCAACGCCTTTCATCCACACACACCACACGCAACGCCTTTCATCCACACACACCACACGCAACGCCTTTCATCCACACACACCACACGCAACGCCTTTCATCCACACACACCACACGCAACGCCTTTCATCCAACACACCACACGCAACGCCTTTCATCCACACACACTACACGCAACGCCTTTCATCCACACACACCACACGCAACGCCTTTCATCCACACACACCACACGCAACGCCTTTCATCCACACACCTACGCACGGACGATCCCCGCCCACAAACACACACGACTCATGCAGTGGTTCGGACGAATGGGATGCTGAGCGCTGGTGATCTCCCGTCGGCATCTCCAGGGCAACAGCATCCGCAGATGAACCCATGATCTCGCCCTGAGTCCTTCT
>NC_051412.1:25908012-25908192 GCF_015228065.2 Penaeus monodon
GAAGAAGGAGGGGGGGGGGAATAAGCGGGAAGGAGGGTGGGTACAGAAAAGATCTTCGTGAAAAAAGGAAAGATGTGCAAAGCAGGACCGGAATGAGAAGCGAAAGGGAGAGAGAGGGAGAAACGGAGCAGAACATAAGGTTGCAAAGAGACGACTGAATGGAACCCGAATGGAGACATA
>NC_051412.1:25908435-25908639 GCF_015228065.2 Penaeus monodon
CGGGCACGATCCTGTGAACCAGAAGCTCCTCCGAAGACGGCCAAAGTGCCTGGAGGTGAGAGCCACAATGGACAACCCGATTAAAACTGGTCGCATTAGAGGGTCGATCTTTGTAAGCGGTGCGTAAACCCATGCAGGCCATCCCTCCGCCTCACAATGGCATTATATCCAGCTTTTGTTACACGCGAATGGGGCCTTCCTTCG
>NC_051412.1:25908736-25909828 GCF_015228065.2 Penaeus monodon
CTGTCTGTTTATAATTCTGTCTGGCTCTCCGGGCGCTCACGTGTAGGCGATCACATTTCACGAGTACTTTTATGATTATTATTGTATTCCTTTTCGTTTGTTATAAATATTCTTTAGTACAACGTTTACGACAGTAATAATAATAATCGTAATGTTTGTCATGGTAGTATTATGAAAACAATGACGGTGATCAAGTAACATAATTCATAAAGAAAGAAACATCGCAGTGTTAATAACGAAGGCAAGAATAAGGATACATTCAACGATAAATTGGACATGGAGGCAATGGATATTATCATGAGGATGAGCATGAAAAACACAGAACGCTGAATAATTGTGTCTCCTGCCCACCTGGTTCCTCTCATGACGTCACAATTGTTTCAAACCTTACGCACAATTTGCTTTCATCGTGCGACATTTCATTGAAACCAAATATCTCTCGTGTTTTGTAGATATATTTATATCAGAATGCAGATCATGTTTCTATTTAAGCATATAATTGTTCTTAGAGTTTTAGCAAGGACAAAAAGAGATAAAATCACAATAAATCAAACACTGTCTCCACGCCGCACGGAATCGGACGTAATAACACACAATGGGAGACACGAAATAAGCATTCGCAGAGCCATAGTGGGCTATCTGCTAATTCGCATCTGAGACGTGATCCACTTTGCCGCAAACCTTGTCACAATTAAATACAGATTATCCACTCCTCTACCCCATTATCCTGATGTGCAGGATAAATCGAGCGAAAAGAGATTAACGGGGGCATCTGAAAGCATGGGATAATAGCCTTAGCGAATTGTATTTAGAAGGGCCAGTGTTGCCGGCAGAAGTCTATTGTTTAGTGCCGTTGTTACGCGGGCTTTCTCGTCCCGCATCCTTAGTGAACGACTTCCTGAATGAAGGCGAAAAAAATATATATAATAATGATAAACGGGATGGATTTTGAGCAGATGTGACCGAGGTCGCGATCGTTTCCCTTGAAAAAAACCGGTTGTGTTGTGGGTAGAGATGCCAGTCTAACACTCGACGCGACAATGTTGTTTACAGTCGTCATGGCGGACATCTGCGCGGGACATCTTGATAGAA
>NC_051412.1:25909863-25910505 GCF_015228065.2 Penaeus monodon
CCTGTCGACCCAAATGTGATTTCGAACTCTTAAATTATGATTTGGCGATTGTTTATTTGGTTCTTCGATATGTACTATGTATGCGGTCGGTAAAATTCACCCTGGAAAACATTTTACCAAAAAGCTACTACCCATTTCCCTGACCACCTCGTGATGACTCCGCAGCTAGGCAATAAAACAGAAGAAATTTCTTTTCGAAAATGAACAAAACGCGTTCTTCCCAACTCTGACATAACCAACAGGCATCTAATAGGAAGATATTAAGGACAGAATCTTTCCTCGGGCAAATGGAAAGCCAAACCAGTTGCAAATTAATTAGTCGCAAAGTCCTTGCAGTTGCTAATTACGATCGTATATAATCAGAATCCCCTTGCAACTTGCACTTGGTCTCAGTCACAGGTGCAGCGTCTGAGGGGGGCAGGGGGAGGGGAGGGATGAGGGAAGTTGATGCGTTGATCGTTGATCTTAATTATTCTGCAACATAAGCGATCCTTTGCAACAGGGTATTACGGTTAAGGATTACTGATCGGATGAACAGCAGTGAACAAAGTTGGGAGACGCTTGATGCTGAACACACAGGTGTAATCACGGTTAACTCTGATTAGGATGAACGAAGGTGAATAATAGGACAGGTACGTAGTC
>NC_051412.1:25911243-25911343 GCF_015228065.2 Penaeus monodon
CATCGACAGCAAATAAGACTAATAACAGCAAAAGACGAACAGATACGAATTATGGTAAGTATTTAGATCAATAAGTAATAGTCGCCGAACATACATTCGC
>NC_051412.1:25912603-25912744 GCF_015228065.2 Penaeus monodon
CATCGACAGAAAATAAGACTAATAACAGCAAAAGACGAACAGATACGAATTATGGTAAGTATTTAGATCAATAAGTAATATTCGCAGAACATACATTCGCTCTTCCTCCTCAGTGACTTTTACAGGATTACTGGAACTCCA
>NC_051412.1:25914682-25914944 GCF_015228065.2 Penaeus monodon
CCCGTCTTTTCCACTGCAACATTGCCAGCGCCGAGCAACGTTTGCACAGTTTATGGAGGCCTCCGTATGAATGAATTATACAAGCTATTATGTCTATTATGGGGCGATGTTGACTGGAAAGATTGACTGCTTGGGCTAAATTAGTGGGTAAATAGAAGCTGGATTACGTGAAGAAAAGTAAGGATGGTATTGTGAGTCTGTGTTTCCTTTTTTCATTTATTTTAAAGTTTATTTCTAAGGGTGTGTCTGTTTCTGTTTGCGT
>NC_051412.1:25915350-25915735 GCF_015228065.2 Penaeus monodon
CTTCCTATGTAACATCCAAACCGGCTCATAGGATAGATTATCAATAGGAGCAAAGACCGTCAGATTAATTTCACAGTAACAAACACCAGATTAATTTCACAGCAACAAACACCAGATTGATTTCACAGCAACAAACACCAGATTAATTTCACAGCAACAAACACCAGATTGATTTCACAGCAACAAACACCAGATTAATTTCACAGCAACAAACACCAGATTAATTTCACAGTAACAAACACTGTTTCACTATACAACCTTCATTACAGTGTAGACGAGATAATCACATCAAAGACCAGTGCTGAAACAATATCATTTCATTGCCACATCAGGTTACTCTGTGTCCCTAAAATATTAATGTTGTCAAGAGGCAGCCTTATCGGCC
>NC_051412.1:25916036-25916256 GCF_015228065.2 Penaeus monodon
CCTCCCTCCACTCCATTCGTCACTAGATGTCCCTCACTTTGGGGAAAAAAATGTATCACCGTGAGCGCGAAGGGTTTTAGAAAAAGGCTAAATTATGATTAGATCGTCACTCGCCAGTCATTTTCTGACGGCGATAATGCACTTGGCTAATCCCATAATGAAGGGACGGAAGTTGTAACAAGTTCGAGCCTATTGAGTGAAGGTAAACGCTGTAGGGAAT
>NC_051412.1:25916367-25916838 GCF_015228065.2 Penaeus monodon
ATAGATAGAGTGATGGGGGAGAAAGGATAGTGGTAAGATAGAGAGAAAGGGGGGTGGGGTGGGTTAGTAGGATGGCGAGGGGGCAGAGAGGATTGGTAGGATAGAAAGAGGGGGAGAAAGGACGTAGGAGGTACGATAGAGAAGGATTACAGTTTGTAGGATAAAGACGGGGGAGAGAAATGGCATGGGATAGGATAGAAAGAGAGGGAGGAGTATGAGTAAGGATGAAGGATAGGTATGATAAAGAGAATGAGGCGAAGGTGTGAGGTGCGAGGATAGGAAGGAGGGAGAACGAGAAGGAGAGAGAAGGGGGATAGGTAGGATAGAGAAAGGGGGGGAGAAGGCTTGGGGGGGGGGGGGGTCGACACACATTCTCTGCTTTATTCGTTGTGTTTACATGACATTTTCAAAATTTTCTCTTGAATTCTTAGTGTTTACTTGGCTATTATTTATCATTTCACTTCACTTCAT
>NC_051412.1:25917154-25917270 GCF_015228065.2 Penaeus monodon
CATAAAGAAGCCACAGGACTGAAAGTACAAAAATAATTAAGGCGAAAACACACACCGGAAGGTGGAAAGGTACACCTTCACTTGGCATTAATTCTGACAACTTGACAATCACTGCT
>NC_051412.1:25917589-25917782 GCF_015228065.2 Penaeus monodon
CCCGTAGAAGGCGAGGTACGTCTTAAAGGCCTTAGGAGTTTTGGGGAGGGGGTAAGGGGAGGAGGTGGGGAGGGGGTAAGGGGAGGGACGGAGGGGGGTGAAGAGAAACCTATGCTCTTTCCCTTCCTCCTTCTCACTTCCCCCTATCACTTTTCTTTTACATTTTTCCTCTTCGTCACCATTTTTCCACTTT
>NC_051412.1:25917818-25917918 GCF_015228065.2 Penaeus monodon
TCCCCTTTTCCCATGCCTCTGCTTTCTCCCTTCCCTTTTCCTCTTGCCGCCCTGTTCCTCCCATTTCTCACCCTATGAATTCCTATATTGTGTCACCGTG
>NC_051412.1:25917968-25918055 GCF_015228065.2 Penaeus monodon
CTTTATCGACATCACCTCCACCACTTCCCTTCTCCCTTACTCTCCCCATTTTAACCTCCATCTCCACCAAAATCTCTACTTCTAATT
>NC_051412.1:25918312-25918415 GCF_015228065.2 Penaeus monodon
CACGAGTGTTTGAGGAGACGCCGTTTGTTGAGATGACTCCACACATCTGGAGAGCACGCACCTGCCTGGCCCATCACTCATCTCCCCGTCACTCTGATGCTAT
>NC_051412.1:25918517-25918818 GCF_015228065.2 Penaeus monodon
ATATCTTTGTCATCTCTTTTTTTCACATTACACTTCCTTCTTTCTTTTTTCTACAAACCCATTTTTTCTAAACTTTTTTTTCTTTTGTGTGACTACTTCCTATTCGTTTTTTCCTATTCACTTCTTTTTTCCTATTCATTTCTCCATCACTCTTTCTAACCTACTTTTCAAATCTAAATTACTTCCGACCTCCTTATCCCATCTTCTTTATTTCTCCTTTTCAACCACTATCTTCCTCTATTCCACTCCCCCTCTTCGTGTGTTCTCTCCATCGCCCATTTTAACTACCTGTTTCCCTTCC
>NC_051412.1:25918843-25919198 GCF_015228065.2 Penaeus monodon
CACTCCCAAGAAAGAAACAATTAAAGCCCTTCTTGGAAGACTAAAGAAATTAGAATTAAAAATAAAGCCGAGTAAATAAAGGCATAAAGATAAATATTGATAACAGAGAACACCGAAACGTTTTTTTCATCAACAATGACATCCTCGAAAAAGGCCCCCCCATCCTTTCATCAACTTTTTTTTTCATGTGTCTTTGTGTATATATGTGAAATGAAAAAAGGGGAAAAATGAAAAGCAATTCGGACAATAAAATACACAGAAACATTCTCTCTAGCCGGTTGTTCGTCGAGATCTTTGTATATTGTTATCAAATCTCTTGAAATAATTCGGCCTATATTTTGTATACTACTCTTTC
>NC_051412.1:25919518-25919750 GCF_015228065.2 Penaeus monodon
CTGAAATTCGTGAGAATAATTAGCGGAGGCCTCGACACAGCCCAGCCAATCACGAGTGCCATGCCCCGATACGGCACAACAATTTTATCCTGATACTTTTTTCAACGGCAATTTTTTTTCAACAATTAACTAAACTATGACAAAAAAGAAAACTTTCCAATTTATTGTACACTGCAAACACAGACACGCAACCCGTTCAAACTAAAAATGTAGAGAGAGACTTATTCGGTGG
>NC_051412.1:25920708-25920821 GCF_015228065.2 Penaeus monodon
ATATTTTCTTTCATGTGTGTGTATGTGTATGCACTCCCCCCCCCCCCCCGCACACACACATCAAACATTAGTATGTGCTTATATTACATATATTGTACAGATGTGTGTGTATT
>NC_051412.1:25920866-25920941 GCF_015228065.2 Penaeus monodon
TACGATATATTTCTAGAAATATAAGTATCCCCAAATAGTGATCTCCTGCAGCACCCTCTCAATCCCACCCTTCGG
>NC_051412.1:25920976-25921192 GCF_015228065.2 Penaeus monodon
TGTTCGGAAGGGTCCTAAGGGCCCTCAACAGCAGAGGGCCAACGGTAGCGGGAGGTAACGGTGTGTTTGCTGAACACAGGCTCTATATTACACACAAAATGAAGTGAACAGAAGCTGTGCTGCGCTCTGGAGGGCAACGGAAACCTCAGACTCAGACAGGCTGCTGCGTGGCAACGGAGCGCTCGGACGGTTCCTGCCGCGGACGCAGTCGCCTTC
>NC_051412.1:25921942-25922183 GCF_015228065.2 Penaeus monodon
TCGGCCTCCGCCTCAGCCAGGCTCGCAGAGGGTAAACAAAAGTGGCAGAGATATCACTGTCCTCCATATGACCCTCTCCCCCCCATCTTCCCTCCCCCTCCCCCCACTAAAGAAAGGCCCCTTGTCTAGTTCAAAGTTTATTCGCATATCATACATAAAGCCCGCAGGGATTTTTATTTGCGTCGAAATTGTAATAAAGCGCTTTCGAAAATCTCGACACGAAAAAGGAAGCCATATTCCG
>NC_051412.1:25922218-25922360 GCF_015228065.2 Penaeus monodon
CCCATCAGTCTCAAACGCGCGTGACGTCACAGGCCGAGCATAAGGTCGTAAGTGTTAAAAAGGTGGTGCTTTGAACAGGCCATCCGGTCTTTGAATAGATGAGCTTGAGTTATATTATTCAGTGCGTTTAATCATGTAATGC
>NC_051412.1:25922663-25922907 GCF_015228065.2 Penaeus monodon
CGACAGACCGTAATTAAATGCTCGGCTGCCACATGCTTATAGTTACAGAACACTAATATTTAGCCGTATTGTTAACGCAGACTCCATTCATTCCGTCCCTAAGGCGGTGTTGGTGTTCAGTGACAGTAAACAAGATCTTCATTCTTACGCGCCGATCAGCCAGGAAGGATTTCTCGCTTTTTGATAGCAATTTGAGCAACACAAAGGAAATTGTATCTTCGTTATTACGATGTAAGTCGTTATT
>NC_051412.1:25922961-25923059 GCF_015228065.2 Penaeus monodon
TGGTGGTGGAGTGAGGATAATGACAGGAGTGAAAGCCGTAGTGGCACTGGCGGTGATAGTAACATTGATGATAATATGGGGAAGCCGTAATGAAGATA
>NC_051412.1:25923163-25923628 GCF_015228065.2 Penaeus monodon
TTCTCTCTCCTTTACAGCTTTTACCTTTTCCTCTTCTGTGAATTTCCTGCTTATGTGTTTTATTCTTTAGCCCACTTGTTTTCAATCTTTGTTTTTATTTCGACGATTGTCATTTCTGTCTTTTACTCCTGGTTCTCTCCAGTTCTTCCTTTATCTCCTTTTTTAAAATTTTATCTTTGCTTATTCCTTTTTTTTTTTGGTAATTAATTCGTCCTCTTTCGCATTTTATTTTTATCTAGGAATTCTTTCTTTTCAATCTACCTTTCCTCTTCTCCCTTCTACCTCCCATTCTTCCTTTCTCCCTCTCTCTCCTCCTTCTCTTCTGCCTTCTACTCTCTTCCTTTTCCTCCCCCCCTTCTCCCCCCTCTATCCCCCGGCCTCAGGACATTATGGGTTAATACACTGGGCAAATATTACCTTACATTTTTTATCTTGTAGGCAAACTATGACCAAGAAAGACCGATG
>NC_051412.1:25924122-25924213 GCF_015228065.2 Penaeus monodon
AGAAGCTTCTTATCCGTCCCCTTGGTTTCCTCGGCCTTCGAGTAAAGAGTAAGGTCTCAGCTCGTGTTGACAGCAGAACTTGAAATAGAAC
>NC_051412.1:25924474-25924724 GCF_015228065.2 Penaeus monodon
GATTTTATCAAAGACATCACTGAACCAACTTCTGTTAGTTACTAAAGCGTCAGTTTATTCGAAGTGCATATTAACACGTACACGCAGCTAATACACGCACACACCATTATGATGATGGACAGATCACATCTTGTGAGTCTGACTAAGTTGTTTTAACAATGTCAACGTTATAAAATAGCTGAATGTTATTTAAACAACTTGAAATGGAGGTAAGTTGAAATTTGATTGAATTAATATACACAGACGATTA
>NC_051412.1:25924906-25925027 GCF_015228065.2 Penaeus monodon
CCGTGTGCGTATCATAACCACACACGCCCTCCATAATTAACCTTCATACGATCGATCATGCTTTAGGCTCAGCTGTAAAATCTCACTCAACTGTTATCGTCTTAAGGACTTGCACTCCCCC
>NC_051412.1:25925133-25925234 GCF_015228065.2 Penaeus monodon
TCCTTCCCTCCCTTTCTGGTAGACCCGATTTGCCGAAGAGGGGAGAGGGGGGGAGGGAGGTGGGGAGAAGAATTTCCACTATTGCGAGAATTTGCAGATGA
>NC_051412.1:25925426-25925545 GCF_015228065.2 Penaeus monodon
TATCATCAAATACTCATCATTATCAGCATTGCTATCAAAAATGATATTTCACTGTTATTAATGCAGTATCATTACAATTTTCCTATTATTATCCTCAATAACACCATGCACATGAAGAG
>NC_051412.1:25929171-25929440 GCF_015228065.2 Penaeus monodon
AAACTTAAAATACCATTTATAACAAATGTGGTGATAGCGAAAAATTAGAGTAAAAGCCAATATAAACTATTTTATAAACAGGATCTGAAAAATATATCTATTTTCACTTTTCATTATTATTGTTCTTTCTCCAGTTCACAGAATCTGCGTCGCCATTAATCAAATTAATGGACTGAAATATGTCAAAATAAATTCGCTCTCTTCCCATTGAGACTTCGCCCATCTCGCGCCTTTAATGTCTCCCTCGAAACAAATGCAAGGTAGCATCC
>NC_051412.1:25929472-25931690 GCF_015228065.2 Penaeus monodon
TTCCTTAGCGAAGACCCTTAATTTCCTGAATTTAAGCAACGTAGCACTCTAATAAGCAAGAAAAAAAAGCTCTTAGAACCACTTATTAGAGACGGTAATCATATGCTTAATACCTTTAATTGCGGCCTTAACGCACATACAACTGGAGGAAGTAGCCGCTGCGGAATAATGGCGGGAAACGCAAATTGCTTTTCCATTGTTCATATTCCGGAGAATAACCGGCAGAGCGCTCCTTCGCGGCGGAGAATGGCGCACCAGGACGTTGACGATAAACGATGGAGGAAAGGGGGGAAAGAGAAAAAATTAATCTGTGCAGGAAATGGTTGCTTGGTGTATCTTGGCCGGGTTCTCGTACTTTGCGAGATCCCGCGAGATGAGGCGAACACATTAAGAATGCTAGATTATTATTTCTTTTTTTTCGGTTAGATATAAACGAAATATACCCAAAGAAAGACGGATAATGTCGATGCATTATGTAATTTATCTGCTACTATCGAACGACGACAAGAGAATAACATATTTAACACTGTAATTCAACATATGCATAAATGCTAACATGATAAACATTAGCGAATATTTGCATTTCAAGCAATAAATATCTTTATTCTTTGAAAAAAAAAGTTGATTATGAAAAGTTCAACGAATACTTATTTTCTGATTTCTCTATTGACGTTTTTATCTTTCAATCTGTTTAAAACTGCAACTCATAAAATAATTGCATCCATTTCTATCTACAGTTATGTTTTGTCTCGAGTCATATGATTACACATTTATTTATTGGTACTTATCATCAATATACGAGTATTTGGAGTATACGTATCTGTATTGTGTATCGAAGCTCATCTCGGTCTCACTACGTATGACATTTGTGCTTATTTTCGTTACTAGATCCATATGTATAAACAAGAATAAGTAGATAAATTGACTTGTACGTTTACGCCTACTTTTCCCGTGTGTAGTCGGGTATACACTCGTGTGTTACCGACAAGCGTGTAATATTTTCCCCTCGGAGCAAAGAGGATCCAATCGCGTATCATGAACCTTATTGCCAATTATAAGTAACAAGGCGCATCAACTCAAGAGGCGTTCGATCTTATACGGTAAACGATTCCCCCTTAAAATTCAGAATCTCCTGCTGACATTTTCATAGGAGACTGTTACGGGCTGTTTATATTATGTAAGCGTAGAGGAAAATGGAGAATATTCTTTCGGTCTATTTTCGTCCTGTGATTTCTTCTTCTTTTTCATTATTATGTGCGCGATTATTATCTCTTCGCATTATTCTTCGTTTCGTTTACCGACGCTGTTTTCATCGTTTGTATCATCTTTCTCGTTTCCATTGCGTTTATCGTCGTTGCGGAAATCTTCACAAGATCATTACTGGGTTTTCTGTTTCCGTTAACACTGTTATCATTATTACTTCCATTATAATCACTATGGACTTTTTAAGAGATTAATTTCATAATTTCCATTTTCTTTACCATTTCACAGTCCTTGTACGCACCAACATTCCTAGAGATAAGAATTTCGAATTAACACAGAGCGGTGTGACATTCGCGTCCGTTGATGTTCGTTCCATTGAACCGTTAGTCATTCAGTAGCCGATTACTGTCTGTGAGATCAAAACACATAACAAAAACGAAATCGGGACGGGAATATCGATAACTAAACAAATATTAAAAAAAAGGAAAATATATTAATTGTCGGAAAATGGGTAAATAAATAAATCGAACAGCAAAACTCCCCCTGACGGCAACAGTCCGCAGTGTTGCATTTTGCGTTCCGTGAATATTGTTGTCCGCGTCAACACTTTTCCGCTCCCACCCCCCTTTTTACCGCGATAATCCGTATATCGTGTTGGCGGAGGACGAACCATCAGGAGGCCGATATAAATCAAACATTGATTATGTCTGATTTACGCCAGAGATCGTGCAGACAGAGTGCGCTCCCTCTCCTATGCGATTTGCCTACAAGATAAATACTGGGGGAGGCGCTGCCGTTGGAAGGGGTGTGTAAGCGAAAATCTGTTATTGTTTTATTGTATATGAGAAGTAAAATATGAGAGTAGCACTTTATAATATATCATACGACAAAGCAATGTAGAATATATGAATTCGTGTGGAAGTTACAGTGAGATTGCGATGAAATTCATGTTTCACGGAGACCCTTTAGTTCCATATTTCTGAAATTCACTGCAATGCAACAAACCGATGTTCGC
>NC_051412.1:25931890-25932957 GCF_015228065.2 Penaeus monodon
CTCCATTAATCAGAAAACTACAACACCTCGAGCAAGTAGCACTGATCTCTACTACTGCGGTTAAATCAGCTTTCACGCACTGTTAGCACGCGATCACACACAGTTCCCCCGGGCGCTCCACGGATACCGAACGCCGGACGCTGTAATCTGACCGAGGAACAACATATCACACGAACATCGGCAGGACGGTGTATCTCCCGGATCTCGCTTCTTCCGGAGACCAGGGGCACAGAATCCCCATTGAGAAGGGGAAGGCTGATGTTGCGATATGGATTCGGTTCTTTTTTATATTATCATTAGTCTTTGTTGGAGAGGAGATATCTTAGGATCAAATGCAATTTGTTATTACACCGCTGCGAGCCAGCGGGTGTTCGTTCGTTTTGCCTTTATGTCCGGAGGTATAACATTGTATTGGCAGCTAAGTTAAAGTTGGGGAAACTGTTATTTACTTTTTCTCATATTCGATATTTCCATTGTTATCGACGTAATAAAATCAAGAAAATAATAGAAAACTCGTTTTATTAACCTCACTGTGAATAAATCATATCTTCATAAGAGATCTCAACTACAGCACGGCCTAGCGTTAGTTTACCTACATAATCATAGGCATATACGCGTAATCTCAGTCTACTTCATACGATTCAAACAAACACATTTCGACGCAATTCATAACGTGAATCGCAAACCTTTGTCGGCACTGCATCGCACTTGCGTTCTGTGTGCATGTACTATTTCCTTAACGTTGCATGAGAAGAGAGTGAAGGAGCGACTGGAGGCTTGGGAGGTTGTCCTAGCGGAAGGCACAGGGCCTCGAGTGTGGGCCTTGTAGGACCTCAAGAAGACGAAAAGAGGAAGGATTCAAGTATGGAGATGAGTGGAGTTGAAGGAGAAGGAGAAAGCACTCACAGAATGCATGAATTGGACTTACTGGCAAAGCGTGGATCTGAAGATGACGTCTGGTACCATGACGGGGCGGAGGCCCTTGCGTCGTACACGTCGGGGGTGCAGTAGGTGGTGGGCGGCGGCGCGGGCGGGTACGCCACGTGCTGCATGCCTGCGGGCTGCAT
>NC_051412.1:25932979-25934246 GCF_015228065.2 Penaeus monodon
CGCCCGTAGCTCCCGGAGTCCAGCAGGTCGAGGCGTCTGTCGTCTAGCAGGTCCAGGGCGCGACGCTGCTCCTCCAAGGGCGAGAGGATGTCGGTGACGGAGAAGGGCGTGGTGTGGCGAGGGCTAAGGGTCATTAGGTCGCCGCCCGGAGGGGTCGCTGTCGACCCTACCAGGTCCTCCGGGTCGCGCTTCAGGTAGTAGGGAGTCTCCAGGTAGGCGTGCGTGGCGTGGGCGAAGGCCGGGCGGGCCGCTGGGGGCTGGAGGGAGGAGGAGGTCGCGACTCCGAGGGCCGGGGGGAGAGCCAGCGTGACGGCGCGGCGTGACGGTCGGTGTCGGCGATGCTCTCAACGCCACCAGCCAGCGAGCGAGGCTTCCACACGCGCTCTCTCCTCTTGTGTACACCTCTCAAAACGTCCCACACTCAGCTAGTAGAAAACATTGGCCACAGTGCACACACCAGCCCCGCGACCAGAGTCTTTCTGATAGAAAAACTACAAACTCCATGGACGGTTCTTCAGGGGAGGGACACCGCACTCATCGGCCAATCAACGCACGCCTTTGTCTTCCCAAAGCAAAGGGACGGTATCGAGTAGGCCCGCCCAGGCCTCTTGCTCCCATTGGTCCATCTTCGGCTACGCCCCGCCCCACGAGGCCGGCCCGCGATGCGCATGCTCCTCCCTCCCTCTTCCCCCCACCCCACGCGCCAGGAGGTCTCGTCGTCGATTTTCACTGTGAATGATCAACCGTTGTTCTATTCAAATCCAATGTGGGGCTGAAACGGCAGTTACATTCTTTATACATGAACTGATTTGGTGAGAAAGAGAGCAACTGGCTGCACCGCTCCGGATACGATAATTGCCGTAAAACTTCCGCTTGCGAGAGGCGAGGCTTTCGAAGTCGGTTAATGAGAGCGTGTTGTGCAGGTCGGCCGTGAGGACATATACACACACGTTGGGTGTCGGGGGAGCTGACGAAGGCTCAGTACACCCAGGGAGGGGGCTAGGACGGGCTGGCAGGTCTGGCAGGCTCTTGGGTGCGGTGCTAAAATCACTCGGTAATAGCTATTAAGCTCCTCGATCAACACTGTAAGGGTGGTTGAGTGAAGTCAGTTTCCCTCGCATTAAAGCCTCGCGTCGGGAAGGAATATTTTATGGAGTCGTGATTTTTCGACAAGAGCGGCTGGTTGTGTGTGTGTGATGTGGGGGAGGGGAGGTAGGAGGGGGCCAGGAGTTCCACACTAGCCTTTGAACGCACTGAACGACCGAAA
>NC_051412.1:25934275-25934813 GCF_015228065.2 Penaeus monodon
GGTTGAGGTGTTTTATATGCCCGACGTGCCATAAATTGCGAGGAAAATATGTAAATGAGGTAATTGATGCTTGAATGGCGCGAAGGCAATGTTACGCACGGGTTTGCCTTGAACGATTATTAAGCAGTATTAAGGAGCATTTAGCCTTAATTATGCACGTAATTTGTACATATCCAAGTAATTTCTAAATCATTTTCCTACAGCGTCATAACTAGGATCTTTCTCACCTAAAACCATCACTTGTTAGGGTAATATGTAGATGATGTAGAGACTCCTAATATACCACCGTAGCGCCTGTGCTCCTGAATAGTGGACTCCCTTTGTTAAAACCGGAGAGGAACAATATTCTTCGTTAGGAACAATGGGTGATATATCAGCTTGGTTCTTACTCCTGCAATTGCTGCTGTTGATCAATTCTTGAGTGCTGTTATTTTTACATAATGGCCTTTATTATCGGGTGCATTTATATTCAGTGCTTTTGTTTTGCGAGATTCGTTTTTTAAGGTTTCCGTTCTTTCTTTTCTTCTTGTATTCGTTT
>NC_051412.1:25935506-25935606 GCF_015228065.2 Penaeus monodon
CTGGAAAATTCGTTTTATATACACCGAAGTTCCGAGCAGATATACTTGCAGCTGTAGACGACGCAGATGTTGGCGTAAATTCTCCTCACCCCCCCCCCCC
>NC_051412.1:25935754-25935834 GCF_015228065.2 Penaeus monodon
TTTAGGGATTTTTGTTGTTCTGCCATTTAATCTCCGTCCCTTATTGGCATTCGTTGTTGTTTCATATATTTATGCAATCT
>NC_051412.1:25936093-25936340 GCF_015228065.2 Penaeus monodon
CGTTGCCTCTCTTCCTCCCCTACTTCGCCCCTCTTCCCTTTTTGCCTTCTTATCCTTCTCTCCCTTCTTCTTGTCATCCGCATCAACTTGCTCTTTAACCTCTTTACCGCTATCACCTTCTTCATCCTCTTTGTCTTCCTTTCTTCCTCCTTCACTTTTTCCTCTTTCGTCTTTTGCCCGCCCCCCCATCCTCCGTCTATCCTCAATACTTTATACTCGCCACTTTTCTTTCTCTCTTCCTTATCTC
>NC_051412.1:25936580-25936789 GCF_015228065.2 Penaeus monodon
CCCCCTCCAGCGAGAGCTCCAACTCGCGCCTCCAAGGCATTCGACTGATTATCCAAGATAGGCCTCCATGGATAGCCTGTAATCCCGTAGGTCGGCGATTCTAATCCTGAGCTTTATTTTGTCGGGTTTGGAGTGAGTTGTTTTATTGTCATTTGGAGGATTGGAGGAGGATTAGGGATAATCGATAAGCGAGAAACGGATGCGTTGCG
>NC_051412.1:25937010-25937343 GCF_015228065.2 Penaeus monodon
AAATAAGCTTTAGGACAAAGCTAATACTGCCAACATCCCCCTCCTTCTCCCCTTCCCTCATCATCATTACCACATCAGTAATCACCTGACATCAGTAACCGCCTCCAAGTTGCCATCGCAGTTTTCCGATACAGATGACATCACTTCCAACCATCACTGACATCAACTGTCGCCATAACTGTGCCATATCGGCCTCTCCATCACCACCATAATTTGCCGATACTGTCATCGCTACATCATTTACATAAACCTTTTACATCGCTGACACCAAATTCCTTCGTCGTGATCCCGTTACATCGCTGTAAACATGGCCAACGTTGCCACATTAAGCCG
>NC_051412.1:25937616-25937750 GCF_015228065.2 Penaeus monodon
GGATCCCAGTCGATGGCGGTTGCAAACACGCGGCCGTAAAATTCAGTTGATTTGCAACCATTTCAAGCCATTGACAAAGTTGCGAATCCCGGCAAAACGGAGCATCTATTAAGAGCTTCGATGTCTGTTTTGGT
>NC_051412.1:25938154-25938218 GCF_015228065.2 Penaeus monodon
CCTCGCGATTCCTTATCATTCGCTTCCTTCACCCCATCCCTTCAGTCCTGCATTGGCCTTTAAC
>NC_051412.1:25938518-25938638 GCF_015228065.2 Penaeus monodon
GCATCCTTGCATCCGACGCCTTGTAAAACACACTCTCCCTTAGTTTCCCCCATTGTACCGACATGCATTACTCTTTACAGTTTCTGTACTACTTTTACCCCCTATCGTTCGCCATTCTTT
>NC_051412.1:25939027-25939143 GCF_015228065.2 Penaeus monodon
TAAGTCTTGTATATTACTTGTTGGTGGGCGATGTGTTTCCTGTTTCGTGTCAATTGCATCCTTAACACAATGTTTATCCGCGAATTAAGCATATTCACTCATTTTTGGTTGGTTGC
>NC_051412.1:25939191-25939267 GCF_015228065.2 Penaeus monodon
CGTTTTTCTTTCTCTTCTTATACAGCAAGTTATTTCTTATATTTTCTAGTCGATCCGGCTTCTTTAGAACATAAGG
>NC_051412.1:25939665-25939898 GCF_015228065.2 Penaeus monodon
GCCTCAGGTTTACAAACATTCAGTCTTCTACATTTTTTTTTTTAGCTGTTTACATGATTTCTTTTTTACGTTAAGCATTGTTTTTCGTCATCGCCATTACCATTGGCTTCAACACCATTAACATTAAACACGTTCCTACTATCATAGTACTTTCGAGAACATCACCACGCCATCGTTTCATCACATTTTGCAGACACGTATTATCATAGATGAATTAAGAGAGAAAAGTTAGC
>NC_051412.1:25939937-25940276 GCF_015228065.2 Penaeus monodon
AAAGTTAACAGCACATAAAAACCGTGTGTGGCTAGATAGACCAAGAATGCATGAATGGTAAAAAGATAAGACATATGTGTATTTTTTCTCAAGAGATGAAAGCCACATAACCAGTGATTTTGATTATATAAAATACATGCATACAATATATCATAGGAGCGTTTAATATATGCACATCACTAATATAAAAAATGTAGAGTGAATACACTAGTGGCATAAGTGCGTTAACCGATACAACAATAAATGAAACAAAATAAAGACATAGATAGATATATTAATTGATAGATAGATAGATATTTAAATATATATTAAAGAAAAGAAAAAAAATATACAGCAACA
>NC_051412.1:25940437-25940641 GCF_015228065.2 Penaeus monodon
CGGCAGCAGCAAACTACCCCACAACCACGAACCAGACCACGTCACGAACCGGACAAGACAGACAGGTAGTTCGTTAGAGACATATTCACCTCCTCGTCATCAGGGCTTTGAGACAGACAGGGGTCCCTCTCCCCCTTACGAGGATAGGGGAGGGGGCAGGGACGAGGTGGGGGGGAGGGGGGGGCTGTAGAAGAGGAGGTCGAT
>NC_051412.1:25940988-25941092 GCF_015228065.2 Penaeus monodon
AAAGGAAGATGAAACAAAAATATATGAGAGTCTAAATAAGAGATGGAAAGTTAGGGAAAGAGGGTCGTAAAATACTGAAAGAATAGAAACATAGAGAAGGATAA
>NC_051412.1:25941263-25941546 GCF_015228065.2 Penaeus monodon
TGCGACGAAAAAAGAAAGCTCAAGAGCTCGGTTTTTCAGACACCTTAATTGCGGTTTCGGAGTCCAGCTAATTCGCACATCTCCAGTGCTTGTGGGGAGAGGAGAGGGGTGGGGGGTTGTGTGAAAGAGGGGGAGGGGAGGGAGGTTCCCTGTCGGAAGGGAGAGGGAGGGAAGGGAGAGGGAGTGCTTCTGTCGCAGGAGAGAGGGAGGAGGTGGGAAGTGGGGGAGGAAGGGGAGGAGGTCGTCTGTAGGAGAAGATGGGGAGGACAGATTTGTAAGTCTG
>NC_051412.1:25941627-25942400 GCF_015228065.2 Penaeus monodon
GAAACATATGATGATAGAGACAGATGTTAGTGGAAATGTTTTCATACACTCGCAACGAAGTAAAGTTTCTTTCGCCTCATTCCCATTTTCATCTTTGGAAACTTTTAAACTTATAAAAAAAAAAATGCTATTAAAAAAAAAAAAAGTTGTGATATCAGAGAAGAAATAGAAAGATTCGAGAAATATGCATAAAGATGCTTAATTCAAACGCAGATTGATACTGCAGACCCTTTTGCAGAAAAAAACGTATTAATATCTTCTCATCTTAACGAAAAAAAATATTAGAGCACCTTTAACTTGGTCATAACTTGCATAACTTAGTCGGAAATTAAAGTGATGCATACATAATATAAATATACACATATATTCATGTAGATTAATATAGAAATGTATACATGTAAATCGATCATTAGTATCAGGTATTAAAATTGGTACGATAATTCACGTAGCATTAATTCGAAAGCTTGTATATCCAGTCACCCATTTATAGGTATTTCTACTGTTACAATAAGTACCAGTGTTGTAATGCATAAACTTGAGTGTTTCGTCATGTAGATAATCATCTTTTTGAAAACTGAGTATATGTGTATTTTACCAAGCAACCTTTACCAACATATCTCGCTCAAAGCAAGTTGGAAGCTTTCTTGAAATCGACTTTTAGCATGTTCTGCTAATTCATATAGCTTTTAGAGGCAATTTTATCAACTAACCGGGTAGATATACAAAAATGCCTCAATGAAAATTAGTCATGAGTATGGTGTCTATCAAACTTG
>NC_051412.1:25942976-25943350 GCF_015228065.2 Penaeus monodon
GAAACGGAACTCTCTCTTGTTGCATCATCTTTCAGTTGTGGTTTGTGTAAATGCTTTCCTTATTGTCTTCATTGCGTCTACTTTACTAAGACAAATCATTTACGTAAACATTCACATTCATTACGTAAAGCACCGTTGTTGGGATTGGTTATGATAACGACTGAGGAAATTAATACTTGCACTTGGCAATAATGATTAAAAGGAGTCGGTAAAATAGGAGAATGATAGCAAGACATTAGTAATATTCGTAAAGATACTGGTAATGACAATGATAACAATGATAGGATGACATTTAGCATCATCATCATTTAAGTCAATTTATTTTGGTGTAAAATGAGGTGATCATTTACAACATAAATATCAAAGAATCATAC
>NC_051412.1:25943403-25943471 GCF_015228065.2 Penaeus monodon
GGCAAATACACTACCCTGAAATAATTAGACCGTCAGTTAACGCATAATTATTATTTACACGATTATTC
>NC_051412.1:25943546-25943906 GCF_015228065.2 Penaeus monodon
ACAAGGATCTTAAAAAGAAAATAAAGATGGGGAAAGAGAAACAGAGGAGAAACGGAGAGGTTCTTAAAGAGGAAAAGGAGATAGGGAAGAAGAAAGGGAGGGAGATCAGAGGGAAAAGGGGGGTGGGAGAGGGAGGGAAGGGGGTAAGGGAGCGAATGAGGATAAGGAAGAAGAAGAGGAAAATAGGAGGGGGCAGACTAGAGTTTAAGGGAAGAGGAGTAAATTGAAGGAAAAGTGAGGGAGTGAGGGAAAGGGAAAAGTGTAGGGAGAGGGGAGAGAGAAAGAAAAGGAAAAGGGAGACAGAGAAAGGGAAAGAGAGAGAGCAGTACCCCTTTATTTTCTTTATTTCTTTCGTAGATT
>NC_051412.1:25945273-25945392 GCF_015228065.2 Penaeus monodon
TATTCACCATATATTTTTTTACATTCTTATTCTTTGATATTTTGTTGGAAGTTCTTCTGAAATACCAAAGGCGTTTTTTTTAACACTGATAAATATACATGGTGTTGCAGGGGTAAATG
>NC_051412.1:25945760-25945941 GCF_015228065.2 Penaeus monodon
GAGAAAGAGGAAAGAGATGTAGACAGGATGGAGCGAAAGAAAATGGACGTCTTTCCCGTGATAAGAGAAAACGGGTCGGGAGACGAGAGTCAAATTGAAACGAAATTATTACATCAATAAAAAAGAAAATGATGATGATATCGCATTAGAGAACCTTAAAAAAGATATAAGAATGCATCTG
>NC_051412.1:25945988-25946325 GCF_015228065.2 Penaeus monodon
CTTAGTGTCTCGTGTTGACGGATCGAGAGGGTGTGGCGGGTAAGAGAATGACCTCGCCATTGTTACTAACACGGACCGAGGAAACACTGACCAACCAGGTGGACGGGCGTACATCTCTCTTAAAACTCTTCTTCTGATATTTTCTATCGGAATACAGCTTTGCAAATAACTTAGAGTAATAAATTATATTTCCTGCGATTTATTACCCATCGATAGACCACCATATATATTACAGAAAGCGTATCTTAGCTGATAAAAAAAAAAAAATGGAATAACACCAGATAAAGAAAATATTCCAAAAATTCACAGCTTTAATAAGATGTACATAAAGGCTTAT
>NC_051412.1:25946354-25946843 GCF_015228065.2 Penaeus monodon
TAGCCATGTCCCCGTCTGAGGGTTGCTTGCGAGTCTGGCGGTTGTGGAGTCAGGTGAATCCGACCTCTTCACACCTGTAAGACTTAAACTGTTTCTTTTATTTATTTCTTTGAGTCGGTAGCGCGGAAAATTTATGACACAGTGAATTGTTACAGATTATAATGAAAAAATAAGATGGCATTATTAGTGTGGAGTGTTATGCGAGGAATCTATGTTTTGTGATTGTATGTGGCATACAGGAATAAAGACTAGATGCTATATATTTTTTCATGCTAAAGAACAGATGCATAGTTAACTATTACATATTTATAAGATGATATTCGCTTTATCTGATTTATCGATAAACCGGCATTTTTTATCTGATTTTCGTGATAAACTGTTTCAACGCGTCTCTGACCAGTTAAATCTCAGTCGAGTCAACAGTCGAGAGCATTACCTGTCGGAGGCCTGAACGATTTACTGTAATTAAACTGTCTCACTCACCTCTTC
>NC_051412.1:25946887-25947014 GCF_015228065.2 Penaeus monodon
ATTAATGTTAGTGCTTAATATGCTTTACATGTTTCGGTGTTAGTGATTGTGATAGATCAATTTGATTCTCCGAAAATTAACACAACCGTCTGTCTGAAAACTGCTGCTTCTCTGATGATAATTTTGT
>NC_051412.1:25947371-25947638 GCF_015228065.2 Penaeus monodon
ACACACTCTCTCGGCAATATATTAGTCATCCTAGCAGAGTACAAGACAAAAGAACGAGGGGTGGGGGTGGGGGGGTGGGTGAAGGGAGTAGAGGGCAAAGGAGGCTATAATTGCACCTCGCCAGCATCTTGGTTCAAGGAATAACAACATCTTAGCTTTAGTGTTCTCTTCTCTCCTCCTCGATCGCTGCGCTTCCGTTTAGACAATAGCATCTTAGGACGTTGTTGGAGAGGCGATTATGCTTATCCTCAAGACGTTCCTTCTAAT
>NC_051412.1:25948219-25948563 GCF_015228065.2 Penaeus monodon
AACACAATAGATTGCATGAGGGTGAAGCTGTGTGCGGGAGAACTGAATCGTCTCCCGTACACATTGGCTGAGTAGACGACTGCGCTTATCACAGCGTCCTCGCAACACTGCACTGACAAAACACATGTGTTTGTATTCAACAGTGTTTGTGTTTTCAGCCAACAACAGGCCGGCCCTTTATTCTTCAGATATCTTGAGGTCGTGGTCACTCGAGTGGGTCCTCATGTCCGACAACAGATACTGACTAACTAATGACTCTCGTGGGCTCTCTGCGATCGCTTAATGGCCTTTGACGCGGCTTATCCCGACTGCCTCGTCGACAGGGGAGTCTGTCTCTGCTCGCT
>NC_051412.1:25949994-25950171 GCF_015228065.2 Penaeus monodon
ATACATATAAATTGACTGGTAGATAGATATAGACAGAGCTAAATATATATAGACTGAGCTAAATATATAAATTCGTACAACTTGTGTATGTTCCTTTACGTATCCACATATAGATGCTATACTTAAAGTACTGCGTGTGTGTGCGTGGGTGGTTGGTTGTGTTTGCATGCGTTCGTA
>NC_051412.1:25950215-25950322 GCF_015228065.2 Penaeus monodon
AGCGACAACCACAACGAGGCCTGAAATAACATCGGTCTTGGATGTTGCCACCTTGTCCGCCACCCCGAGTTACACGGGCGGAAAAGGCCTGTGATAAATAGGCTTAA
>NC_051412.1:25950490-25950648 GCF_015228065.2 Penaeus monodon
ACGGGATTTAAAGGCATTCCTTCCGAAGACAATTGAAGCTTTCGTCAAGGGCCCTTAAAGGAGTACCGTAGTGGGTGGGGCTAAAGCTTACTAAGCCTTGAATGAAGCTTTGTAGTTTGGGAGAAAGAGAGGGGCAGAGAGAGGGGGAAAGGAGGGTG
>NC_051412.1:25950812-25951108 GCF_015228065.2 Penaeus monodon
CGACACACACACACGCATACACGCGCGTGCGTCATACACAAGACACCAAGATCAAATAAAAATATCTAATAAAGAAACAAACAAGAAAAAAAAACACGCAAAGAGGGAGAGATGGACGCAGAGAAACGTAGTATTTATGGAAAATTCTGGAATCCAAGTAAAGACTTTCATGAGAATCTTTGATCTTTCACATACTGACATACGTCAACAAAGCGAAAGGAAAAGTAAAGGAATTCGTAAACAGAGAATTTCCTTCTTTCTGTGTCTGTATCTCGATGAGGATACGCTGGTTCATG
>NC_051412.1:25951333-25951440 GCF_015228065.2 Penaeus monodon
CATGAGTTAGAAGAAGTTATAGAAAATAACACACTAGTTCCCACTTTGCATTATAGACCTAATAGTACCCCTATAGCAACATATTGATGATGTAAAATTGATCTACC
>NC_051412.1:25951747-25951872 GCF_015228065.2 Penaeus monodon
AAATATACATTTAAGGCAAAAGAAACGATACATCTTCTTCGCCAGTGGTTCGCCCAAGAGGAAAATCAATATGTCACAATTCCGATGCCGCTCCTTCTTACTAGCTCCAGGAAATGGTTGGAAGA
>NC_051412.1:25952544-25952769 GCF_015228065.2 Penaeus monodon
ACTTGAGATTGTGTGATGGAAATTTATGTGTGGGTTTGCCCTGGCCAAGGGACCAGCTGATTGCATTTCGGGTGCGAGCGTGTGGGTCCAGCATTCAATTGAGAGTTTCATTGGTAGTGCGACTCATCATAGAAAATGGTTGGAATATATATATTTTACTTTTTATGGCGGGTTTGAGATCATCCAGTAACTATTTTCTTTGGAGAGATTTTCGTTAGGGTTTAA
>NC_051412.1:25952825-25953092 GCF_015228065.2 Penaeus monodon
ATCTATCAAAATAATCATCCTTTATTCATTCTTATATCTGTTTTTTTTAAATTTTTTCCTACATCTTTTCCCTCTTTCTCCCCTTCCCTTTTCCATCGATTACCTCTCTCAATGTAAAATTTTCTCAAGGGATAGGCCCTCCGTGAATTTTTGCCACCCGATCTGTTTCCAACGGGAAAAGGGGGAGCCCGACCCGGCAGGGAAGCCATTGTTCAGCTTTAAGAGGAGGGGGAAAAACTACAAGATTGTGGTCCATGGGCTCAACAC
>NC_051412.1:25954023-25954969 GCF_015228065.2 Penaeus monodon
CTAATGATAATGCTTTATGAGGGTAAAAAGAAACTAGAAATGGAGCAAAAGAAGGATAAATTTAAAATTTCCAAAAAGCAGAATAAAAAATGTTGTGAAACACGAATTTAAAAGATGGAAAAGAAAATTTTTTTACGAATTATTCCGAATGCCACCCCCCCCCCCCTTCCCAACCCCCACTGGATTTGAGGCTTGAACTGCGGATCGCCATTGAAGCAAAATTCCTTTTGGTCAGCCGGATATTTCACGCAAAGACGCATTTTGAAGATGCCGCACCATCAAACATTATCAAAGTCCCGTTACGCATCAAAAACAAACCTTTCCTATATTTATCCAGATTCCAAAAAGCAAATACGATTTCCGGAGAACACTGACCTCTCCCTCGATAATGAGGAACGCTCTAAAATCAATAAACGAAAACAAAAGAACATCGCCGAGGTCACGTGACTGGCGCGTGTCCAACCTGCGGGACGCCTCAATTATAATCTCAAATTGCTTTCCCGGAATAAAAACCCTCGCGATGTCCTTTGAGTTTTGTCAACCTCATTTTCAGTCCAGTTTTTATATGTGAATTTGTGCGTGAGTGAGTGCGCGTACGTGTGTGTGCGTATGGGCCTGTTGGGACCCTTTGATTCCCATAAGAAAATAATGAACCTTCCCCGGCGGTCGCTTACGCACAGAGGCTGGCCCGGTGACACGCGCCGGCCCGAAGACATTCCCGGAAAGGCAAATCTTCAAAGGGAATTATAAGTATTATCCTAAAGTATCTCGCGCATCAATCAATGGATTTAAGTATTATGAATCACAACTATAGACTGATAAATGCAGTGGACAAAGAAACATTTATATCCAGCTACTCGATTAACTTAATACTAATATTAAAAATTGTGACGTGGATTAAATATTTTCAAAACCCCCTTTACAAAGTAAAAATCTCAGAGGATCT
>NC_051412.1:25955002-25955386 GCF_015228065.2 Penaeus monodon
CCCCAAAGGCACAAGTAAGTAGTCGCGTTCGTGAATAAATCAGAAATTCGCCTCGAACAATATGGAAAACAAAAGGATTTAGAAGAAAATTAAAAAAATGATATTGTTCTGCTAAACTGGGGTGCGTGTGTGTCTGTGCATAGATGGCTCGCACATCTTCCGCACAATTTTGTGTTTTTTAATCGTATTTCTGTTGTTGTTTTTTGAGCAGTAATACTAATTATAAAGCTCATTTTACAATTGATAATCAGTGCAAATAGTAAAACGAAATCTTCGTGAAAATATTCAAAATCGGGACAGAAAAATGAATAAACAAAATAATCGACTGAGGCAAACAGCTGGGAGATTCGAGAGTTATTAGGTAAAAGAATACTGCATACTCAG
>NC_051412.1:25956509-25956614 GCF_015228065.2 Penaeus monodon
TTGAAATGGAATTCCATGAATATGCAATAAATCTCTCATTATTTCGATTTCCTGTAAATCCGTATATGTAAACAAAATAATCATTTTAAAAAATCACATCTCAGT
>NC_051412.1:25956634-25956891 GCF_015228065.2 Penaeus monodon
CGCCATTTTTTCATTCTTTATTTTCCGTCCTTTAACTCTTCCATTTTTCTGCAACGCGAAAGATGTAAAGATATTCTCCGTTCGTACCCGGATGGCGGCCATATTTGCATCCGTTAACATCCCAATTAATGTAAACACTCCAGGAAATTAAAGCACAATATTCTGTGAGAGGAAGTTGTCAGCGGATCTGCAATCTAACGTCGTTCTGTACAGGCTGAACGTATATCTATATTTTCTAGCGCTCTCTCTATATCTTG
>NC_051412.1:25960011-25960156 GCF_015228065.2 Penaeus monodon
CACAAACCCCACAGTTCCCACAACCAGCCATCCCTCTCTCGACGCTGACCCTGGTAGACGCCCATGCGGTTCCCACGATCTCGCTTCTGAATGGTGGAAAATCGATGTTTATTTTTCTGATTTGCGGCCCCGCTGTGTTGACTCT
>NC_051412.1:25960453-25960664 GCF_015228065.2 Penaeus monodon
ATTAATTGGGGGGAATGAACGAAGAGGAAAAAAGGTGATTAGCAGAAGGAATAAAGAAAAGAAGAAATGTAATTGGGAAATGAAGAAAGGAAGAAAAATTGGTGATTGGAGAATAAAAAAGGATTTTTAGGGGGATAAAGTAAAGGAAGAAGAAAGATGGTGAGAGAATGAATAAAGGAGAGATGGGAGAACTGAAGAAAAAATAGACTGA
>NC_051412.1:25960797-25960959 GCF_015228065.2 Penaeus monodon
GAAAAAATATATTAACAAACATCACAACTTTTTTTTAATATATACATAGATATAAACAGAATAAAAAAAATAATTTAATACAGATTACCAAATAAACCAAAAAAATAGATTAACAAACACATAGAAAAAATAGACAGGTAAGTCTGGTGCAAACGAAGAGGG
>NC_051412.1:25961001-25961122 GCF_015228065.2 Penaeus monodon
TTAATAAGTTTAGAAAGATCTGCAGCGAGGTATTTACTCGCGCGTATTAGTTCATTTCAGCTCATACATCATTACTTGGGATTCCTTTAATTCGGCGTTGATGTTGACCTTTTTTTCTATT
>NC_051412.1:25961353-25961450 GCF_015228065.2 Penaeus monodon
TTGAGTTTTATAGGTTGAATATATCATCTTTATTTTGAGGGGTAAGAGATTCGGAGAAGGAGGGAGGTGTCTAAAATTTATGCTTGTACATATATTT
>NC_051412.1:25968575-25969223 GCF_015228065.2 Penaeus monodon
CCTAAAGAAAAAAGAAGGCGTAGATATATACATATTCCACACATTTGCATCACCCCGTGCTAAGAATTAGGTGGAAAATGCTAAGTTGATACATCAGTAGATATATCGACCAAAACAAAAATAAACTACAAATAAAACATATATTTCCACATAAACACACACTGCTACCTTTACCGCAGCCCCCCCCCCCCCAAAAAAAAAAAAAAAGAACACACCCTTTCCCACATCCTCCTCCCCTGAACCATGATAATGAGCCCCCTTCACCCCCGGCAAACTTTTCCCAAAACCCACTGGCCGGTTCTCTGCGCTGGCGGCGACGCGTTTCCCGGCATGGCTCTAAAGAGGCTATAATAGAAGTGTCATAGAACCTGGAATGATCTGCATACTCTTGATTATTCACTCCCATTCGCCGATTTGGAGAGCGGAGTGAAAGGGGATCTTAGCAGTCTTATTTTCAGAGAGGTATAGAGTTGGTGGGAGGGGAAGGGGGGGGAGGGAATAAAGAAGATGGTTTTGGTGTGAAATGAGGTTGTTTTGACTCTTTTTATTTCTCTCATTTTTCTCTATGCAAACTCACTTGTGAGATTCATCGTGTGAATTCTTATTTTACCAAATTTCTTTTTTTTATGATGCGTTCGTTTTTGTTCT
>NC_051412.1:25969403-25969728 GCF_015228065.2 Penaeus monodon
TGCCAAAATTGTCATTTTTCTTTAATGTTAATCGTCCAGTTCTCTTTCTATCCAATGGTGACCATTTCCTAACTGCCCGAACCACCACACGACCATAACAAGGCGCGGCATCAATAGCTCCTAGCCCATACCGGTATCACAACAGCATTAATAACCGATGGAACCTTCATTAGTCATTATACCTGGAAATGTTAATTGAAATAGATCTGCGCGCGTTGAATAATGAATGATAGGCGTCTGCAATCGATTACCTTGGTGTCTGCAATGAGTGAGACAGCAATGTTACCCGTCAAGGATCCAAACTTTCAATGTCTCAGTTAGACTG
>NC_051412.1:25970070-25971136 GCF_015228065.2 Penaeus monodon
TGACGTGGTAATGATTTAGAATTAGCACACTAGGGTTAAAAGCAACTTTTCTTTTTAGATACATACTATCCCTGTCTACCTTGAATATCAAGTGGGTAATTGTAGCCGTTGTAATGACTTGCTGAGGTGAAATATTATGTAAATTGTGAGTTTTTTATGTGTTATGAATTATCTCGACTATACTAAACATTTTAAACTCAAATGAATAATGTATATAGGTACTGATTTAGAGTTTGAAGAGGCATCGTTCTTCAGTGCAAAGTGGATTTCAAACCTTTCTCATCCATTCACTGTAGCGGCAGAATGTATAATTTTCAAATATTAACTTCACTCGTTGCTATCACTCAAAATAACACTACATATCAAAGTGAACTATACTGTAGTATGAAAAAGCAATAAAGAAAGCAAAATACATTACTCGTATTGTTTTATTAATACGTAGTATTGCGATATACTTTAGTTAGCCTTATAAATAATACATCTTCTGTGATCACATATCAAAGAAAAACAAGATTTTAGTGGGTAACTATACAATTCCGTATCGAAATGAAATTAAAATGAATGGGTAGAATATTGAAAATATTAACTTGAGAATAATAACACAGGTTTTATATCTAATGGATATTTCGTACTATGTGTTTAAGAGTATTCATAGAACAAATTAATAACTTTTATATTATGATGAAAATTATACTTATTTCCCGAATATACTAACGATTTTTGGGCGAAATAAAAAAAGGGTTAAACTTTTAAAATTTTTTTAAAAGGTGTTTTACGGGGATTCAGCCCGAACACCAAACAAAAAGGGCTTTAAATGTTTCGTCTACTAACATTTTAAAAAAAAATGGTTTAAGCAGAAAAAAATAACTGCTGTAGGACATGTTGTTATCAAAAGTGTGTGCTTTCATTATATATGAAATAAATCATTATATATTTTGAATAAATGGTTCCCCAAACGAAATTTACTCTCCATATGGGCATACTAATCTTAGTAATCAGTGGTCTGAAAAACCCCTAAATTACCAAAATTTTTTTCACTTAAAAAAGCAGGAAAAAGTTGATTAAA
>NC_051412.1:25971202-25971593 GCF_015228065.2 Penaeus monodon
GAATTTCCGTTAGTCTCAAAGTATTTCCTTCTCATTTCTTTTATCTTCATCTCCCCCTTTTTTTTGTCACGAATATCTTAACGACTTTGGCGTAAATGTAATCCAGTCAACGTCATCATGTTATAATTGATTCTGGGGTTTTGATCCACGATACTCAGTGCAAACAAAACTCGTCTTTTTTCTTTCTATCTTAGACTTTTCAAAAAATGGTTTACCCCAAAATCCCTGCTTTTCTTTTTTATCTCACTCTTTGTGCTTTCTCTTTTTACTTACTGTCTTATTTTTTCTTTCTGTTCTCACACTCTTTCTCTCCATATCGGTCTTTCTTTCCGTATTCGTGTTACTTCAATCTCATTACTCTTTCTTTCTCCTCTTTAACGGAAATTATTTA
>NC_051412.1:25974291-25974414 GCF_015228065.2 Penaeus monodon
CCATCCTGGCGATAATTTGATATTGATATAACTGTAGACAGGTCTTTTATATATCAATATACGTCACTGAGCCATTTCGCCTTTCGAATTCAATGTATATCACTGATGTTTTCATGATCACCA
>NC_051412.1:25975318-25975483 GCF_015228065.2 Penaeus monodon
GGGATATCTATTTTCATCCTCAAATACATAGCTTCGTACATAATATTTTCTACCACCCTTACGACTGAAGATCAATATAACGGAAGAATCTACTAGTTAGATATGCAGTTCGCGAGATCTCCACTCTCGGTGGAAATGTTTTTAGATATTTCCGAGACAATTTCA
>NC_051412.1:25975620-25975747 GCF_015228065.2 Penaeus monodon
TATCTATCCTCTTCTGTGTATTTTGTTTCTGTTTTTCTGTTTTTCTGCACTCGTTTTACATGTATTGTGTTATCATCATCAACGGGTATGCGGGGCCGATTCCAGGGCTTTCCGTGCTTGTTTGGTC
>NC_051412.1:25976022-25976230 GCF_015228065.2 Penaeus monodon
CTAATAAGGAATAGAGGTAAACAAAACAAAAGAGTTAATGTGTTCTTTAACTGAATTGTACAAATACTGGTAATAAAGTAGATAGCACATATCAGATTCCTTTTAAAACCGTTTTATACATAGTCTGTGCAGCAAGCCCAAGGAAGGTGAAGGTAAATCATTCGTTTTGCAAATACTACTCAGAAAGTCAACTTGCTGACTGCTTTAT
>NC_051412.1:25976309-25977669 GCF_015228065.2 Penaeus monodon
TGACTTTCACACTCCAAGACAGTTTGTCTCAGGATTTGGCTTAAATAATTATAAAATACAAACAGAAATTCATACATTTATACATGTTTGATCGTTTTATCCATTTACTCACGTCGAGTAGAAGATAATAACAAAATACTAATATACATTCACTACAGTCAGTTATTTAAATAAAAATAAAATAGAGAAAATAACCTCCTTTTAACCAACCTACAAAGTCACATCGGTGTCACACTGTAAAAAACAACCTACACGTTATACCAGAAATATACCAGAACTAAATATCCAAAACAGAACCTGTGCAGAAAGGTCCAACTTCGGAAAAATGGTCCCATACACCTTACACAGACCTATAGAACCTTCCATGACAAAAAAAAAACATCCATTCCATGACTCATTTCTACCGGGCAATAGGTAATCACAGGTATGTGGTCTCGTGACTTCACTTCTCTCCCTCCTTTCCTTCCTCCCTACGTTCTCTCCTCCTCCCCCTCCCTTTTTCCTAACATTATCCAGAATAAGAAATTTACAGTAATTCATATCATTGCTCCGTTGTTTATCCCAGAACATATGGCGGTGATGAAGTACAGAGGCTTATGGAAGATCTGCTTGTGAGCTTGTACAACTGTCGCAAAGAAATATGGGCGTAGAGGAATATGAAATTATTGAGTTTTAAGCTCTTTTTTCCAAACTTCCAAACCGGAAGGATATATTTCTTTGGCTTTTTTGAGTTTTTGTTCTTTTTTTTTAAGTGGCCGCGGGATTGCGAATGGTCCCAAATATCCTCGGTTTGGCAGACTGGAAAGCACCAGAAGAAGTGTTTGAAATGCGTGGTGAAATGCCTGCTTTGTGACGTGAACTGTTTCGAAAAGAAAATGCGATAATGCAATGAAATTCATTCGTAATGGTCATGAAATGCACGGGAAAATGTATGAGGAGAACTTCGAATGGAAATAGCTTCTGTAGCAACAACAACAACCAAAAGGCAAACAAAGGAGTGTTTCAGTTCGGAGCAGCAGAAGTCAAAAACCTTTTCCACATTCTCACACTCCTCTCGCGAAGCAACCTAGACAACCGCATCATTAACATCTAGCGTCCTCCTGTTCGTTTAACACCGGGTTCCGTTCCTCGTTCTGCTGGGGTTCTGCGAAGGGCGTGCGGTTGTTCTTGGCCAGGAGGGTGGGCGAGTGTTCGCTCACGGGACTCAGCTGCTCCGTCAGGTTCTGCAGCTGGTCGGCGTCCGCAGTCACCGCCGCCGTGTCCCTCTCGGTCGATCCCCTAGGGGAGGAGGGGAAGCGGGTCAGCATCTGTCTGAGTGGCTGAATTGTGCTCATTTTGGCGATCAATCTTTGCCAAATAC
>NC_051412.1:25977800-25977930 GCF_015228065.2 Penaeus monodon
ATTTTTGTTTCTTTTTCCTGCTGAAATTTAACGGATGGTGTATATATATTCTTGGCATTTATCTTCCGTTACTATTACATCTTGGTGAAGGGTAATCGCCAAAAATGATTTAATGAAAAAAGTAGATCAG
>NC_051412.1:25977957-25978074 GCF_015228065.2 Penaeus monodon
GTGTTGGTTTGTGGAGCAAATACTTAGGGTGTATTTTGTTTTCTTTTCTCTCTGTTGCTTCCTATCAAGGGTTTTAAGGCAAACAAATAAAATTGTTGATATTGATATTCATGCAAA
>NC_051412.1:25978500-25979116 GCF_015228065.2 Penaeus monodon
AATATCACTCTATGCAGTAAGCCTGTACCATGATGCCATGCACACTAAGCACCTTTGTCTGTGTTGTATATGTCTCAGTTTCCTGTGGTCTAGCCAGTGATGTATAGAGCTGCCTACTAGATGTGTTGTAAAATAATAATAATAATCAGAAATTAGGAGTCGTGATCATAGTCGGGTGTGTCTGCTTTCACGGGTCACGCACGTAAGTTTTGGTTTGCATTTACCAATTAATGTGGTCCAGTTTGACTCTTAAAAGAATGGGGTGATTCGGTCTCCAATGTAGAGGCTCGTCTTGTAAAGTTTACTCCATTTTTTTTTTCATTATTATTATTGTTTGTTTGTTTTAAAGCAAAGATACTCTTGAGAAGTTGGTGATGACTGCCTGAATATATGTTCAAAGAAACATCATTGTATTTAAGTTAATTATCATCACCAATCTGCCACCCTGTTACCAATCATCACCACCTTCGCCTTGGTTAAAAAAATGATCTGTTAAATCTTGACAAACCCTTTATCATCAATAAAAAGAGCCTCGGAGTTGGGAAACTAGAACGTCTAGTCTAAAACCACAGCAAAAAAAATCTGGTCTTTGATCTTCGTATTAGTGTCCTTACTA
>NC_051412.1:25979138-25980122 GCF_015228065.2 Penaeus monodon
GTCAATTCCTCTCCGTCTGCGTTGACTGATGTCATGTCAGACTTACTTAGTAGGAAAGATCTCCGCCCAAATGCCCGGGTGCGGGAGGTGTTTGCTGTGTGTTGGTGCTTTGTGTGACCTCCTGTGATTTGGTCTGCTTGCGGGAGGTCCATGTACAGCCACAGATGTTGCTTCGAGGAACAGTGATTGAGAACCATTTTTTTTAAATGGAGTTTTTGCTCTTCTCACAGGCAGAGTGGCAAAGGTACTGTCATGGTATTTCTTGTGTGAACCCAATCAGGCAAATCCGAGAGAAGGTAAATCTTTCTTTTAACATTCGTTTAATTATGAGAGCTGCTCAAAGAGGTTATCGAATAGAATCAGGTCATGTGGTGAATTACGGGAGGGGTATAACAGTACCATTACCTCAGATGCATAGGAAAGGAAAGTTTTACTGTATACAAAAACAAACATGCAAACAGGGTTTCTCACCATGCAAACTCTGTCTGGAAGGAAGGCACGATTCTTAATAATAATTATCAGCGATAATTACTTGCACATAATTCCAAGAACCATCCATTTATATTTTGAACGACTGACATTCTACTGACATATTGTACGTAGTTATATCAGCAATAAAATGCGACAAATAATTTCTTACGTCTTACATACTCTAAAGAAAAAAAATCCAAAATATTCTAACTCATTAATTGAGAAAACTAAATAGCTTATTCTAATGGTATGCTTTCTCATTCTTGGCCTTCATTCCACACATTAACCACATGACACCCAGAAAGTACTGCCATTAAACAAACTTAAGAAAACAAATGAAGATCTCTCCCATATTGAACTAATAAGAAAATCCAAACAAAAAAAAACTCCTCCATGCTGAACTGAAAATCTAAGCAAAGCAAAGTACATTACACCAAAACATTTTGCAGATAAACAAAATGAATAAAAACAAAATAATCGTATTTAAGTCAACAGATATTCCAAGCAAAGCAA
>NC_051412.1:25980183-25980465 GCF_015228065.2 Penaeus monodon
CTCCACATCAAATGACAAGAACGAGACTAATATAAGACTGTATCTCACGAAGTACATTATGCTTACAGCCGTTCGAGCAATCTTACCTCCCAAAGTTCTCCCCATCCTCTATGGTTTCTGGAAGACGTCGGTTAAGTGTCTCTGGCAGCAGGAGAGACAGAGTGCCAGCCGCGAAGGCCATGGCACCGAAGATAATGAGGGGCAGCGGCTGCCACTGGGCGCCCTTTTCATGAGGGAGAAAGATTTTGCGTGATGTGGCTTTTAGTCATTTTGCTCTGGGGA
>NC_051412.1:25980596-25981254 GCF_015228065.2 Penaeus monodon
TTGTAGTGGGAGTTTTTGTTGTAGATACTTTATCGGGTTATTTGTCTGAGTCTTTGGGGAAATTAGTCACTTTTTGTTACTTTGATTGCACATACACGCAAATATATACGAGTGCATACAACACATGTTTACACATCTACATACACATAAAACGCGTCTGCAAGCCTCAGAAAACAATAATAAGAGAAAAACAAGAACAAGAGGAACAAACCGACGGAGCGCCGACTCACCAGGAGGTTGACGAAGGGCGCGAGTGCCCCGCCCACCCGCGCCACCATGGATGACGCCCCTACGCCCACGTTGCGTACCACCGTCGGGAAGATCTCGGCCGTCAGCACGTAGATGATGGCGTAGGTGGCGGTGATGCAGAATTTCCCGAACATGGACGCGCAGATCAGCAGCCACGTGGTTCCTGGCGAGGGGTATGGCGGCGAGTGAAAGGGGGGCGATTTTATGGGGGGTGGGAGTGGGGGCGTGGTGTATGTGTGCGGTTTTGTTTTGTTTTTTGTATATTTAGATTGGTGTAGATATATAGGCAAAGAGACATAGAGATTGATAGATTTATAACCAGATAAATGTATCCTAGTAAGAAAAAAATCATAATTAACCCAAATATATACTTTCGTATCAATTCAGTCCCTAACACTAGACTCGGTTT
>NC_051412.1:25981331-25981593 GCF_015228065.2 Penaeus monodon
GCCTCTACCCGCTTTTCCACCCTCACCTTCTGGAATAAACATGGTACTCAGCAGGGACACCCCGCCGAGTAGCAGAAAGGCACAAAGGGGAATGCGACGCCCCACGCGGTCCAGCAGCAGGATGGTGAGGGCGTGAGCAGGCAGTTCGACGGCTCCGCTTATCACGAAGTTAAGGTAGTCATTCCCGCCCAAGTTGCCCGTGTTCAAGGACAGGCCGTAGTAGACCCCGCTGTTGACGAACCTGTGGGAGGAGGAGAGTGTG
>NC_051412.1:25981624-25981832 GCF_015228065.2 Penaeus monodon
CACGAGGGTGAAGTGCTTATGGTGGGGGGCATTTGCGGGTGGAAGTGGTAGTTGCAACTGGGAAGTGGGTTTGGTGTTCGCGGTTGCAGAGGTATGGTGGTAATGACAATTCCTGTGATCTTTAACTGGATGAAAGATGATAATGGTGATGGCAGTGGAAAGAACAATCTTTAAAATGAAAATGAATAAAAATGACGTTCCTCATCAG
>NC_051412.1:25981908-25982604 GCF_015228065.2 Penaeus monodon
TTTATGTGCCTGACTGAGGACTTTGTATTCGAAACGAAACGTTTTTATTCCGTTTTTCTTGTGTTTCATTCATTTATGTATGTTAATGGGTTTTGTGTTTGTGTTCAGAATAGTGATTTTTGTTTTGATGAAGCGAGTGTTATTTTCTCTCATGCTTGTCATTGTTAGCAGATATAACGTAATGGCAGAAATAAGAGCGACGATGTTACAGTGGCAATGATGAAACAGCTATTATGGCGATACCATCAGTCAATATTAGCAGAGATAATTAAAATAATCTAATGATTACACCCTTGACATTTACATTGGAAAACCTGCTGAACACGTGATCAGGAAGAGATGCATTATACATAAACACGAGATAACAATCGCAAACGCATATCATTACATATTAAAATACATACTGAAACAAATGCATATTCTACAACGGAACAGGATTTTGAGCTTCAGTAGCAAATAAAACAAGAGTGAAAGAAAAAGGTGTAGATGTTTAACGTAAAAAAAAAAATCACCTTTTCTTAGACTAATCTAAACACGCAAGAACAAATAACCATTTGTACAGATTCTGAATCGTATTGTAGATGTCGAGCCTAAAATATGTCTATTTTTAGGTTCAATATTAATGCCTAAAAGAAAAAAAATAACCAGTTGAAGCAGTTAGACATTAAAAAAATAATAATGATTAAAAAAAAAAAA
>NC_051412.1:25982978-25983200 GCF_015228065.2 Penaeus monodon
TTGATCACATAAAATTGGAAATAACCAAAAAGGAAATACCAACCAGTTGAAGAAAATGTTGAGCGTCTTCCTCCTCAGGTTCGGATAGCGGAAGAGGTCCAGGAAGTTGCCCTTCCCCGAGTCCTTCGCCGTCTTCGGAAGCTCCACCACCTGCAGGATCATCTCCTCCGATACCTGGCGAGAGTTCGTAGTTGGTCTCTTTGAACTAAGGATCAAGGGGGT
>NC_051412.1:25984484-25984641 GCF_015228065.2 Penaeus monodon
GCCGCCTTCTCGAGAATGACCTTGGCCTCCGCCGCCCGGCCCTTGCTGATGAGCCAGCGGGAGGACTCGGGGATCACCCTGGGGGCACAAGGGGGGGGGGGGAGGAACATGGGGTTACTGGGTTAGTATACGATATAGGAGTATGTGTTCATAAGTA
>NC_051412.1:25984739-25985496 GCF_015228065.2 Penaeus monodon
TTTACCCACAGACACATAAGGTATATACACATAAAAGTTGATTTCCTATCTTGACACATTTGCCACAAACAGCCAGTAACAAAACGAAACGAAATAACAAACTGGCAGAGCTAGTAATAGAGCTATCGTACCAAATGATGGCAAAGAATGAACACCTGTCGGCAACAGCGAAGCAGATCGTCGAACTAGCTCTCAGATCAAACGAACTAAGCTCTCAAACAAACGAACCAGCTCACAAACAAATGAATCAGCTCTTACAAAAACTAGCTCTCAAACAAATGAACTAACCAGCTCTCAAATAAACCAGCTCTCAAACAAATTAACTAGCATTCAAACAAACGAACCAGCTCACAAACAAACGAACCAGCTCTTACACAAACTTAGCTCTCAAACGAACAGTTCTTAAACTAACTAACCAGCTCTCAAACAAACGTATCTGTTTCCCACGATCATGACCATCACCCGCTCATGACTTGGCATCCGTTCGACACGTCTCTCATGACAGGGCGTCTCATGTAAGTCTTACGAAGCATCTGGCCAATCTTGACAGTGGGTCTGTTTTGTTGTTGCTCGGTTTCCCTTGACTTGTTCGATTTTGCTTTCATGCTCTGGTTTTGTTTACTTCATCAGCTGATCGTTGGTGGTGGTATACATTTTTTTGTTGTTGTTTTTAATAGAGATGGAAATGGTTTTGATGTTTCTGTTTTAGGAACATTATAAATCTCTAAAACAACCCCAAAAAAGAAGACAGCGAGAA
>NC_051412.1:25985549-25985635 GCF_015228065.2 Penaeus monodon
AAGAGAAAAAATATGTAGTAATTTTTTTATATAAGTTATGTCTTTGAAGAGGAAGCAAATAATTGATTTATTTTTGCGAATATTCT
>NC_051412.1:25986488-25986838 GCF_015228065.2 Penaeus monodon
TGCAACTCCTACTGCAACAGCGACAATAATTTTATTGAAAATACTAAAAATCACCTCAAAGCAAAGGAACGACACGAACTACGGCATGAACGGCAATAAATCTCCTTTAGGAAAAAGATAAATAATAAACCTCACTGTGACGTCACCAAACCCAACCAGTGACGTCACAAAAGCCAATACATGACGACATCAAACTCAACCAGTGACGTCACAAATGCCAATTCTCGACGCCACCAAACCCAAACCCTATGACGTCATCAGACCGAACCAATGATGCCAATAACTCCAACCCAGTGACGTCATTAAACCTATACCCAGTGACGTCATCAAACCTAACCCATGACGTCACT
>NC_051412.1:25986901-25987119 GCF_015228065.2 Penaeus monodon
TGAAGTCACCAAACTCAGACCCCCAATGACGTCACCAAGCCACCACCTACCAGTAGTACGGAATGAAGAGGACCGCCGGCAGGGTCATGGTGATCTGCAGCCACCGCCAGGAGGGGATTCCCCAGGCCAGCACCGCCGCGGTGAAGTACCCGATGGTGTAGAAGGCCTGCGCTAAAACCCCGACCAGCACGCGCCTCTTCTTGCCCACCAGTTCCATC
>NC_051412.1:25987729-25987799 GCF_015228065.2 Penaeus monodon
TGCGCACCATTGTAAAAACAGAATTCTGCAACACACCATCCCTCACATTTCTACAAAATTATAGGTAATG
>NC_051412.1:25987827-25988840 GCF_015228065.2 Penaeus monodon
ATTTCGACGCCCCCGTCCTCACAACGCACAAGAAACCAGACACTACATTACTCTAAAGAAATATTTCATCCACTGTGCATTCTCATATATATTCCTTCTTTTCGACGGCCACAAATGACTGTAAACTCACGAGAGACTACGTACCTTTATACATATTCTGTTCACTGAGACCAAAGTGTACATGGTCAAATATATACCCTATTTTCTCTAACCAAAGATTTAGGCCGCTTATATACGCTCTCTTTAATTTGACCGAAGACTTCTAACATAAACTCCCATCACTCATAAACTCGTCACTCACACCAAAGACTTTTTATATGACTTCTCCTCTGACCAAATCTCTCATATAAACTCTCCTCTAACAAAAGTCCTTCTTACACACACTCCCATCACTCGAATCGAACATTACCTTTCCACACGACACTCACCCATGACGTAGGCGACGAGGAAGACCCCCTGGAGAGAAGCCCCAAGCACGAAACGGAGCATTGTGAAGGTGTAGTACTCGGGGATGGCTGCCTGGCCCACCCCGACGACCACCATCATTACTAAGGCACTCAAGAACATGGGTTTTCGGCCGAATCTGCAACGCACGGGGTCTTGGGTAGGTCTGGTTAATGAACCTTGAAGGGTGCTGGAAGGGGTCTTTGGTCTTGGAAGGTCAAGACAAGGTCGTAGGAGAGTCTTAGAAGGGTTTACGAAGGGTCTTAGTCCTTGGAGGGTCGTAAAAAAGGCTTTAACAGGAACCTTAGATGAGACTAAACGTTTATGGAAGGGTCTTTCGCCTTGGAGGGTCGTCGAAAAGTCTTAGAAAAGCAATGGGAATATTTGAAGATCTCTGGTCTTTGAAAGGTCTTTGCAGAACCTTAAAAGGGGTTTGGACGGCTGAATATCTTGGATTGCCCTAGAAAGGTCTCAAAATAGCTTTAAAAAGAGTTTTGGAAAAGTGTCGTATATACTGATAGACATTTACAAAATAAGTTCATAATATAAAAAAAAATGCTGCTTTTTTC
>NC_051412.1:25990103-25990401 GCF_015228065.2 Penaeus monodon
TCAACATCAATATTGACATAATAACGCTATCCTTAACAAGTAACATATACACTGACATCCTTCTTCGTTAACCCGAACAAGAACAACGAAACGGCAATCAGATGCTAATAATAACAGAACGAAAAGGGGCTTAACACGGAACGCCCACCTGTCGGACAGATCGCCGAAGAGGTAGGAGCCGACCAGCATCCCTACCATGTACACGCTCTGGACGTTCGCTCCCATCCACGCACGGTCGCACACTAGTTCGTACTGTGGACGTGTGGGGGCGGAATGTAGAAACAAGAAAGAGTTATTG
>NC_051412.1:25990528-25990641 GCF_015228065.2 Penaeus monodon
TTTGTTGATTTACGATTTGTGATTCATGATGGGAACAGTAATGATCATATCAATAAAAATCATAAAATTTACAAAAATAAGAATAAGCACAAAAATAATAGGAATACCAGGGC
>NC_051412.1:25990713-25990954 GCF_015228065.2 Penaeus monodon
AAACGACATTCATAAAATGTTTCTTCTCTAATTTCTCAAGGTCATTTATCAGGCACCAACTTCCCCGATATCTCACGAATCAGCAAAGTAAGAAACGCAATTGACAGAGAATTGTACTCACATCAATAACTGCGCTTGTTTTGTACGTTGATGTGTCGTAAACGTAGGCGTCGCAAGGCATAATGATGCTGTCATTTGGTCGACTCGTTGAATCTTCCGTTACGTTGCTGTCCAAAAGGAG
>NC_051412.1:25991069-25991545 GCF_015228065.2 Penaeus monodon
TGCTTGAATAGGTAAGGAGATATGCTCCTTTTTTTCGTGAACCACCAAACAAATTGTGAGGTATCTCGAAAGGGACAACCCTTGCAGAAATAATTAAATAGGAAATTAGTCTATAACATCTATGAACATAATAAAAAAAATAAACGAATACATATACGAGTACATACGTTTCTTTTCACGCCGAAGACAAATATAAATAATAAGCAACAGCCCAAAAGGAAAACGAGAATAGGGGAAACGAGCCTACCTCCACATGGCGCACTGGTCGGGCGCCTTTCGAGCGGCGTCCCACGGGATGGATAGGTTCACTAACGCAGGATCCATCGGGAAGGTGGCGTTCTCCTCTTCCCAGGACATCCTACACCTGTTAAGAGAAGGGATATTGAGGGATCATTTCATCAGTAATATTTTCGCGTATTTCTTGGTCTGTGAAAGTCTTAGGTGTTTTGGAAATCTCTACGGGAACTCATAGAGTG
>NC_051412.1:25991619-25991817 GCF_015228065.2 Penaeus monodon
CATTACTACGCATAAGAGAGAACATGGCCCCTCTGAAGACTGGTAACTGTCAACATAATAATCAATATTTAATAGTTCACAAATGACATAAATTAGGAAGGTAAACAATTCACTCACGCGATCCCGAGAGAGACCGGTCACTAATCCTCCCTCGGTAAAAGCATTAGAACCTAAACGTATTTTCCCCAACGGGTGTCC
>NC_051412.1:25992055-25992367 GCF_015228065.2 Penaeus monodon
CTTCTAACTCTTGAGACCTGTGGAATTCTAATGTGTTCGGGGTCCTTGCTCTATGAGGGATTCGTGTCTTCCAGGTCACCTGTGAGTGGCTGATGATTTCAATCCGATAGTATATGGTTGTGGCTTAAGGCAATGCCTGGAACTGCTTCTGGATTGGTGACTTCATTTCAGACATTGATTTACACAAATAGAAATCTTCAGGATGGAAATTAGCATGACATTATACTATCAAATACTACAAGCAAACGTTGTTCGCAAAAAAATATTATTTACCAATTATAGTTCAAGTATTTACTGTCAATATGTTAGCGA
>NC_051412.1:25994756-25994998 GCF_015228065.2 Penaeus monodon
CCTGCAGAGTAACATGATTAGCAAGTTCCATAAGGCAGGGCGAATAAGCAACTGACCTGTGGTCGACTTTGGCTCCGAGGAATACCCACGCCAGCTTCTGCATGGACACGATGATGGTGGGCAGGGAGAGGAGAAGGAACATCTGCCGCTGGTAGGGGCCAAACTCCCCGATTTTTTCCAGAAAGCCTTCCATCTTCACTTCTTTGTTTTGTTCGGTTCTTGGGGTTTAAGTCTCCAGTTTC
>NC_051412.1:25995057-25995628 GCF_015228065.2 Penaeus monodon
TCTTTTCACCTTAGCTACACCTTTGGTATCTTTTTGTACCGTAAAAAAAAACTCGAGTTTCAAGTGTCAGCTCAACATATCTTATCTTTGTGATAGTTATCAATGAAATCTTAATTAATTAATTCTATGGCCCACACTGTAAAATGAATCAGCAAAACACATATGAATCATCACTGAATAATGATACATTCACGAACAAGCTTTGGAAAAATATGAAAAATAAACTCGTCAATACCACCTGGATATATAACTGTGATGGTAGATAAAAAGATGCAGTAATGCATTCCCATGCAGGCCTTATCAATCGGAAAACAGCATCCATAACGCGACTGTGATATATTGCTGATTTAATCTTTGTCATATCACTTTCATGAGATTTTTTTCTGATAGCAGGGAGCGCCACGACACGGAAATGCAGACATGCAGCTTATCATGATTTTTGTCTTCTTATCATTGTTCAGGACAGAACTTTGTAATGGGATAAAACTCTAGTGTGTCACAATAGTACTCTTGTCCAGTATTACTCCACTGTCGCAAGCTAGCTACAGGCATATTATGGAACCCGGCGAGT
>NC_051412.1:25996014-25996430 GCF_015228065.2 Penaeus monodon
TTTTTCTTTCTTTCTTTCTTTTTGACATTCGGATGTGCAGCTGGTCCCTGGTACAGTGGAAAAAGAACAGCACAGCTGATCCATCACGGCATATCGCGAGTAACACGGCTAATCTATTGTTAGTCAGATATAATCAATATTCTTTTTTACAGTACACGAGCACATGTTTATAGCAGTAATGCCGCTTTCACTAGCTTCTGCTCAATATGCAGGTTTACCGTTAAGACCGACACGTTATTACAACATTTTTTTTTTTAGCATTGTTGCCTTTATATTTAACAAAGTCTTAATAATACTGTCATTTTGATTATCAACTTTCACTGATGACATACTCATGCTAGAACAGTGAACAATTAGCAAGACAATAAAGCAAAGAAACAAGTCACACTTTTGGCCTTTTGTCGTAAATTTCGGCT
>NC_051412.1:25996526-25996910 GCF_015228065.2 Penaeus monodon
GGCTCTCCATGATGTCTTAAATAGAAACTATACGAAAAATATTCAATATTCCCCCCAATATTCAACCTCTGCATGGCCGAGGAACCATGATCAAAAGTTCGTTTTTTCCATGTTCTAGTAGGGGAAAAGAAAGTTAATACTCAAGATGGCTACGGCCACGGCAACCGGGGCATCTCAGCCTCCAGGGAGACCCTCGGCCGTCTCGAGAGAGAGACCACGCTGACAAAAGAGAGACAGTGGCGAGGATTTAGCGTGCGGCGAGGAACACACCACAGAGTTGTCAGACTAGAGCCATACACGACGCCTCTGTTACTTATACATCTTTAGATATCATCGACATCCCTGGTGACACAGATGGAACCAACTGCCACCCAGTCTAAGCAT
>NC_051412.1:25996984-25997342 GCF_015228065.2 Penaeus monodon
GAGACACGGTACAGGCACAGAGACAACGAAAAGCTTAGCCAACCTAGTCAAATGGAAATGACAAAGAATATCATGTCGTTGAAGTCCAACTGCTTAGGCCGTGTGTGAACTGTAGTATGCATAGCAGTCAGGCTGTATATATTAGTGAGATTTGAGCTACCACAGAACAGGCTATCCTCATCTTCAATGAAAACTGCACCAGGCCTCCATGCAGCCAATTTACCTACTTTGCACTGCTCTTCTCGACGATCATGAGCCAATGCCACAGGTGGAGTTCCGGCTCTCACTTCCCCAGACTGTCAGGAGCACTGGATATTGCTCTGGCACCACATGAGACCGAATGTTTATATATATATGA
>NC_051412.1:25998254-25998630 GCF_015228065.2 Penaeus monodon
TGAATGGAACCTGTTGCATGCAGTAAAGTTACCACTACAATATACTGAAACAGTGCCGTTGTTTATATATCTGTTTTGTAGTTTTCCGTATTTTCAGTTTGGCAACGTATGGGGAAGACCAGCAAGGAACCATAAACGATTACTTCATCTTTTGCATTATTTAAATTCACAATATGACCAACGACAAAAATGTTTTTGAAACTTTTTCAGATTTTCTTTAACGACAAGAGTATCAAGACCTCTGTCGATGTCAGTGGTAGCAGTGAAATTACCTAGAAATGAGTGTTCTATGAGGACAACGGCCAAAGGAAAAACAAAATCTTTCTTTTCTTGTGGATTACTTACGACATGGGTTTAGGTTATCACAAGACATATG
>NC_051412.1:25999019-25999203 GCF_015228065.2 Penaeus monodon
TCAAGGCATATGCTGTAAGGGATATGCTTCATCCTCATAAACTTTTTACTAAATTAACTAATTCAAAAAACGAAATGACGAGATCAGTGCCAAGTAACATTTATTCATTCGAAATTATACTTTTAAACTAATGATTTGTATGAATACCTAAGTGAATCTATTAGCATGCAAATAATGCTAATTG
>NC_051412.1:25999847-26000118 GCF_015228065.2 Penaeus monodon
AACAATGTTAACCTGCAGTTGGTCTGATAAGTTATCTGCTCGCAGTCCTTCACCCAAAGAACTTCCGCTAAGCCATTGCTCCCAACGCACTTTAGTCGCCGCCGGGTCAGCTCTAACACAGTGCCAGTTCCACATCCACCCGGCACCTGAGAAGCTTGGCTGGGCACTGAGGGAGGGCCTGGCACTCACTCGCAGTACACGCCGTTCGTGCGTCCCCGGTGCCACCCCATGCTCGCCTCGCGCCACGCTCACACCCCTCCTATTTACGTCA
>NC_051412.1:26000263-26000644 GCF_015228065.2 Penaeus monodon
GCGACAAGTATGGCAGGTTGCCCAGATCTAAGCTCTGCAGTCTGCGTTCAGTCAGGGTCATGAACAGCCTGCTTGATGCTTACACTACAGAAACATTTTTGTGAGTGCAGTCTTGAAATATCTCTCGTGAACTATTTATTTGTTTTCTTTATATCCATCTAGCTGTTCACTGTGGGAATGTTTAAATCTGAATCTCGCTTTATCGGAACATCCGTTGTAACAGGAATGGGAAGGGTGCCAGGACTTATTTTGTTGTTTATTAATCAAAGCTTCCTTGTAATGCTATTTTTTTGCTAGTTTAAACGCACATATCAGTGGCTGTAATGCGATTATAACTGTATTAATTCCCGTTTATATATTTTATATCCAAAGATAGTATCT
>NC_051412.1:26001247-26001459 GCF_015228065.2 Penaeus monodon
TATATTCACCTCTGATAATCTAACTTTTCTTCTGTGTGTGCACGTGTACATACTTCCTTCTATCAGCCCACAAGTGTTTCACAAAGCAAAATTCACGCCCCGCATTCCCGCGTGCGTCTCTTGGCGGCGCAAACATCTGATCTGTTGTGTCTGAGCCGCAGTGTGTTGCAGCAGCGCCCCTGCATGGTGGGAGCAGAGGATCTCCCCTGCAT
>NC_051412.1:26001686-26002094 GCF_015228065.2 Penaeus monodon
GAAAGCTACATGAATGGACGTCTCGCCGGGCCGCCTTGCCACATGGAGGCGCCGGGAAGGCCACATGCAGTGCCGCCGAATCACCGCGTCGATGAAAGGTGACGAAATCACGAGGAAAGCGAATTCACTAAAGCCGCCTCGCATTCTCGAGACCTCGGGCACACAATCTCACCACCACGCACGAGCCTTCGTCAGGAGAGAGCAGCAGAGTCCCGCACTTCCCCCGGCGGACGCGCGCGTGTGAGGGCGCGACGAGAAGTACGGAGGAACGGTCAGCGGGCCCGGCCACGCTGGAGCACTGAAGGGAGGCGGGAAGGAGAACCGTCAGCCGCGAGGGGGGCGGCGGAGGGCGCATGCTCGCCTCGACACACCACCCCCGGCGGGACACGGGGAAATCAATACGAAGGA
>NC_051412.1:26002544-26002660 GCF_015228065.2 Penaeus monodon
ACTAACATTTCTTTTTTCGACTTGCCTGTTGATGAAAGTCAAAATGATGAGCATATCATCATTTCTGATGAGTAATGAAAACGTCTCACTTTGCCCAGGAACATGATGAAAGCAAC
>NC_051412.1:26002720-26002978 GCF_015228065.2 Penaeus monodon
TCGGAAAAAGGCGGGAGTGAAAGAGGAATTTTAATTTCGTTTTCAGATCTTTTGTTTTCTCCGAATCTCTTTCGCTTTTAATACCCCTTATCCAACTCCCGTTTCCTCATATTTTTAGTGTATAACGGGGGAATTAAAAAGTGAATAAATGGAGAAAGAAATGTGAAATAAAAGTAGAATAAAAGAAAAAAAAAAGTATGTCGACAAGTGATCTCCGTGTTGTTACCACAGCAAGTTTTTTTTTCGAGGTTAGATCCG
>NC_051412.1:26003010-26003387 GCF_015228065.2 Penaeus monodon
ACAATGACAGATAAAAATCGTGCAGCAAAAACCTTGTGATGGTGATTGCTTTTGGGCTGACTTTTCATTATTTACTTATTTAGTTTATATACCATTATTATCGATAATTTTGACGTTTGGCTTAACACAGTTGGAGTTAAATTCAGTTAAATTCATTTACTCTGAACGTACTGCATGACGAATAAAATATAAGGCAGGTATACTATATCAATATAATTAACAGTGCTCTTGTTATAATGGGAACAGTGTTTTATAACCTTAGTGCTGTTAAATAAATGCATTTGCATGTATTTACATACGTTTATTTTCTCCTTTAGCCTTAGCTTGGCATTGTAGAAAGAAAATGGGAATTAGAAAACCTAGTATTTTGTAAGTAA
>NC_051412.1:26003707-26003890 GCF_015228065.2 Penaeus monodon
GCCAAATCCCATATGACTTGATCACCTAACCCAGGTACTCGAAAGGCAAATATTTGATTAATAAGGCGACTCTGTTCCCTCCATCAGGCCCCGCCTTCATCGTCGATAATGACACTGATCAATAATATACTCAATAAACACATTATCATGATTGGGTGGAATCGAACACGCTTGGGAATCGTG
>NC_051412.1:26003971-26004163 GCF_015228065.2 Penaeus monodon
CGAAGCATAGGAATACCCTAATGATATTTAATTTACTTATTTGGTAAAGATGAGATAAAAGATTATCATACTGAATGTTCATTGTCAGCTATGCCTCATTAATTCCGCGTTTGTTGAAGATTTTTGTTGTTGTTGTTTGCTTTCTTTGGCTCTTTTGTTTATCATCAAGGGAAGGATTTGTTCCTTTGCACG
>NC_051412.1:26004927-26005366 GCF_015228065.2 Penaeus monodon
ATGGAATATTTGCCTGTGTTTAATGTATACAATAAAACTAGATGATAATCTATGATTGCATAATTACTTCAGGAGAGGCCTTAACCCTCGAAATCATACAAAAGCAGGAAGTCTAAATTCTGTTTATGCAATCATGAAAAAACAGCGATTATAAGACTGCATATCGTGGCGTACTCTTCTAAGAACTGCCATATAACCATGTGTTACGAGGGTCATGGCCCGCTAACACTGTTGCCATCTGCCGTAGGTCTTTTTGCCACACTGATATTACCATTTATAATACAAAAAAAAAGAATGTGGATAGGGGGTGGGATGTTTGAGTGCTGAAAAGAAAAATGAATATCTTTAAAGTTGCATATTGCTCTGTATAGGCAAAGTGTTTACTAACCTTCCAAATTATCAATCCAGTTTAAATAATTAAAAACATCGCTGTGGGGAC
>NC_051412.1:26005418-26005792 GCF_015228065.2 Penaeus monodon
CAACAACAACAAAAAACGTTGCAGAACGAGAGAACAAAAAGAACACACCTTGAGCAGTAAAAGATCATGACACAAGTACCACAGAAACAGCTCGTGACTAGTGAGTTCTCGTTGGGACAGTAACACGGCAACTCCCGAAGAGGTTCAAGTGTCAGCGTTGGGAGCTGCTAGCAGTTGCCAAACGCCGTGGTTATATAAGTGAGATTAGAAGATAGATGAGCGGATAAGCTATGGGTCGAAGGGGCAAGCTCGTTGAGAGAGACTGGTTCTCAAAATCCTCCGAAATGGTTGTTCGGTAATCGAGCGTTGGGGTCGTATGTCTGCCGTGAATGTTGTTCTTTTTCATCTTCGAAATCTACACGGGTAGTTCCTTG
>NC_051412.1:26006161-26006312 GCF_015228065.2 Penaeus monodon
TTCGTTAGGCATATGAATGTCAACCAGTATAGCCTTGGGTAGCAACTGTGTTGATCGATAATGATTCTCTGAACAGTTGTAATGATATTCAGTTGCAAATAGACTGATGCATTTCCTCCCCCACATAGGCCTTTACAAACGAATGCACGAT
>NC_051412.1:26006997-26007271 GCF_015228065.2 Penaeus monodon
GTATGCATACATACATAGAGAGACAGAGAGGCGGAGAAAAAGAGACGCACTGCCTTATAAAGGAAAAAGAGAAGTCTCTCTTTCCAGTTCTCTCCAACTACTGGTAACTTGATATCGCTTTCTCTCACTCTTCTCATGTCGTCTTGTCAGGATACCAACAGGTGCTGCTCACAGCCTTCATTAAACGCTTAAGTCTTCGGGTTTCGCTACTCGAAAGTTTTGGTAACTTAATGCTAATACTGCAAAAGGATGCTCTCGAGGAAAAGATCATGGC
>NC_051412.1:26007609-26007917 GCF_015228065.2 Penaeus monodon
GCCCGCCATCGCGTGAGAGCTTCGCAAAAAGGTTTCATTGGAAGCAACAAGACCTGAATGAAAAGTCAGCTGACGACAAACGAAGAAAATATGCTTTTTAATAGTAGCAGCTCTCTTCTCCTGTGAGCGTGAGGAGGAATTGTAACTTTGTTTGTCTTGTCATTCTCGTTCTCGTCATCTGTTGTTATGGACGAGCATGACCTGTCGGAACATGTGCGTGTCACGTGATCTGAGCAGGATGTTTGCAATAATACGCTGAAGGAGAGAAATGCACGCGGTTGCACGCGGTTCAGTTGAGTTCACACTTG
>NC_051412.1:26008200-26008380 GCF_015228065.2 Penaeus monodon
CACCTCACCGAAACCTATTTTTGTAGGTTTGTGGATTTCCGACGTAATTTCTCTAAATGCGATATAGTTATTGCCCGCCAAATCAGCATTCCATTGGAAACAAACAGAAATTGTGACTTTTGTTTAAGTCTGCTTGTGGTCTTACGTTTATGTGGAGGAAGTCAGTGCTGGTAAATATGT
>NC_051412.1:26008427-26009315 GCF_015228065.2 Penaeus monodon
CGATAAGACGATAGCAACATATCGGGTCTTTCGAGAATCCCCAGACAAAAATAAATTCTATAGTATTCTTAAATGGTTGCCTTCCCTCGAACTGGGAAACGAAGCGCTGTTTATATTCTCTGACAAAAATTAGGCTGAAACATGTGTGAATGTAAAGAGGAGAAAATGTGTGCTTTATAAATTATTTAAAAGCCATGATTTTAATGTTCCATGTGGTTTAACAGTTTTCGCGATCATTACCCAGTTACAGTCACGTTTAGATTAACGATCTTGTTTTCGCTGATTTAGACAGTCGCCTCATTCAGTGGAATTTTAACAATGCACCAAAACCGATAACATACCCATTGGCTTCGTTGATGTAGGTTCTATCAGCCCGGCTGTTCTGTTTGATCACTCTTCCTGTATCACTCAAGTTTACAGTAACATTTATTACCAATCATGGACAAACTACTCACGAAACTAAAGCTAATATTAAACTCAGTGACGGAGTAGACCACACTAGAGAACAATATTAGCACAAAGCTGTTTTCTGGGGGATAGGAAAAGGGGCAGTCCTCATAAAGGTGACGTAACAGTTGCTAAACACAGATATAAAGCCATTTCTTATATGGTCCTGTAAAAAGTGGAGATTAGTTGTATGCCTGTATTAAGATGATAACAGGCCGCGTGTGACTCTGATTCTAGAATGAAGTTAAAAAAAGGAAATGATCCACTCCCCAACTGAGTGGGTAATGAAGAGGTGGATGTAGATGTCGCCGAGATATGGAAAAGAGAGTTCGCACCTGCTTTCAACTGCTTGGGCCTGGGTTCGATACTTTGGCTTTGTGCTGGTCCCTCCGGCCACCCAGCCATTCCCGTGCTAAGCTAGCTTTAAGAACTTCACTATAG
>NC_051412.1:26009357-26010316 GCF_015228065.2 Penaeus monodon
CTTTGATGAATGCACATTGATAGCTGAACACTATTATTGAACTGCAATAAGAGCATAACAATATTTAACAGATTTCTAAGAACTCCCATAGAAAATAGAACCTTGTTGCGTGCCAAAATAGGACTGAAGCAAAGAACACTTTGGACTGGTCAGACGGTTCTGGTTCAAGACTCAGGTACCGCGAGTGGAACCGCGGTTTTAGACAACCCGAAAATATCATGATGTGGAAACGCATTGCCTGGTGAGCCAATGTGCTACCAAGTGTAGATTCGCAACCGTAAAGCTGTGTACTGTTTTAGTACTTTGTGTCATTTGTAATATATTTATGTATTTATTCCGGATGTAACATCTTCCAAGCTCTCTAACGCAAACATCAAGTCGTCTAGTGAGAAACAAAACGCTGAATTCCTCGTTGGCTCGGTGAACCATTGTTTATTGTTTGAAAACGTAGTTTGTAGTGCTCACAGCACTAGGGTATCTACTACATAAGATAACAGAAGACCATGCGGATGCCAAGGACATCGCCAAGCAGCTCAGGAAGCTTAATGCCACGGGAAGTGTGATAAGAAAATATATGACTTGTGTATTTATAAGGCTGAACAGGAACCGCTTCGAGCCAATTTTACCATCCGTTTATTACTGTACAGCCAAAGATTCCTACAGGGCAAGTGTTATTAAATAGCTTGTAAGGTGTTTCATAATACTAATTTTCGTGGGTACCTTGGTGCTCCAAGCATCTATACTGCATTTGTAATGTTCAGACTTAACTAATAGATTTTGAGAACTGCCATTTGCAGCATAAGATCACGACTGCACAAAAGTGACTGATTTGATCAATGCCTTCCTACTTCCCGAGCTTTATAGTATGAAGAAACACAAGCACTATTTGTTCCTTGCTTGATATTAGAACTGCGAACGGTATCCCATTTTATATTTTCAGTATTACCTTTATGATATCT
>NC_051412.1:26010945-26011243 GCF_015228065.2 Penaeus monodon
CCTTCCCTCCCTCTCTCACCCCCTCCTTCTTCTCTGATCCTCTCTCCTTCCCCCCGTCTCTATCCTCCTACCAATCCTCATTTTCTTTTTAAGTCCTCGTTTCCCCTCATTTTCCCCTTCCCCATTTCATTTTTTTTTCTCTAAAAGCTCCCTTTCTTTCTCCCTGCCTCCTCCCCCCCCTTTCTTCTTTTTGTTCTTTTTTTCTCACCCTTTCCTATCCCGCATCTACGGTAGCTTTCTCTCTCACCTCGATTTAGCATGGAAATGATAAAAGTGCGTTAACTATTTCAGTGCAATG
>NC_051412.1:26011636-26011872 GCF_015228065.2 Penaeus monodon
AGTATGTTCAGTCGTTCATTGTGTCTGTCAGAATGTGGATATCTTAATGGAGATGAATTGGATGATACATTGATTCTGTGAATGATTATTTCGGTCAAATTGCTGAGTTTGTTTGAACTTTCTTGCTTCTGTTTTCTTTTCCTTTGTTTTAGCCTTTTCGAAGTTTATTTATGTATTTGATTATAAGGTATTTATACAAAATATTTTCCTAAGTATTTCCTGTTGAAGGATATGGG
>NC_051412.1:26012612-26012834 GCF_015228065.2 Penaeus monodon
ACCTTACCATATAAAGAGGAAAAGCGACTCCTTTTCTCAGAATTCTTCATTTCGTAACACCGAGTGTTTTCTCCAGCTTCTTCATATTATTTACAAACCGCAACGCACTATTAAGTCTGTCACATATGCCCTCCCGCACTTCTTACGAGATCATGCACACTCATTAATGACAAACCCTGGCATGTAGAGAGATAAAAATAACATAAAAGTAAACTTAACCAG
>NC_051412.1:26012862-26013445 GCF_015228065.2 Penaeus monodon
GCTATAAAAAAAATGTGGTCGATGAGAGTAACTGCACTGTAGGGACAGGGAGATAATTATAATAATGATAAAGGCAATTACCATCATGTTACTATCAATAATCAACACACATAGTGGTGGCATCAGGACTGTAGTTGTAAAATGCACATAGTATATTAACAGTATTATTAATAATGTGTAAAAATGTATTGATAACTATTAAGTTGATGACCATGAGAAGAATGAGAATAATATTTGCTTTATCTATCATCTGTCCATGAAAAGTATTATTATCACAAAAAACAAAAACCAAACAAAGCGTTACAGCATATTTACGTTCAGTACCTTTCAGCATATTTGACAGACACAAGCGGGGCCGGCGTCGCTCTCGGTGGCCCTAAAAGGAGATATATATGAGTATTTTCACAAAATAGGATACAATGCACTTTATAGGTTTGAATAGGCAGATCATCCGGTGAAAATGGGTTCGATTGGCAGTACTTTTTAATGAATTAAGTCGAATATGTGGTCTATCAAATATACCACTAAAGATATCTATACATTTTAAGGGTTAGTGCCTGCTTCTTACGTAAGCGCATTTGAC
>NC_051412.1:26014097-26014925 GCF_015228065.2 Penaeus monodon
AACTGTTCCCTTTATTAATATATTCGTTATTTCGCTACAAAGCGGCGACGTGCTGGCTGACAATTATTTATTTAACTCTCACACATCGATATTCCGCTTCCCATATAAAATAGCGAGAACGAGAAACAAATCGATTGGTTTACCTAGGGATTAGCAACCCTCCCCTCCCTCCCCCTGATCGGATTGGTAAGGGGTGTCCCTCTTTCAGGTAGGCTCTTGTGGGTGATGTCCCTTTTCCTGAAGTGGCGTCCCTTCTGCTCAGGTCACTGGGGAGACCCTGGAGATGTATTCACGAGTTCCCTGATCTGACAAATATTCCCTGTGTGTATGTCATACTGGCAGCTCTATTATGTCGGGAGTTTTTTGGGCTAAACGATGTCGGATATGTATAGCCGCTCTGCCTAGCCTTAGTCCCATACTTTGACAAGAAAAGTGGCCTGCTCGCGACCCGGCCAGGGCAATTGTAAAGCGAAATCATGAGACATGTTATCACTCTATATGAAGAGTTATAGACAAGACTGAACTTAGTGAGCATCATTGAGAGTATGATGCAGTGTGCCTGATGCCAGCCTGCTGCAATGCACCCTTGAATACAGGCAAAAGCAATAAACTGCTCTTTGCAAATATACACAGCTGACTAATGACGCCCGAGTGTATCCACGTCGCATATGCTTCGAGGTGATACTGATATATGCTAATTAGATTTTCTCCCTGCAGTTAGGCCTTTCCATTTCTAATAATTTTTTCGACATGCATTAGTCAGTATATCCAAAAGGCATAAGACATTCCAACCAGGAAGCCCCTCTATACACGATATATGTATACTGT
>NC_051412.1:26015559-26016154 GCF_015228065.2 Penaeus monodon
GCGACGCTTTTCAAATCTCCAAGTCAAATGCGCTTACGTAAGAAGCAGGCACTAACCCTTAAAATGTATAGATATCTTTAGTGGTATATTTGATAGACCACATATTCGACTTAATTCATTAAAAAGTACTGCCAATCGAACCCATTTTCACCGGATGATCTGCCTATTCAAACCTATAAAGTGCATTGTATCCTATTTTGTGAAAATACTCATATATATCTCCTTTTAGGGCCACCGAGAGCGACGCCGGCCTCGCTTGTGTCTGTCAAATATGCTGAAAGGTATTGAACGTAAATATGCTGTAACGCTTTGTTTTGTTTTTTGTGATAATAATACTTTTCATGGACAGATGATAGATAAAGCAAATATTATTCTCATTCTTCTCATGGTCATCAACTTAATAGTTATCAATACATTTTTACACATTATTAATAATACTGTTAGTATACTATGTGCATTTTACAACTTGATGCCACCACTATGTGTGGTGATTATTGATAGTAACATGATGGTAATTGCCTTTATCATTAATATAATTATCTCCCTGTCCCTACAGTGCAGTTACTCTCATCGACCACAAAATATTTTTTATAGC
>NC_051412.1:26016191-26016426 GCF_015228065.2 Penaeus monodon
CTGGTTAAGTTTACTTTTATGTTATTTTTATCTCTCTACATGCCAGGGTTTGTCATTAATGAGTCTGCATGATCTCGTAAGAAGTGCGGGAGGGCATATGTGACAGACTTAATAGTGCGTTGCGGTTTGTAAATAATATGAAGAAGCTGGAGAAAACACTCGGTGTTACGAAATGAAGAATTCTGAGAAAAGGAGTCGCTTTTCCTCTTTATATGGTAAGGTATTCGTGGAATTT
>NC_051412.1:26016467-26016589 GCF_015228065.2 Penaeus monodon
TACAACACGTTTCTTTTACCCTCTGGCCATGGGACCAAAAAATAGTTACGTAACAGGGAAACATTAACGCAAAAAAGAAGGGATGTTTTGGTTGAGTTCCACGTACAGCTAGACATGTTTCA
>NC_051412.1:26016645-26017116 GCF_015228065.2 Penaeus monodon
TACTGAGTTACTCGTATCCTCCACCAATATTTACTGAGTTACTCGTATCCTCCACCAATATTTACTGAGTTACTCGTATCCTCCACCAAATTGGCAGGGCGCCGTGGGAAATGAAGAAGGCTGACCACAGAAATTAATGGCGCATGTCGTTACGTCACCATTTAGCTACAGCGGCCTCCACGAACGGAGATGAATAGCGCACTTGTGTTTGTGTCCTCACATGCAGTCTGCGAACAGGCGATGTGCTACGTGATGACGGTTCCCAATACTAACGATGTCATACGGTTACTTACATGTTCATTTACGACGAGGTATGCTGCTGCCGGAAAGGGGGAGAGCAGGACCCGGGGTGGAAGGGCTGACCGTTTACGAAACTGGAAAGGAGGGAGGAGAGGGGCGAATCCCGCGGGTGGAGGGTGGAATGACAATAATGACGGAGTTAGCTGTCAATTATAGTTCTATCAGAAATGA
>NC_051412.1:26017420-26017757 GCF_015228065.2 Penaeus monodon
CCATGTATGCATATGGGCGTACATACCTCACCCATCCCCTTTGCAAGACCCGAGCCCCATGCCTCCCAGGACCCGCGTGAGTCCAGCCGCCTGCCGTGACGGAACCGGAAGTCGACAGCCTCGGCGCGGGGGCGGCAGCCGTAGAAATGAAATCCGGCAAGACGCGGATGACGCTGCTTGAACGCAAGGTCAGTAAACGCGAACGGTACCTTGAGCTGTTGCGAACGATGACAGTCATACCTTCTGAAATGTGATCATTAATTTTGCGCTTGTATTTTCTATTAAATTTTTTTTTATTGTAAGTCTTGTTATTTTCAGTGTTGTGTTTTTTTTTACC
>NC_051412.1:26017815-26018116 GCF_015228065.2 Penaeus monodon
CACCCGATTAATCTAAACAGGAGCAAATTGTTTGACTTCTAAGGCAGAAATGCAACTAAATACCTTTAATACATTTAGTTAATGCGATATGTTGAAACTGACTTCAGAAATACGAAGTTTAAAAAAAAGATACTCCATAATTAACTAATTACATAACAAGAATGCATTGCATCCTACACACATTAGCCTAAATGTGTTAACAAGTAAATTAGTTCTATAGTTGCGCCAGTTGCTTAACAATGAGGACACGGAATGGTTGAACAACACACAGCAAAGAACATAGTAACAAACACCAAACGTT
>NC_051412.1:26018145-26018286 GCF_015228065.2 Penaeus monodon
TTGCCTTTGCGTATTTGCGAGTATCTTATCAACTAAACCTTCATTCAGCATTAAAAATATGGGCTAGAGTACATATCTCCATCCCTCCGCCTTCTCTGTCGTTAGCTCACAGAAATGTCAATTGGCTTTATGTAATGTAAC
>NC_051412.1:26019207-26019368 GCF_015228065.2 Penaeus monodon
ACCAAAAGTCATTTAAAACTCAACAGTGTTAATCTCGCCTTGGACTGCATGACCCCTGTGTGACTGAATCCGCTGCTAAAAGACTGCATTACAGTGTCATTTAAAGCAGTTATTGCATGGGAGGTTTTGCGGTTTGCATGAATACACCTCCCTAACCCCAT
>NC_051412.1:26019409-26019634 GCF_015228065.2 Penaeus monodon
TATGACATTTAACAAAAAAGTCCTTCCGAAAATAGACAAACAAAGTAATTAACAGCGAACATGCAAGTCAATTTCCTCGTTTAAAAAAAGGTGTTCACTTCTGGCGAGAACACTTGTGCTAAAGTTTATGGTTGTAGAACAATAGTAAATTCCATCATTCAGTGAATGTTATCTATATTCCGTATATGAATTATACGTTTATGAGCTATTTTATGAATTCATTAG
>NC_051412.1:26019720-26020024 GCF_015228065.2 Penaeus monodon
ATGCTTCCAATGATGAAAGAAAGTCACCAGTCAAATATTATATATCTATTCAAGACATTGATCCTAATAATACTTAAAGCATCATAACCCATCAAGTCTGTAAAAAGAGCTATTCCCTCACTTATATCACAGCCAATGTCTGCGATAAGCTCGATACATTCAGCAAGTGATATTCTGATCAGCTTTTTGGCAATGAGGGCACGGATTTGACATTGTCTACAAACTGCATCCTTTACATATTGCACCTCGCCCTGTTATTCTACCTGGAGAAAGCTGCACCTGAGATACAACATTTGATTTTAGA
>NC_051412.1:26020049-26020868 GCF_015228065.2 Penaeus monodon
ATTCCAAAGATGCTTTCAGAATGACAGATAGTGATATGGCCATTTTTGGTCGACACTTCTGGCTCTTAGAGAACTGAAGACCCGACTTAAGGTTGATTAGTGGAATTGTATAGTATGGGTCTTTGTGAGAAAGCTTTAATGCAGGGTATTGAGAGAGAGAGAGAGAGAGAGGGGGGGGGAGAAGAGATGGAGGGGTTAAGGTATTGGGGAAACAAGGAAAAGAAGCAAAGGGGGGAGGCGGAAAAGGCAAATAGAAGGGAAGAAGAAGAATGAGATAGAAGAATAAGAAAGAGTGAGAGATAGAGAGTGGAAGAGGGAGAAAGAGACTAAGAGAAATAAGAAAAAAGAAATTGAGAATAACAGTGGAAAGAGAGCGAATAAAAACAAATGACACGCACATGTGATTTCTATGTGTGCATGCTGATCCCCTTCGTTGCTTGTCCTTCAGAATATTAAACATGAAGATACTGAACACTTAGACTATGTAAGAAAGCTTACAGCGGGAGAAAACTAACATACCAGTTGACATAACGTGATATGGGAGATCCAGAATACTCGACACTTCCAGTAAATAGCGAAATACAAAAAAAGTCATATGCTGTCGGATATTTCATAGTTTTCCCTCTATATTTCCATGATGTGATTTATAGATTCTCACTGTATCCGCGATTCTGTGCAGGATTTTTTCTTTAGCATTTCGGAACAAGTATCTTGTGCATCAGAGAAAAACTTGAGATTTCTGTTTTGTAGGTCACATGTATAGACAGATATATGATACATATAAGTAATATCTGCTATATGAAATGAAATTTTAGAAAG
>NC_051412.1:26020925-26021177 GCF_015228065.2 Penaeus monodon
TATGCTAGGTGAAATGGAAAAAGAAAAAGTGAATGGAGGGTAAGGGGGGGGGGGGAGTTGCCCCTTATGGACCTCGTTTGCACCCCCCTCCCTTAAGGGCCAATAGGATTTTTCTCTAATTTTTTGCCTAAATTACACCAATAGAGCTCTGGTTGTAACGTTAAAGCGCTTCGCTGGCCCCTGGGAGAAGGATGGACAAGACTGCATATAGCAAAGCGTTTTCAAAATGGAGTGTATGTGGTCATTTTAAGG
>NC_051412.1:26021263-26021362 GCF_015228065.2 Penaeus monodon
TCAATCTCGTATCAATCATGGTGAGGTCATGAATGCTTTGGTTGCATTTAGGGAAAGTCAAAATTAAGAAGTGTGCCTTCTGGAAATACTCCAATTCGC
>NC_051412.1:26021451-26021732 GCF_015228065.2 Penaeus monodon
CGCTGTAGTACACGTAGTATTTTTGGAAACAGGTACAATTTCTTACAGGTACAAATGCAGCAATGCAGTAGATGAATTCATAAAATAATGGCATAAAAGATTTTTTTTTCTTTAGTGACCAACCATAGACAAAGTCGCGGCTCGCAAACCATTTTCTTCTCCAACCATAACCTGTGTTTTACATACCTTAACTGGCCTTAGTCTTGAAAAATATCCCTTTTATAACTAAGAGCACGTCAGCTAAAGCGATTTTTTAGAGAAGAAACGAGAGTTTTATTTAT
>NC_051412.1:26021793-26022031 GCF_015228065.2 Penaeus monodon
ATCAGTAGAGTATCGCCGACGCAGGATAAGGCCACTGAGAGAGCGAGTATTTATGGTAAACAAACACCTTATTTTGTCAACAGACTTCTGTTATCTGGTTCCCTACTCGTTTATCTGGCTCGCGACAGTAAATGAATGTAAACACCCCTGGATTAGATACTGGGAGGACAAAACACTGGATAATTTTTTATTCTTTTTTTTATTCCACGTAAATGAAGAGCTATACATTCCAAGAATT
>NC_051412.1:26022370-26022525 GCF_015228065.2 Penaeus monodon
ATCATCGTCATTATTATTATCATCTTTTTTGGGCATATGCTTGTCGGTTATAGTGATAGAAATGAAGTAATTTTTGCTGCATGGAAGCCCAACGTTTTGTAATAAGAACATTTTTTGCATTTATTACCTTTTATATAGTGCTCTACCAGGTTGGG
>NC_051412.1:26022566-26023254 GCF_015228065.2 Penaeus monodon
ATCAATTATTGTATAAATGTTATTCATTCTTTGGAGAAGTTATATGTGTATGTGTATACCCTTTGAAAATCTCGGATGCCACTCCAGTACACTCTCAGCAAATATTATTAAGTATAGCGAAAGTTTGGACGTTTTTATTCGTATCCTGTCCAAGTATTGATACTGCGTCATTATTAGTACCGGTGTCCCAAATTACTTCTAGTAATCAGTATCAATACCTCATCAAAGCCGAAAATTTGAGTTGCCATTTGTTTTCCGTTTTCATCATTTCAAATGGTTTAACGAAGAAAGTTTCAAGAAGGTAAATTTGAAATTTGCGGGTCTTTGGGAACCGGATGTCGTCTGCTATCCATCTGGTAAAATTACAGAAAAAAATGTGCATTTGAACGAAGTCGGATGGATTGGATTGATCAAGATACGAAAAATATATCGGCGAAACTCCGCGTTTTCGTTTTCAGCGTCGGCGAGGTGAAACTCTCTCAAAACCTGGAACGTTTTCTTTCTGTGTGGGTAGCAACAGATCGACCAATCGCAGCGTAGACTAATATAAATCAAGATAAAGGCAACACACTAAAGCATTAATGCCCTTTGATTCAAAATTTCCAAATGGCTTCACAAGAAGGAAGAAAGTGTCCTTAAGCAGTCCAAGAAGTGACAATATTGTCCAGGATGAAAAGTAGTATTTCGA
>NC_051412.1:26023281-26024306 GCF_015228065.2 Penaeus monodon
ACAACTTGCTAGCTGTTATTAGCAATATTGAAGAACCACATAAAATTTGGGTTGCTAAGTATAGAAATTCAAACTTTGGGTACAAGGCTAAAATAAAGTTTCATCATAAAAAATGGGTTAACATTTGGCAACACATTGTTTTCTTTAATTATTGTATTAGATGTTATGATTTCTACACGATTATGGTATATTTATCCATAATTATGGTACTGTTATTCGATTGCCAACGAGCATATCTTCAGTAGGTCATATAAATGCAGGGTATATTGAGAAAGAAGAAAATGCATCAAATTTTGTTTCCCATCTTCTGTGTCTCCCTGGCAAATTTAGCAAATAAAAATATTATTGGAACAACCCTCACATTTGACCATATATTCTGATAACACCAATATATCCCAATGAAAATGGCTTATTATTTATCCAAACATACCTTTGCTAATATTAATTCATAGAAAGATTATCTAAGGGTAACCAAAAAGATAAAATATCAATTCATCTAATTTTAAAAGAACATGCATTGTATTTCCTAGGAACTGACGTCATAGCGCATGGTCGAATCGCGGCCGCTGATTGGCTGACGACTTAGTTTGTTGGTGACGTCGAAATATGGCGACGACTAAACAATTTGTGTAGTCGACAGTGCAATAGTTTTTGAGGAATAACTTGGAGACTATACTTTATCACGCGTTGAAATTTCATAGGGCGATTGCAGAGGGTTTGAAGAGTCAAGTGTCAAGATGGGACGCGGTAAGTATTCTTAGTTTGAGTGATATTCGCCATTTAAGACAAAGCCGCGCGCAAACTCTTCGAAAACGGGAATTCTGGAGAGCAACATGGCGAAGCAGACAAGAGTCCTCCCGCCTTATCTCGTAAAGAGGCCCCGTTAATTAGAGAATCTGATTCTTGCGCCGTCTTGCACGTCGCCTCCGACCTGAAACTGGCGGTGAACCTGCTTCTGACCGGGAAATAAGGGCCACGTGACCGCGATTGACGGAGAAATTTACGATACGAGAGGAACGCCACGA
>NC_051412.1:26024346-26024742 GCF_015228065.2 Penaeus monodon
CGAGGAGGAGGATCGACTCTGATTCCCGGCGGTTGCAAGGTGGCGTTGCATGATCAGAAAGGATTGCATCGCACGTTGATCCTCTAGAATGTGGAGAAAATGAATTTGTTGATTTCCGAAAGGGGTTCGGATAAGAAGGAAATAAGTAGCCGGCACCTTCACGGATCGCGTTGCCAGATTTTGCAATAAATTCCCCCTTTTCGTTGCATGAAAAGGGAAGGTGACTGAGAAAAGAGGCGCATGATGGAATGAGGCGCATCTAATTTGATTTTAAAACAGAGTTACCTTTCTTCTATTCCTTTAAGGTTTCTTCAATGTTGATAACATTGTATGATGATATTGATCAATACTTCAAGGTTACTCGATGGTTTGCTCAGTCACTAACAGCAGTGCAGC
>NC_051412.1:26027027-26027821 GCF_015228065.2 Penaeus monodon
ATGCATACATGCGCATGCAAACAATTGTTCATGGATTACATACACTTACACCGCACAGCTTATTTTTTATTTCTGTTATCATCATCATTACCCTCTCCTATTCAAATGAATCAAACTAAGTTAATCGCTCTGTTCTTGTTATCAGTATTTCATACCTTCAAAGCATATTATTCCCCAAAATCTTTACCGTTGTATCTTGTGAAGTACCATATACTGAAAAGTGTTGAAAAAATAATGGAGGATTAAGACCATTATTTTGCATATATGATTTTGGACCAAGATATTGAAGAATTGATGCTAGGTATGAGAAACTAGTAGGATAATAAATCTTTCTTGGCTTTATTTAAGATAAAAAGAAATTGTTAATTTTTTATCTGGATTTAATTATTTTCTCAGAAGTTGACAAGTATTGGCTTATTTAATTTCTCACAACAAGGACTTTATCTGTACATTTCCAATCTTTTAAGTTATTTGCCTGTAGGTGAAGAAAGTTTGTTTGGTTAGATGAAAGAGCCTTTATTATATAATTGTGATTTTAATTTTTTCAAATTTCATTGCGATTAAGATTTTAAGGAAGAACTCAAGGGCATGAGCTAAGATATACAAAATATAGACCCTCAGAAATAGACAGTCTATTTTAAGAGCTACACTTAGATGTAAATAATAATATGGAAATAACAAATTATGATAAATCGAAATGCACCTTTTGCCGCCATGTTCTTATCCACCTGCCTGAGGTTAAAAAAAAATTGAACATCCATTTTGACTGTGCATGCTTGCGTTACATGTCTGGC